>NW_026571152.1:2583975-2663975 GCF_026225935.1 Boleophthalmus pectinirostris
TTTAGTCAATCTCTCACAAGTTAATCGCTCCAAACTTTCTTTCTGCTGCTTGATTACACTTTTCAGCTGAATATTTCACTACTTGCAGCAGGACAGCGGCAAGCACAGTGGAGCCAAATGACAGTGGTACAGGAGGAACAGGAGCAGCAGATACTGTCTAGTCTAGAACCTCTTGCGGTTTCAGTGTGAAAATTTTAATATATAAGTCACACCAGAGTATAAGTCATAGGAAACACCCAAACCAAAAAAGTGCCACTTATAGTCCGAAAAATGTGGTAAGTTTGGAGACTGTGCTCACCATCTTGTTCTTGGAACTTGGACTTGTATTTTGTTCTTTTATCTTTTTTTAACCTCTGGCTGTTCTAATTTCTTGAGCCACTTTGGAATTTACTCCACATGGACAGATTAGAATGTTGTGATGTCACATGAACTCAGCCTCTAGGTTTCTTTCCATCAGTCAGTCCCATGGCAAGTGTGGCAGTGAAAAACTGCACCACACCATTATTTTTACAACTCCATTTGAAAGATATGTGAAAAAGTCATTTATCATATAATAAGTACCTGAAGTGACCATTACTTTAGACAGGGACAAATGTGTTTACGGGTGCTGGGTTCACTCTGAGTGAAATTTCACTGGTAGAAAAATGTGAAACTCGTCACTCGACTGGAGCAACCTGCAAAAGCTGGTCCCAAATGTTTTCAGTGCAAAGTGACCTATGACCTCTGCTCCCGAAAACAGAAAAAAGAACGAGTGTGTGCACGTGTGCTTGTGTGCATGTGTGTGTGTGTGTGTGTGTGTGTGTGTGTGTGTGTGTGTGTGTGTGTGAAAGAGAGAGAGGCAGGTGCAATGTCACATGTGATGATTTAGGGCATTTTTTTAGTAAAAACTGTGAAGTTTGTTTTCCTTTTGGGTGAGCAAAAAGTGTGTTTTTGAGAACGGGTTCCAGAGTGGAGAAATGTGAGAACGCTGGTGCTGCTTTGTCATGTGGACAAACAAACCACAGTTTGTAAAACGATGACGTCACGACCCTGTCATCAGCAGGGTCCTCCGATGCAGCAAAGCCAGCAGCCCTCGAACTGGCCTCAGCGGACCACAAGACAGGTGCCGAAATGTGACAGGTGTAGCCTAAGGAGCGGCTCCTGTCGCCCAGCAACCGAGACACACTGCTAACACTAATGCTAACAACACCACCGTGCAGATTACACACATACACACAATAACAAAGATTACACATGGGTAATTAAACTGTTGGATTTTGAGACCAAGTTATTCTCATAATTCTCATCCAAATCTTATGGCTACAAACAAAAAGTTATGTTTAACTTTGGCAAAACAAAACAGGGAAATTTCTGGCAGACATCCAATATCAGCAAAATTACCTAAAAGTTAAAAAAAAAAAAAAAAAGCTGTGACGAGATCTGCATTATTAAATATTATTATCATTGTTAC
Source organism: Boleophthalmus pectinirostris (assembly GCF_026225935.1). Lineage (NCBI taxonomy): Eukaryota > Metazoa > Chordata > Actinopteri > Gobiiformes > Gobiidae > Boleophthalmus > Boleophthalmus pectinirostris. The sequence continues at coordinate 2,585,426 of NW_026571152.1, forward strand.
AGTGCTACATACAGGGGTGGCAGATGTATTACATTGTTTTCACTCAGTGCTCTGTTGTCGTCTGGACGTGAGGATTTACTGATCTGACACGTGTGTGGACGCAATTTTTTTTCAGCCCATAAAAAAAAAGTGTTGTCGTGTGGATGTGGCTTTAGTGTTTGTTAAGAGGCTCATAAACTCTGACAGGTATTTGAAATGTTGCAGATAGTTGTTTTTAGCGTTGCACTGAAAAGTTCTTCTGCTGAAATCCGGTTCACACGGAAGAGAGAAAAATCTTGAATATTTTCAGAGAGAGATAGAATATAAGTTACAGAGGGAGGACAGATATGGCAGGAATCTCACCACATTTACATTTTTATAACGGACAAAAACAATTACTCTGCAAGTTTGCGTTGACCTAAAATTTCTGTTTAAATTCTTTGACAAATCTGTCACGTCTCTACTTCCTTCTTTCACTTCTCGTATTTTTCACACTCACATTTCTAAGAAGAGACACCAGTTACATGAAGCAGTGACCTAAACACATTAAAACGACATTTTCTGGTGCTATGTTTTTCAGGTCATTCTTAAAGCTGCGTTGCGTAACATTTCTAGTGGAGGGTCTGCCCCTGCTTATCTCCATGGAAATGTTACAGCTTTATATAGAATGTTCCTCATAATATATTCTATAGAGTACAGAGATCTGTTACAGTTCAGATGTTGCTTGGATTTCCATTGTTTTCATATTCGTATTGTCTCAGACCCTTTTTTTCGACTTAATTGCAGGTTGTCATAGTAACAGTGTGTTTACTCTGAAGCGAGGGAGTGCAGGCGCGTTTGTCTGTTAGAGGTCAGCGTGGTTAGTCATGAGCAGAGTTAGCGGCTGGGCGTGTGTGTGGTTAAGACCTGAAACAGTGATGTCATGTGTAACAGTGTACATGACATGTGCACAGACGGAGGTGTCGGCCACAGGAACTTCAATAAACTGACACCATATGACATAAGGGCTGACAAAATGGACAGAAATGATATACTGATATCCATCTATCCATCCATTTTCTTCCTCTTACCCAGGACCGGGTCGTGCGGGCAGCTGTTTAAGCAGGGACATCCAGACTTCCTTCACCCCAGACACTTCTCCAGTTCCTCCAGGGGTATACCGAGGTGTTCCCAGGCCAGTCCAGAGACATAGTCCCTCCAGCGTGTCCTGGGTCTTCCCCAGGGCCTCCTCCCAGTGGGACATGAACACCTCGTGAGTGAGGTGCCCAGGAGGCATCAGAACAGATGACCTCCCCTCAGCTGCTCCTCTCCACGAGAAGCAGCAGTGGCTCTACTCCGAGCTCCTCCCGTGTGACTAAGCTCCTCATCCTATCTCTAAGGGAGTGCCCAGACACCCTGCAGAGGAAACTCATTTCAGCCTCTTGTATCTGTGATCTCATCCTTTCAGTCATTACCCAGAGCTCATGAGCACAGGGCTGCCCTTTGTCACTGGTTCTGTTCATTGTATTTATGCACAGAATTTGTAGGTGCAGTCAGGGGCCGGAGGGGGTCCACAGGATCTCATCTCTGCTGTTTGCAGATGATGTTGTCCTGTTGGCTTCATCACACTGGCCTCCACAGACTGGAAGAAGATCTCCAGGAACTTGCTGCACACATTGAAAGACCTTTCTCAGGAAGTCGAGTGCCCTCATGTTCTTCTTGTCCACAGAATTACTGTTGCTCCAATTGATCCACAAGAGAACATGAGCTCACCTTCAAGTAAAGACTGCAGGGCTTAACGCTCAATTCAGATTTTTTTGTAAAATCCGATGTTTTTGCGAGGTCGTTCACATTTCCAATTAATGTGACTTGTATGTGACTCCAGTGTGAACGTTAAACGGCCCAAAAGTGTCCCACATGTGACACTGGAGACACGATGACGTCAACCTCAGTGAGCGTCTCTGTGTTTATGGAAGTTGTCCAAACATGGACGCAGCATCGAGCACCTGGAGATTTTAAAGTTCCTCTCGTACCGGAGCCAGAACATGAACAACTTAGTTGTTTTAAGGAGGAGATTGAGAAGGAGAAGGACGAGGTTTTTGGTCGTGGCGTTTTGTGGGACAGCGGCAGTGACGTCCGTTGAAAGGAACGTGTGGATGTGGAGACGGAGCCAAGAGTGGTGAGTGGTGATGTGCTTCACTTCAGTGACACGGAGTTCATTAACAATTTTCACCTACTTCAGCGCAGAATAGTGACGTTTTTGTCTTGTTGATAACGTGTAGGTGGATGAATGCACTTTGGCCGTTCAGACTGAAGTCGCATGTCAAAAGATCAGATATGTATCAGTTTCAGGAGCACATATCCAAGTGTCCTGGGTCACATCTGAAAAAATCGGATCTGTGTCTTTCAGACTGACATTAAAAGGTCAGATACAGGAACATAGAAGCCAAAAAATCTAATTTGGGTCACTTCAGGCTGCAGTCTGAACGCAGCCTAAGTTATTAAAATGAAGTAAGGTTAAGGTTAAGTTAAGTAATATTGTTTAAAAATAAAATAAACAATACAAGAAGCATGCAGATTAGGGCTGAAAAAATAATAATGTTCTTTCTGACAGTTGTGAGATTAGATTTGCTTGCAAAGTTTGCATTACAAAGGAGTAAAGAATAATAAAAAAAAAGTAAAATAAAATTAAAAACAAGAAAAAACAAACAAATGCAGATAAAACTAATTAGAATCTCATTTCAGAACATGTTTGTACAGATGTAATATTTTACTGTTGAAGAGGGAATTACGGTTCAGTGACTGGAACCTTTGAGACTTGTTAATTTTGTCTATTCAAATTGTGATTTGATTGCAGTTCTTGTAGCTCTAATGCAGAGGCTATTTGGAAAATTCCCTCAGTAGGTATACATTCTTAAAATAGTAAATAGTCCTATTACTAATACACCTATCACGTATCCAGATCCACTCCCTGTGAACAGCTCACTCCCTCCGAGGCCGCTCTTTTTGGCGCTCTTTGTGTGAGGCTGGACTTTGGCCCTAAAACCTGAGTCACGGTGCACACCAAACATCACGTCAGCTCTGTGGGGAGGAGGGAGGGGGATGAGATAACACCAAGGCACTACTACGGCTACTGGTTTTCAAAAGTGGAAAGAAAGTTAAAGGGCCCACATTGCACTATTTACTCATCTCTGTATTAAAGCTGTTACCTCCTCGAAAACAGACCTGGACTTTTTTTTTAAATTTTATTCACACATGTTTAACACACAAACCCTGCAGATGTAATTCTCTCAAACACAAAACACACCTTCACTAAAATCATTTGGATCATCTCAGCCAATCGTAAAATGAGCTGTTCACTTAAAAAAATAATGTCAGGATAAATATTTTGTATAATCACTTCTATAGTCCATTATTGTACCGAGGTCATGTGAAGATCAAGGCTCTGATCACAGCTGGGAGACTCACAGTATATTTCCAGAGAAATGCATGACATTCCAGTTTGTCTAACAGTAAACGAACTAAATAGGACAAGACCTGCTGATAGGGATGATGTCATGACTTGTTAGGCAGATAACCCCGTGAAACGGAGCCTGACTGGACGGCGCAATGTGCCAAGAGTCCGGGCTGACCTGTGCAGCAGTGAAGAGGCGCTCAGTCTAAACCACAATCACCTCCCACTGTAGTTTGAGTATAAAAGTCACTGTATAGTAGGGGTGTGCAAAAATATTGGAATATTGATATATCGTATCGTTTAATGTGATGATACAGTATCGATATCATGGGCTACTGTATCGATATATCACCAAGAGTATTTTTACGTGTGTTTTACTAAATTATTTTGTTACAGTGCTACAGTTTTGTTGCTTGTGGAGTGAAAGGAAACTCATTTATACAACACTGTTTTGAGGATTAAAATGTTTGTGTTTCATATGAACTTTGCACAAGAAGTGGTTTAACACAGGGGCCCAGTCAAGCAGAAGTAAACAGCAAGGCCAAAAATTCAAGTTAATGCATCTGATATAAAAATGTATTGAACAGATACATATGTACTCTAGTTCAGTGTTTTTCAACCTTTTTTGAGCCACGGCACGTTTTTTACATTGGAAAAATCTTGCAGCACACCACTAACCAAAATGTTACAAAATGACACTATACAGTATATTTAATTACAATATAATTTCTACATTAATTTCTACTTACTCAGTGTGAGACCTGCGCCTGTTTAGATGAACACAAAGCTGATATCCTGCAGGAATAGAAGAAAGACACACACGAAGCTCTTCATCAACAGCTCTCAGTCTCTCTCTGTTTTTAGTTTTTATAGCAGTTAAGCTTGAAAAGCTCTTCTTCTGGGTCAGAATCTTGTCCAAGGCCCAGTTCAGAGTTTGCATTCGTCCGTTTTAAAAACTTCTCCATGACTGTCACCACGCACATGCATTACTAATTCTTTTAAAGCAGGGGTGCTCCCACTTTTTCAGCATGTGAGCTACTTACAAAATGACCAAGACATAATGATCTACCTAATACAAAACCAAACAAACTGCACTGAAACACTCTGTGCCCCTTTTTTGGACCCTCCCCCACAGTTTGAGAACCTCTTCTTTAAGAGAACTTCCTCTGGCACTTTACACAAAACTGTGAAAAAAGTGAAGGAAGATTTTTAAACCTGTTTTTTAAAGTTCCAAACTGGAGTTACATTCTTTTCTGGTTTTGCAGTGATATTTACCAGCCTCTGCACGTTTACCAAACCAAACGCACATCGTGACAAACACAGATGCATTTGTCACTTTTGTTAGACAAACTTCAACCAAATGTGGCAGTAGGTCTGTTCTGTAGATCCGCTCTATGCTGTAGACCTGCTTTGTGCCAACACTGGAACACAAATTTAGACTGGTTTTTGCTTCACGTTTGGTCTTGTTCTTCTAATCAGCCGCACTGTGGGAGGGGCTTGTGTTCGCTGTGCGCAGGAAGGAGCGAGAGCGTGAAAAGGCGAGGGGCGGCGTGCTGACGTGAGGCAGATGGACAGGTAGGATGTTTAGGAAGTTGAACCTGCCCTGTGATGCTGGTACACGAGGGCACACGCTGTTGCAGACGAGCCGTGCATAGGGAGCGTGTGTGTTTGTGATGTGCCGTAGAGTCTCCGCGGGTTTCAAATGAGCGCACAGGCTGCACTGAGACGCCCCACACGCTCCTGCACCCGCTACAAGTTTATTACCAACAGCAGCGGCCGGAATGAAATATGATCACACTTGTTGAGTGTCAGACCTTGAGTGAGAGACAAGACCGAGTCCAAACGCGAGTCCGAGACGAGACACGGCGATCTACCCACACGACCTTGGCGATCGACTGGTAGATGGAGATCGACGTATTGAGCACCCCTGTTTTAAAGGAACGAGGCAATTAGCTGCCTGTTGCCACCCGGACGAATATTAGATCACTCTGCCAGTCATTATATACTAACTACACTGTAGTATAGTGTCCGTGCTGTAGTAAGTACAGCACGAACACTCGACAATGACATAATGTTTGCAGGTAATAATTAATAAATTTTTATAAAAAAAAAAGTGATATTGGATAATTTCTCACGGCACACCTGACGATCTCTCACGGCACACTAGTGTGCCGCGGCACAGTGGTTGACAATCACTGCTCTAGTTTATGAAACTGTTGACTTTTTTTCTGTACCATTTTTGGTTCTAAAGTTCCATATGTTTTAAACAGACCATGTATGAAACATGGAACAAAAATTATTTCCCAAATTTCAAAGATCTGCAAATCATGTCAATAAATGGATGTATTTCATCATATCTTGTGTTATTCCATCTTTGAACTGTTGATGAAAGTACATAATTTTTTTTTTTTTTTTTATGTATTTAAAATGATAAAAATTTGCTTGGAAGGACTGACATATTTTATAGAAATAGTTTCCTTTCATTTTGAAGTAATATTAAAGTATTCAGAAGAAAAAAGTTGACAAAGTATGTAAAATCCTGCACCTTCTTCTTGTTTACATAATTTTCCCTCCGTTACTTTTCCCTCCGTTACCATAACCTTTCTTAATAAAAAATCTCATGAGTCAAAAAGTAAGAGGTTTTTCAACCTAATCTTGTACCATATGGTAGAAAACTATATGAAGCAAATATTCAAACCAGTTTGTTAAGGATATGTGAAGTGAGAACCAAGAGTTATCACTGTTTGGATTTATTGTCCAAAAAGTGCTGCATATTTCATTCTCTCTGTTACCGACATGAGTTTTTAAATTTTTTGTCAACAACTTGAAAGAATCTCACAGGTTTAACTTGACCCTGTTGGAGTGTAACTCTTTCCTACATTCTGATACTTTACTTATGTTCAATAGTCCCTCTAGTTTCTGAATAAGAACTATTTGAATGTCAAAAATCTGCCCGTTTCCCTCCGTTACTGCTTGACCGAACCCAAAGACTTTTAGTATCACAGCCATGATTTAGCCTTAATTTTTTATTGAACTGTATCGAATCCATTTGAAATATATCATATCGAATCGAAAGCGCACTGTATCAAGATATGTCTCGTATCGTGGCCTGTGTATCGAGGTATGTATCGTATCGACAACTTCTTAATGATACCCAGCCCTACTGTATAGGCGTAAACATTGAGTTGTTGGCACAGACTCTTTGTACAAGTATTGTTTTCTAAGAAAATTATCTGGACTTTATTTCTGTTTCAAGTGTATAGTTCAAGTTATATCTAAGCAGAAACTAACGAACACGAGAAGAAAACATGGACTGTATCCATGAAAAGCAGTGACAAAACCAACATGGTGCAAAGGATTGTGACAAAGTGGGGCCTTTGTCTCATTTTAAATTCACCATAGTTTAGGTTAAACATTTTGATTTTGGAAAGACACCTTTGCCTTGCTTTACCTGGAAGTGATACTCACCTGGGGGAGGTACTTCCTGCTGGGCGGAGTATAAAGGCAAGCAGGTGTCATCAGTTAGGGGAGAGACTTCTGTGCAGGTTGTGTGATGGTTTTGATTTGAGTTCCTTATTCTTCAGTTTAGTTGTACTTTCATTGGTGTTAAATCCAGAAGTCTGTTTTAAAATAAAATTTGAGTTTATTTTGTCTGGGTTCAAGACACTTTTTTGTTGTTGCGTCTGCCTCCTACTTAGACCACTTTGGCCAGCTTCCCCACAAGGATCTATCGTATAAAATGATATAATACCATATTTTTCGTATTATAAAGTGCATGGATTGTAAAGCGCAATATCAATAATGTTGAATTCTTTCATCTATTTTCATACATAAGTTGCACTGTGTAACCCAGGTTAAAAAATACAAATCTACTATCAATAGCAAATATTCCAACTCCGACCGGTCACTAAAGGCATCGCGCTCACGCTCGTGCTTTCAATAAGTCACCTGCAGTCACACCCGAGAGTGAGGTGAGACAGGACGGCTGCGCAGGTATGGAGCTACTATCACGAATTTTCTATTTTCTTGCTATTTATATAACATCGGTTGTTCGTAAACTTACGCTTACCCATGCAACGTTTCAGGAGCCCTTACTGATACTATCCGATGGTGGAAAGACCGTATAAAATGATAACACAAAGGAACTGGTGAGTCTGTCTGTTGTTGCCGCTAGCATGTCAATAGCCTCCACCGCTAACTTGCAGGTTATTGGTATGCTAATATCAACCCTTTATTGTTCATGTATTTGAATGTCACTTTACTCATTGTGTGGACTGAACTGTTGTGTACACTACAAATTAAGCTAGCTAGCTACTGCACTATCAGTCACAGAGCTACTGATTACTATGGCTAATAGCTAATCAGCCTAAACTGTATTTAACTAAAACTGGTACTGTTATTTACCACAGGCCAGGTGATTCTGGTTGAAAAACCATCCCGATGGCGAGCTGAACACAGGAACTTTGCCTACAACTCACGATACTTCAAGCAGCTTGTACGGTCGGGTAGGGGCTGCTGCAGCCAGTCCGCTCCTGCATTTCACCTATTCAATGCGCATGTGGACAATTACACACATACACCCTCTAAAGACTATACAGACACATGGACACAAATTGTAGACATAAAATTTCACATTTTGTTTTTGACAATGATAAGGACACTAACAAAGTGACTTATTCACTACTGTTGTTTCGTATAGTTTTGAATGTATTAACCAGACTTGAAAAATCTGCAGATTATTGGGGATATTGTAAATATTGTATATATATTTCTTTTCACTTTTCAATATATAGCACCAACCATAGCTCTGTAGTCTCTTGTGTTTTTTTACTGCTTCCCTACCTCCCAGAGAGCCGCAGCCTAGTCTTCTGTTTCTAGCCCTATACCTACACCAACTCCACCCCTTTTGTCCCTTGCATACACCTTTTAGATATGCTACAACTGGATTATAAGGAACATTAAGAGAAACAAACAGACGACACTTGAGTCTGATCCTTAGTCCAGGCGTCCACGATCCATCGGCAGTTCGTGGTGTAACTCTCCCAGCGTTGCCTCTCTGTCTTGGTGACTGTGTTTTATGAATGTGAATGTGGCTGGATCATTAAGTTTGTTTGTTTATTTCCTATGAGGACAACTCAAATATACACTGAGTAATAATGTGTTTAATCCATCTTTGCGCACATTTGTTTACATTTTACAGAAACAAAACTTAAAACCACATGACTCATTTGCATAAACTATAAGCTCTGAAAAAAACAGCTCCCTCCTTGTGCGCTGGAGCAGTTCAGCTTCCGTCGGTCTTAATCCGCGAGACTCTAGTTTACCAAAGTTATACTAAAACATTTTGACCGGCGCCGTGCACCACATAAAATCAGTTCGAGGTCAGTAAACAAAACCAGAATGAATATGTAACCCTAAAATGTTTGCTCCAGTCTCTTGAGGCTGTGGGTATGGCGGGTTACACTTGGATTTGAAATGTTGTATTTTCGTGATGTCTTCCTTGCTTACAAAATACCAACATGGCAGGACAGTGTACAACTTGTTTTAATTCAGCGACTTCACTCCCTCTTTCTCTTTGCGTTCAGTTTTTATCAAAACCCCTGTGCACTGATCAAATGCGCTCCAGTGAAACAATAAAACACTAAAATATGAAACTTATTACACTGTATTAACTGAACTCATTTTGTGTTTATGCTTCAGACTAAACCAGGAGTGTCAAACTCATTTTGGTCCGGGGGTCGTATCCAACCTACTTTGATCCCAAAGTGTCCGGATCAGAAAACTAATGGCATATAAACGGCAAAAATATCAATAAGTTCAAATATTGGTACAGAGAAACACAAATCAATCACAGAAATCTTTTTTAATTGATGAACTCTTTCTTTTACAAAATATAAACTTGTATGCATTTCATAGAATTTAGTCATGTTTTCTTTTCGCTCCTGAAACTTTGTTTTAGCCTGCACAAGTGCATCAATATCAGGCACCTGAGTCATGTCCTGAGGAGCTGCTGTCTTCAAAATGTCAGTCAAGTGTTTGTGTTTAACTTTGAGCTCAGCTTTGTTTTATTAATGTTCATTACTGAGAAAACTAGGACTGGGTATCATTAAGAAGTTGCCAATACGATGCATACCTCGATACACAGGCCACAATACGATACACATCTCGATACAGTGCACTTTCGATTCGATATGATATATTTCAAATGGATTTGATACAGTTCAATAAAAAATAAAGGCTAAATCGTGGCTGTGATACTAAAAGTGTTTGTTAAACCACTTCTTGTGCAAAGTTCATATGAAACACAAACATTTTAATCATCAAAACAGTGAAAATGTCAAATGTGTTGAATAAATGAGTTTCCTTTCACTCCACAAGCAACAAAACTGTAGCACTGTAACAAAATAATTTAGTAAAACACACGTAAAATACTCTTGGTGATATATCGATACAGTAGCCCACGATATTGATACTGTATCATCACATTAAATGATACAATATCGATATTCCGATATTTTTGCACACCCCTAGAGAAAACCTGCTCACAAAGGTAGTACCTGTAAATCTATTATTTGTAGTTACATGTCTGTGGCACATCAGAGGTTTTGACTGTGAATGGTGTGCGAAAAATTGCAAATTCTGTCTTCAGGTTTTAAAATATAATTAAAATATTTTAGTAGACAATCAGCTGAGGGCCAGATTAAAGGTCTTGGAGGGCCGGATCTGGTCCCTGGGCCGTATGTTTGACACCCCTGGATTAAAGGATTCATTTGGCAACAGAAAATTTTAAAAAGAAACTCAGAAGCAAAACAGTTTACATACTTCATTCTTGATATTTTCAGTGAAGATTTTGCTATAAATGACAGTATTTTTAACAACAGTTGTACTATTTGTCAGTACAGTTTGTTATGTAAAATTGAACTTCAGTTTAGTAACAGCAGAAATTCCCCTCGTGCCCCCTCCCGCCTCCGTCCTTCCTTGTAGCGTTCAGAGGAATGTCTACATGAATCACAGCTTGTGCAAACACTGATTCACCCCCCGTCTGTGCTCTCCTCGCACTTTCCCGCCAAAAATCTACCCCTCTCTACCTCCCTCCCCTTTCTCCACCCCTCCTCCTCCTCTCCTCTCTCTCTCCACCCCTCCTCCTCCTCCCCTCTCTCTCTCTCCACCCCCTCCTCCCCTCTCTCCGTCGGGCCTGACCTTCGCCCTTTGGCCCCTTGAGTCAACACGGTGCTGAGAGCTTCTCGTGCCTTCGTGTTAAGTTGGGGTTGTGTGGAGCAGGGCAGCGCGGCGTTTTTAGCCTCAGCATTTTTCTGTCGTCTTATCTCAAATGTCCTTGTGACTTGACCTCATGGGGCCGCCGTAGTAAAAGTCCCTGAGGCCCCAAAGAACAAGGTTTAAACAGTCACAAGAGGAAGAATGAGAGAGAGGGAGATAGAGAGAGGAGTTACATCATTTGTTTTTCCAGATTCTTTCTATGTGCAAAAACAACTGGGGCATGACAAAAAAAAAAAAAAAAGAACTCAAAATAAACCAAAAACGTTGAACAGTTGCAAACCTTTCGTCAATGTTGAAGTTTGAGTTTTTTGATGCATTTGGATGGTACACTGTGTGACTTTTATTTATGGCCAAGGCTCGTCTCCCATGTACGACGGAGAATAAAGGTCATATTAAAAAAAAAAAAAGATCCTGACACTACGAGAATAAAGTCGTAATATCACAAGAATAAAGTTGTATTTTTACGTGAACAAAGTAGTAATTTTATGAGACTAAAGTCGTAGTCAAAATAAAGTCTTTAGGCTGCTTGGAAAGTATGAATGAATCTGAGGCTGGGGCGCTACGGAGAATTTGGAGCATTTTGTAAAGAAGAAGAATCTGTGTATCATTTGTTCATTCGACTGAACAAGGACTGAATCAGGACTAAAGCAGGTACGGAACCAAACCAGAGCTAAGACCAGGACTGAGACCGGGACCAGACAGAGACCAGACCAGGACTGAGGCCGGGGCCAGACCAGGACTGAAAACGGTTTAGTCCTGGTTTAGTCCTGGTTTAAGTCACGGAAATGGGAAACGGCATTTCCCAGACTTAAAATGCGATGCGGGACTATTGCGCTGCATACGGACTGCCAGAAGAAAATAGTTGTTTTCTCGTTTTCTTATTTTTGGTTTTATATTGAAAAACAAATGAAGGAATGATACAGGGATTGAGGTTCTTCTTCTGCCGCATTTTTTACTTTGACTTTGAGTTTATTACGACTTCATTCTCATAATATTATAACTTTATTTTCATAATATTACGTCTTTATTTTGACTTTGACTTTATTCTCGTAAAATTATTACTTTTTCGGGCTTCGACTTTATTCTCGTAGCGCCAGCATCTTTTTTTTTTATATGACAATCAAACTCCGTCGTACCCCTGAAATTGTATTGCTTTTTAATTTAATTGTATTATTTATTTGCTCAAAATGTTCCACAGTCTGGCTTTAAACATATCTACCCCAACAGAAACAAGCAGATAGGGTCAGGCCAAGTAAAAGGTCAGATCTGAACCGACCTGTGGAGAGCTGCGCCCGCTCAAGGTTGTTTTTCAAGGTGTTTTTTAAGTGTTGTAATAAATATATTTGTTTCATCATAGACTGTGCATCATTCCAGAACATGCAGGAGGGGCAGGTGAGGTCAGGTGTGACGTGTCTGTGTGTCAGTGAGTGTGTGTTGGTTTTGTGAGGTAGTGACTGCACAGTTCAGTCTGAGGGTGTGTCCTCTACATCCTCAGATCCACAGCTCTGACTTGGTTTGATCATTCAGCTCAAACCTGCGTCTGAAAAGAGGCATACGTGTTCACAGGTTTAGGAACATTACTCATGAGTTCACACAGATCTCAGGCTCTTTCTCAGAACACTGGACACAGCTCTCATTCACCTTGTTTTTTCAATATTACAGGTCTGTTGTCATGTGGTGAAGGAGAAGTACATTTTGTGAGCACCTCAAATCTAACAAGAAAGGATTTTACACATGTGTCAAACAGAGAGGAGTCTTAGGCTGTGTTCAGACTGCAGCCTGAAGTGACTCAAATCCGATTTTTTGGCCCCTATGTTCCTGTATCTGACCTTTTAATGACAGTCTGAACCACACAGATCCGATTTTTTCAAATGTGACCCAGGACACTTGGATATGTGCTCCTGAAACTGATACATACCTGATCTTTTGACATGTGACTTCAGTGTGAACGGCCAAAGTGCATTCATCCACCTACACGTTATCAACAAGACACAAATGTACACAAACGTTCCTCTCGTCATACGAAAATTGTTAATGAACTCTGTGTCACTGAAGTGAAGCACATCACCACTCACCACTCTTGGCTACGTCTCCACATCCACACGTTCTTTTCAACGGACGTCGCTGCCGCTGTCCCACAAAACACCACGGCCAAAAACCTCGTCCTTCTCCTTCTCAATCTCCTCCTTAAAACAAGTAAGTTGTTCATGTTCTGGCTCCGGTACGAGAGGAACTTTAAAATCTCCAGGTGCTCAATGCTGCGTCCATGTTTGGACAACTTCCATAAACACAGAGACGCTCGCTGAGGTTGACGTCATCGTGTCTCTAGTTTCACATGTGGGACACTTCTGGACCGTTTAATGTTCACACTGCAGTCACATACAAGTCACATTTAATTAGAAATGTGAACGACCTTGCAAAAACATCGGATTTCACACAAAAAATTGACTTGAGCATTAAACCCTGCAGTCTGAACATAGCCTTAGCTGTGAGTAGAGACTGTAGAGGCTATATTTTCTATTCCAACAGCTTTCATTTTCTTCAGCATAAATATTTTGGATCAAAAACTGTTTACTCTACTTTGTTCTTGGTAATGTGTACAATTATATTTTACATACTGTATTTTTCGGACTATAAGTCACACCAGACTATAAGTCGCACTTTTTGGGGGAAATTTATATAAAATAGATTTTTATAAAATCAGAGACCAGGAACTGACATTTCCTGTTGAAAGTCAAGTTCTAGTAAAAACAAGAGAAAACAACAGACTGTTAATGTCACATATGAACAGTTTTTCAGATAAACTATAACATAAACAACAGAACAGAACAAGTTTAACAAACTCTCCATCTCACTCCAAATCACTAAATCCATTCAATTCTTCATCCTCAGTGTCACTTCTGTACAACTCCTCGACCTCCGGAGGTAAACAGAGCGCCGCTTCCTTCTTCTGTGTCACTGTCGTCAGACTCAGCATCAGTTCAGTTAGAATTATTCTGTCCTTTCTGAATCCCGACAGGATGGTTTGGGTGTCAGAGAAAGTCCGGGCTTTGTCCATCCATCCAACAAGTTTGTCGCTCACTCTTTTCTGTTGCTTGATTACTGTTTTCAGCTGCAGATTTTGCTACTTGCAGCTTCTCAGTCAGTCTTCTCAGTCATCTTTATAAGTTTGTTAAATTGTTCAGTGGTTCAGAAGTAATGGTGCGATCGACTGACATGATACAGACAGAACAGAGGCTCTTTCTACAGGAGACATGTGCAGTAGAGTGAAGTGACAGTGGTGCAGGAGGAACAGGAGCAGCAGATACTCACACACAAGACTAGAACCTCTCAAGGCTTCAGTGTGAAAAGATTTATATACAAGTTGCCAGTGTTGGGAAGGTGACTTTTAAAATGTATTCCCCTACAGATTACAGATTACATACCCCAAAATGTAGTTTGTAACTTAATCCATTAAATTACTTGTGAGTAATGTAATCTGAATACTTTGGATTACTTGATTTGCTGTAGAGAAGCAAAGACGAGGATATTTTCACATAAGAAGTTTTGTCTGTTAAAAGAAAATGAAAAGCCCAGACTTTCCTTAACTGTATTAAAAATATTATTGATAGAAGACGAGGAGACACGTCCACGCAGAATGATTTAGTCCTGTTAAATCCTGTTTTAGACCTGGTTTAGACCTGGTTTAGTCCTGGTTTAGACCTGGTTTAGTCCTGGTTTAGACCTGGTTTTAGTCCTGGTTTAGACCTGGTTTTAGTCCTGGTTTAGTCCTGGTTTAGATCTAGTTTAGACCTGGTTTTAGACCTGTTTTAGACCTACTTTAGACCTGGTTAAGACCTGGTTTTAGTCCTGGTTTAGTTCTGGTTTAGTCCTGGTTTAGACCTGGTTTTAGTCCTGGTTTAGTTCTGGTTTAGATCTAGTTTAGACCTGGTTTTAGACCTGTTTTAGACCTAGTTTAGACCTGGTTAAGACCTGGTTTGGTCCTGGTTTAGTGTCCGGCAATGAGTGGAATTAAAGAAAAAAATAAAAATAAATAAATAAAAGGGGTGGGGGGTATAGCCCAAAATGTGAATGTAATCCATTTATTTCAACAAAGTAACTGTAATCCAATTACTACTCGCTGAAACAGTAACTGTAACTGAATACAGTTACTCATAATTTGTACTCTGATTACATAACTCTGGTACATGTAATCTGTTACTCCCCAACACTGCAAGTTGCACCAGAGTATAAGTCGCAGGAAACTCCCAAATCATGAAAAAATTGCCACTTATAGTCTGAAAAATACAGTAATACAGACAGTTTTAGATAAAGAAACACAGCTTTTCTAGTCCAACATTCACATGTGTTGAGTGTGACCCCCAGAGTCAGACTGCATAAACCAGAGCTTCTGTGTGGCCCCTGGGAGCAGGACTGAGGCTCTGAGCTGCTCTGTCACATGACTGAAACAGCACAGAAAACACATGAGCACAGAGTGACACAGTTTGGAGGTAAAACTTTGCTTTTGGGAGATGATCAATCAACTTGTGGTTAAATGAAAAACTCCAGGTCATATATGGGTCTGGTCAAGCAGTAACGGAGGGAAACAGGGGCAGATTTTTGACATTCAAATGTCTCTTATTCAGAAACTAGAGGGACTATTGAAATAAGTAAAGTATCAGAATGTAGGAAAGAGTTACACTCCAACAGGGTCAAGTTAAACCTGTGATATTCTTTCAAGTTCAAGACAAAAAATTTAAAAACTCATGTCGGTAACAGAGGGAATGAAATATGCAGCACTTTTTGGACAATAAATCCAAACAGTGATAACTCTTGGTTCTCACTTCCATATCCTTAACAAACTGGTTTGAATATTTGCTTCATATAGTTTTCTACCATATGGTACAAGATTAGGTTGAAAAACCTCTTACTTTTTGAGTCATGAGATTTTTTATGAAGAAAGGTCATGGTAACGGAGGGAAAAGTAACGAAGGGAAAATTGTACAAACAAGTAGAAGGTGCAGGATTTTACATCATTTGTCACTTTTTTCTTCCAAATACTTTAATATTACTTCAAAATGAAAGGAAACTATTTCTATAAAATATGTCAGTCCTTCCAAGCAAATGTTTATCATTTTAAATACTTTTTTTTTTAAATCCTGTACCTTCATCGACAGTTCAAAGATGGAATAACACAAGATATGATGAAATACATCCATTTATTGACATGATTTTCAGGTCTTTGAAATTTGGGAAATAATTTTTGTTCCATGTTTCATACATGGTCTGTTTAAAACATATGGAACTTTAGAACCAAAAATGGTACAGAAAAAAGGTCAACAGTTTCATAAACTAGAGTACATATGTATCTGTTCAATACATTTTTATATCAGATGCATTAACTTGAATGTTTGGCCTTGTGTTTACTTCTGCTTGACTGGGCCCATATGTAGAGTTCAAAATCTTTATGCGGCGACTAACAAAAGAAAAACACTGAGAATAAAAATCGTTAAAATGGAATGAGTTATGTCGCTTTGAATTGGAAGCCAATGAACCAGTTTCTATTTGCAGTTTACATGGACAAAATGTAAACTAATAATATAAAGGTGTAAATGATTATCACTAAATACCAGAAAAAAAAGATCATCTGTCTGTTAAAGCATTGCATATGACTGTCCAAAAAGCTTAAAAAATTGACTATAGTTTGATTGAAACTGTCTGCGGAATCCAGATATGTCTTGGGATTCTGAAAACATTTTAGTTTAATCATGCAACAAGAAGAAGAACATTTGGTTTAGATTTAAAGGGGATTTTTTAATGTGGTTGTAAAAATTACCCGTCTAAAAATAACTCTTACTCATTAGTGAAAGAGAAATGAAACACATGTACATCAACTGTTTTCTTTTTACATAAGACAACAAGAGATGAAGAGCAAAAATAGATCTGACCAGTAAAACAGAACCAAACAGAGAGAAAACCAGCACTAGAAGAGCAGAGAACAAAAACAGATATATTATTTATTCATTCATTTTATTTGTTTGAGCAAAGTAAAACAGCAATAACACAGAACAAGGACATGTACATGGACATATTTGAGACTTGGTGCTCAAAAGGACGAGGATGAAGTTTCAAAAAAGTTATAGAGTCCTACTCCAACTGTTTTACATTATCACATGATTGACATTTATTTTTTTTTACACTCTCCTGAGCTAGGTTGGGGTCTTTTTGTGTCAAATTTTGGTTTGATCTGGGTGTGCAACTTTTAAAATGTCCTTTTTACAACAAAGTAAGTAAGTAAGTCTTTATTTACATAGTGCTTTTCACAGACATTTTTGTCACAAAGACGCTTTACAAAGCATATATATATTATTCTTTCACTCTATACCTGGGGATGGTAAGCTACTGTTGTAGCCACAGCTGCCCTGGGGCAGACTGACAGAGGCACAGCTGCCATGCCAATCGGCGCCATCGGTCCCTCCGACCACCACCATCGCACACACACACACACACACACACCACTTTCATACTAGGCAACGTGGGTGGAGTGTCTAACCACTAGCACCAGCGCCCTGGACAGGGTCATTGATTGATTGTATTTTTAACTGACCTTGACTATCAACTGTTCTGACATGGAGCATGTTTTGGGTTGATGGGGCAAACCGGAGCCCGGAGGAAACCCATCCACACACAGGGGAGAAACATGCAAACTCCACACAGAAAGGCCCCAAGGCCAGAATCGTGTTATTAACATTAACGTTGTTTATAATCACCTCCAGAACATAAACGATAGACTACAACACATGAACCAGGACTAAAACAGGATTAAAACAGGACTTAAAACAGGTCTAAAACAGGATTAAAACAGGATTAAAACAGGACTAAAACAGGATTAAAACAGGATTAAAACAGGACTAAAACAGGACTAAAACAGGATTAAAACAGGATTAAAACAGGACTAAAACAGGATTAAAACAGGACTAAAACAGGACTAAAACAGGATTTAAAACAGGATTAAACAGGACTAAAACAGGAAAACAGGACTAAAACAGGACTAAAACAGGACTAAAACAGGACTGAAACAGGACTAAAACAGGACTAAAACAGGAACTAAAACAGGACTGAACAGGACTAAAAACAGAACTGAAACAGGACTAAAACAGAACTGAAACAGGACTAAAACAGGACTGAAACAGGACTAAAACAGGACTGAAACAGGACTAAAACAGAACTGAAACAGGACTAAAACAGGACTGAAACAGGACTAAAACAGGACTGAAACAGGACTAAAACAGAACTGAAACAGGACTAAAACAGGACTGAAACAGGACTAAAACAGGACTGAAACAGGACTAAAACAGGACTGAACCATGACTGAACAAGGTCTAAACCAGGAGAAAAACAGGGTTGAATCAGGAATGAATCAGGACTAAAACAGGCCAAAACCAGGACTAAAACAGGATTAAAACCGGACAAAAACAGGACTGAACGAGGACTAAACCAGTCTCAGGTCGCTCTAGGACAGTAGTGCACATATCATGAGCCTGTGGAGTTTTCGCCAGCAGCTTCAATTTTGACATTTCATTTGTTGCTATTTTATATTTGTTATTTTTATATCTCACATCGGGAGAAGTGGGATATCCAATTTTTACCAATCAATCCTTGAAAAACATGGACACAAGCAGAAAATAAAATGTTTTACAGTGCATAGTTTCATATTTAAATATCAAATAGTCTTGTAGGTGTGGGATACAAGGGTTTTTTTTGTTCGTGCGAAATAACCGCCTCATACTGAAACGATGAAATAATCTTCCTGTGACATCTCTCCTTTCACTTTCATTTGTGCCACAACAACAGCGCAGGATCTTTTTTCTGGGTCTCCTCGGTCCCACGACATACATTTGATCAACAAAACGTCGGTATAATGGCATTACACAAACTCCGCTCCAGGACCGGCTTTGAACAGTTGGTTTGAGTTCTTTAAGTCAGGTCAACTTTCAGAGTCAGGTGTCAAAACAGGACTTGAAGGAGGTGACATAATGAGAGCGTGTACAGGGCTGAAGCAGGTCGTAACTTATACTCCGACCAAAAGGGAAGGACACGGCGTCAAAGCACGTTTGAAATAAAGGAAGGGTTTTGTTGAAGAATTTAATAAAGCAGGACTAAAACAGGATTGAAACAGGATAAAACAAGGGCTCAACCAGGACTAAAACAGGACTGAAAAAGAAGAAAAACAGGGCTGAACAGGGACTAAAACATAACTAAAGCGGGACTAAACCAGGACTTAACCAGGACTAAACTAGGACTGAAACAAAAGAAAAACAGTACAAAACAAGGACTCAACCAGGACTGAACCAGGACTAAAACAGGACTAAACCAAGACTGAAACAGGACTAAAACAGGACTAAACCAAGACTGAACCAGGACTAAAACAGGACTAAACCAAGACTGAAACAAGACTAAAACAGGACTAAACCAGGACTGAACCAGGACTAAAACAGGACTAAACCAAGACTGAAACAAACTGACTAAAACAGGACTAAACCAAGACTGAACCAGGACTAAAACAGGACTAAACCAAGACTAAACAGACTAAAACCTAAACAGACTGAACAGACTAAACAGACTAAACCAGGACTGAACCAGGACTAAAACAGGACTAAACCAAGACTGAAACAGGACTAAAACAGGATTAAACCAGGATTAAACCGGGACCGAGCCAGGACTAAAACAGGACTGAACCAAGACTAAAACAGGACTAAAACAGGACTAAACCAGGACTGAACCAGGACTAAAACAGGACTAAACCAAGACTGAAACAGGACTGAACCTGGGCTGAACCAGGACAGAAATAGTACTAAAACAGGATTAAACCAGGATTAAACCTTGACCGAACCAGGACTAAAACCAGGACTGAACCAGGACTAAACCAGGACTGAACCAGGTAAGTCATACTGTAACCAAAGTGGATTCCATTTTATCAAAGCACGTCTTAAAGGAGAAAGGATTTCGCTGCAGAATAAACACATGTAGTATTCCATGCAGTCTCCCATCCACGTTCTTCCCAGGCCTAACTCTGCTGAACTTCCGGGATCAGACGACGTGAATCCACTACGCTTTTTATAAATCCCTCCAGTGTACTCTCCTGCCCATATATTTGAATAGCATTGCCCCCGTCTGTGTCCCGCACCCCGAAAAGTCAAGATCAAATTGTGATTGGACAGAAGCCACATTGTCCCCGTCGGAAGAATCGGATTTGTATTGAAGAATCGCCAAGCTTTACTCAAATACTTGAATTAAAATGATCCCGCGAGCCTCGGAGACCTCTGTCCGAGTAACAGTGCGGCAGTTTCACCGTGCGGATAAAGACGGGCTTTGTTCTGGCGCCGGGCGGAGTGTAGGCATCACAGTGACGACCTCCGACCCCGATGACATCACGGCGCGGGGCTCGTGCGTCTGTGTTACGATTAGTCGAATATTAAACAAGTTCAGAACAAGGCTGAGGCTGTTCTCCGAGATTTGCCCTAAAGCAGCAGAGTGACGGTGGTCTCAACGTTTAAAGAAAATCCACTTATTATTCTTTCATTCCTTTTTCAAACTAAAACCAAAAATTAAAAAAAAAAACTGTTTTCTTCATTATTTGTCTCCAAAACCAAAATGAAAAAATAAATAATGATTTGTTTTTTTCAGTTTTTGATTTTGTGTTTAAATGAAAAATGGAAAAATCGGATAACAGCCGTTTACCGTTTATGTGACTTAAACTGTGATGCCGAACTGAACCAGGACTAACCAGGACTAACCAGGACTAAACCAGGACTAAACCAGGACTGAACCAGGACTAAACCAGGACTAAACCAGGACTGAACCAGGACTAAACCAGGACTGAACCAGGACTAAACCAGGACTAAAACCAGGACTAAACTAACCAGGACTGAACAAGGACTAAACCAGGACTGAACCAGGACTAAACCAGGACTAAACCAGGACTAACCAGGACTAAACCAGGACTGAACCAGGACTAAACCAGACTAAACCAGGACTGAACCAGGACTAACCCAGGACTAACCAGGAACCAGGACTGAACCAGGACTAAACCAGGACTGAACCAGGACTAACCCAGGACTGAACCAGGACTAACCAGGACCAGGACTGAACCAGGACTAAACCAGGACTGAACCAGGACTAAACCAGGACTAAACCAGGACTGAACCAGGATCAAACAGTTTTCAGTTCTGGTCTGGTCCCAGTCTCAGTCCCAGTCTGGTCCCAGTCTGAATCACAGTCTGGTCCCGGTCTGGTTCCGGTCTCAAACACGGTCTGGTCCCGGTCTCAGTTCCGGTCTCAGTTCCAGTCTCAGTCCCGGTCTCAGTCCTGGTCTAAGTTCCAGTCTTAGTTCTGGTCTGGTCCCGGTCTCAGTCCCGGTCTCAGTCCCGGTCTCAATCACGGCCTGGTCCTAAACCAGGACTAAAACAGGGCTGAACCATGACAGTTATTTTTTCTGTTTTCTTATTTTTGGTTTTATACTGAAAAACAAATACATGGATTAAAGAAGTAATGTGATGTTCTTTTATAACATGTTTAGTAGAGTTTTGTATAAACTATTATCACTTTAGGAGTCTCCAACCTGCAGCTCGGGACCAGAAACTCTCCAACCCCCTTCCAACCAGCTCGCCACGGGATTTTGAAGTTATACATCTTGTGTTGAATAAGTCAAATTGTATTAATCAAATGCCTTCTACTGTTGTACATGAATCATTTTAATGTCTAACTTTGTGCACTCATAAATGGATAATTGTTTGTTTTATAGGCTAGTTTCATTGTTATTAAAAGCCCGTGTTGCATGCTGGGAAATATTTTGGTCAGAGGCAAGAAACAGGATAGTGGTCAAACACAGTGCGTAACCTCGCGTATTTCTCCCCAATAATGGTAAATTCCTGCTGCATTATCAGATGCACAAATAGAAGCACGGAAGAAGGAAAATGTCTTTTCCATATTCTGAGTGAAAAGAACCACTAACGGTGAATTAAACGACTTTCAAACATTCACAGAGCAAACGTAGAAGATCCTAACAAACCGTGGACTCCAACAAGTTCAGACCACGTGTGTTGGGCCCATTTCTTGACAGGTTTGTGCATTTCTGTTAAATAATTTTAATGTGTAATTTCAATAAATTTTAAGGCGAAATGTGTCATCTTTTTGACAGGTCATGCTCAAACGATTGCTGAATTGCTTCGAAAGACAAAACAAACGATTCCGTAGCGATGTAGCAACAGTTTCTGATAAATCCCAGGATGAAATTACCACATGTACATCTTCACATCCGATCCTAACTTAGTCTGCGTTCAGACTGCAGCCTGAAGTGACCCAAATCTGATTTTTTGGCCCCTATGTTCCTGTATCTGATCTTTTAATGTCAGTCTGAACCACACAGATCCGATTATTTCAAATGTGACCCAGGACACTTGGATATGTGCTCCTGAAACTGATGCATATCTGATCTTTTGACATGAGACTTTAGTGTGAACAGACAAAGTTCATTCATCCATCTACACGTCATCAACAAGACTCAAACGTCACTATTCTGCACTGAAGTCGGCGAAAATTGTTAATGAACTCTGTGTCACTGAAGTGAAGCACATCACCACTCACCACTCTTGGCTCCGTCTCCACATCCACATGTTCCTTTCAACAGACTGTCCCACAAAACACCACGACCAAAAACAACTTCTGTAAACACAGAGACGCTCACTGCGGTTGACGTCATCGTGTCTCCAGTGTCACATGTGGGACACTTTCGGGCCGTTTACTATTCACACTGGAGTCACATACAAGTCACATTTAATTGGAAATGTGAACGACCTCGCAAAAACATCGGATTTCACAAAAAAATTGGAATTGAGCGTTAAGCCCTGCAGTCTGAACGTAGCCTTAGAATCCACGATTTCTCACCAAAACTCAGAGCCACAAACCAGCTTGAACGAACCTACTGAAAAGAGTGTTCAGACCAATGGAGACGGAATACTAAAAAGACATTTTCCTTCTTCCGTGCTTCTATTTGTGCATCCGATAATGCAGCAGGAATTTACCATTACTGGAGATAAATACGTGAGGTTACACACTGTGTTTGACCACTATCCTGTTTGTTTGTTCTTGCCGCCAACTAAAATATTTCCCAGCATGCAACGCGGGCTTTTAATAACAATGACGTCAGCTGAAACTCGCCTATAGACATCTAACATAGGGTGACCAGCTTTTCAAAAAAAAACAAAAAAAAAACATACATACACCCCTGGTTTGTGTGAGTGGTTGGTAATAATAAAGCTGTGAAATGTGTGCGTAATTAAGGAAAATTGCTCTGCGCTCGGCCCATTCATGACGAACCTGTGAGTCAGTATAGTCACATTTTCTGACCGTTTATGACTCTCTTTACTGTTGGCAGGGATTAAATTGGTCAAAAATAGAAACACCTGGAACATTTCTTGTATAAAACAACAACAAATCACTGGTTTTGGATAAATCTGCAAGGACTGTCCTGGGTAAACAGGGACGTCTGGTCACAGTCTAACTGTGCTTCATCTCAAGGCTTATTGAGACTCTTTTATATACTACATTTCTTGTGACCGCTAAAACTAGTAGCTCTCTGGCATTTTTGATTTATAAAAGCTCACCGGAAAAAGATTGGAGACTCCTGTTGTAAACTCTAATATTGATCTAAAACAGCTTAATAATAAAAAAGGATCCACTGACTTGAATTTTTATTTTTTTAAGTTCTGGGCACTCAAGTCTCAAAGGCAGAGCAATCATGAATCCTGCATGAATCAAACTAACTAACATGAGTGAGCTGATGGTGAGAAACACTGTTATAACATTAAATCGCATTTAGTATTGTACATTTTGAGCAATAAAAATGATAAATGGTCACATTTTTGTATAGCGCTTTTCCACCTTCAACGCACTCAAAGCGCTTTACAACAAGGAACCACACACCCATTCACACACCAGTGTGCGCAGACACTGTGGGCAAGGTGGGTTAAGTGTCTTGCCCAAGGACACAATGACAGCATTCATCTGTGGGAGCTGGAATCACATCAATCAACCTGTGGGTGAGTGAATCTGACCGATCAACCTGTGATGTTTTATGTCGAGAACTGGATTCGAACCACCAAAAAATAACCCATTGGTACTAGGAGCATGTACTGCATACAATCCACATGTTTATGAGGATCAGAGACCTTCAACAGCACATCACCCACCTCACCAAACCTTTATCATCCTCATATTAAACAATTCAAACATGCACCACTCCAATCAGATACTTAATTTTTTTTTTTTTTTTTTTTTTTTTTACAGATTTACTTTTTTTCAAATTGTTTTGTGGCCTATCCTCTGAAAACACCAGGTCTGATGCTTTCCAGGAGTGTCAAACTCCAGTTCACAGAGGGCTGAAATTAAAAACTGGGATTGAGTCGTGGGCCAAACTAAATATTTATTTGATTTTAAAATTCTTTAATTTACTTTTAAGTGTTTGCATGGCCTAGCACCCTCCTACCTCACTGACTCGATCCACTATTATGTCCCCTCTCGTGCTCTCAGGTCAGCAGATCAGCTCCAGCTCGCCGTCCCTAAAACTAAACGTAAACTTCGTGGGGACCGTGCGTTTTCTGTTTCTGCCCCTCGGCTGTGGAACCAGTCGCCATTAGAGATTAGAGGCCGAGTCTGGACCTGTTTTTAAATCACTCCTAAAAACGTACCTTTTTTCACTGGCTTTTAATAAGTGACATGTATATTTCTTGTTGAGTATTTTACTGTTTTTCTATGTTTTTAGTAGCTGTATTGTATGTGTACCATATATTTCTTTTACTGTGATTGTCTGTCTGTTCTGTGTTTGTGTGCAGCACTTTGGTTTACTGTAAAGTTTTTCAAGTGCTTTATAAATAAAGTTGGTATGATATATTTATTGAAAAATTTAATCAACATCTGCATGTTTTCTCTTCTTTCAAGATATGTAAAGTTAAAACTTTTCTTATTCAAAGAAATGTTTAATAACAGTTTTGCTTAAACATTGAATCCAGAACAAGCAGAATATAAAATAATAACAATATTTTAAATAAATAATGTCTCTGTAGCATATGATGTATCTGTAGTCTGTGGGGCATCTCTAATAAATATTTGATATGATCTCATGGGCCAAATATAATTATTCCCTGGGTCAAATTTGGCCCCCGGACCTGAGCTTGACATGACTGCTCTACATGTAGATTGAACAAGCTCAAGATCTGAACGTGGCGTCCTGAGCGCTGCACTGGGAGTCAGCCTTATCATCAGAAGAGCCTCTAGTCAGAAAATCCATGTTCAGGTAGTGTTACAAATTGTTACAAATGAAATTGTATTTCAAATTTTAAATATTTTAAAAGTAAATATTAAAAGTAATAAATATATTAAACTCTTAAAGTACAGCAAAAATGTTTGAGGAAATAATGATTTGGGTGGAAATGTCTGTCTTAAGTGGAACAGGGTTAATAATTGTCTGATTTTCAGGCAACAACTTGCAAAATGTTCAGTAATTCGAGCTCTACAACCTTCATTTCAATTTTATTTTAAATCTTTTTCTTTTAATATAGCATTGGTGGGTTTGTAAACCAACAAATTAAGTAATGCAGGCCTTAGCTAATGCTTTTATGCATGATTATGCATTTTCCTGTCAATATCTTTAAAAATGTTGATGTTGCAGCCATTTTTAATTGGTAAACATCCAAAAGTTTACTAATTCTTCCCTGATATCCAGGGATTATTCCCTGTTGCGTTCATCAAATATACATTCAATTGTTCAAGAGAAATGTTGCTGACAAACCAATAGAAGAGGAAATGATTTTCTGACTAGTGGACCTTCTGACTAGTGGGCCTTCTGACTAGTGGGCCTTCTGACTAGTGGGCCTTCTGACTAGTGGGGCCTTCTGACTAGTGGACCTTCTGACTAGGGGGCCTTCTGACTAGTGGACTTTCTGACTAGGGGGCCTTCTGATGATAAGGCTGTAACCGCTACACTGACACATTGACCCGGTGGAGCGATTGAAGGATGAGTCAAATACAGAGGATGAACTTCCATCACTTCACTGTCGATGTGTCAGGGTCAGTTAGGCACGGCTCTTCACACACATTACCTAGTATGAAAGTGGAGTGTGTGTGTGATGGTGGTGGTCAGAGGAGCTGATGATGCAGATTGACAGCCGCTCTTCTGTCAGTCTGCAATAGTCTCTCACTTTCACCGGGTCTGGAGTGAATGAATAATGCTCTGTAAAGCGTCTTTGTCACATGTGTCTGTGAAAAGTGCTATATAAATAAAAACTTGCTTACTTCACGAGGCTCAATAAACCATAACCTTTTTGTTTCATGTTACTAGTTCATGTTGTTGCAGCTCTCCCTTAAAGGTTGTATGTAGGATATTTTTTTGTTTCAAATTGTCGATGAAAGTTCAAAATAGAATTATAGAGATGCAGCAGTCTTGTAAATATGATGACCAAAAAAAAGAATGAAAATCCTTCAGCTGTGGTGGGGGCAGATAAACATCAGCCAATAGACAATGAGGTTACCTCTTTTCTCAATTATCTCTGGTCTCAATTATAGCCCGGTCCTGGTCTGGTTCCGGCCTCAGTCTTGGTCTCAGTCCTCTTCTCAGTCCTGGTCCTCGTCCCAGACTCAGTCCTGGTCTGGTGCCGGCCTCAGTCCCGGCCGGGTCCCAGTTTCAGTCCTGGTCTCAATCACAGCTTGGTCCTAGTCTGGTCCTGGCCTCAGTCCTGGTCTCAGTTCCGGTCTGGTCCCCGGTTTCAGTCCTGGTCCTGGTCCCAGACTCACTCCTGGTCTTGTCCCGGTGTAAGTGCTGGTCTCAGTCTTGGTCTCAATCACGGCCTGGTACTGGTCTGGTCCCGGTTTTGTCTCGGTCTCAGTCCTGGTCCTGGTTCCAGAATCAGTCCTGGTCTCAGTCCCAGTCTGGTTCTGGTTTAGTCCTTGTTCTGTCTGGCATCACAGTTTAAGTCACTGAAATGGGAAACGGCCGTTATCCATTTTTTCCTTTATTCATTTAAACACAAAAATTGCGTCACTGACTTGACGGCGAGAAGGACTTACGTGGTTTACATTCGCCTCTCACGCACTGATGCCGCTTACTCAACCAACACAGGGGTTCTTGGCGTGTTTTCCGAACTGTAGCTTCCTCTTAGTTTGCGCAAAGTTCGTCGTAACGGCAGACAAAAATTCACGCCCAGTTCGCTGCAAAAGAAAGTTTGTTTTTGACGTCGCTGAAAGAAGAAGAGAAGGGGAAGAGGAGCGAAGTGCGACATTTGAAAAAGGACAAACAGTCGCTGCGTTTCTCTTTCATTGGAAAATCTTCTACACAACCTTTAAGTCAAATGTTTGTGTACTGTAGCCACCTCTGGTCTTGATGAGGCATTTATGAGGCTGATGTGTGCCCCCCTCCCCCCGTCCCTGTTTCCTCCCCCTCTCTTTCCTTCCCTCTCTCCCTATCTCCACACAGAGCACCATTGTCTCCAGTTGTGCACACGTCAACAATAGATTTGAGTGACAGGACAGCTCCCTCCAAAAACCACAGCCCCAAAATGGCGCCTTTGTTTCCTGCGCTTACATTGTGACAGACAAAGAGTGAACTGCGACTGGGGGGGGAGGACAGTTTGATTTGTAACTTTACTGATCACTGGAGCCAGGAAGATGTCCACTGCAGATGCTAAAATATGGTTGTGTTTGGGTTTATTTTCACCTTTAGACTGCTCAAAGCTACTGGTGAAATCCCAGAGTTCAAATGTGTGCGTTCCATCTGTCCATGGCCACTTAAAGGGATAGTTCGGGATTTTTGTCATAAATCTGTATGTCATCCCCGTGAGCAGTGTCGTGCATCCACACTGACTTACCGCCGACAGCGTCCGGTGAGTCGAGATTCTGGTTTTCAGTGCTGATGAAAGTAGTCCGGCTAGTTCTCTGGGGACTGTATAATAAAGTGTTTTTCTTCTCAAAACAACATGTGTTCAAAAGAGTGATACATTTGCATCACAAAACCATCGTCGCCTAAAAAGTCAGACCTCATAATCACTTGGCACTATTTTCTCTCCGTTCATATCACTGCGCGCTGCCGCCAGGTGACAGCCGCGCACGGATCCATCACTTTGTTCAGTTGTTCGGCAGTGTTTATGTGCTCAGACCACTGCAACGTGAGAGAGCTAACATGAGAGCTAGAGCCATAAGTATATAAACTTGTATAAGATACATAAGAAAATATCTAAAAAATGGTGCAAACTCTTGATTCTCCAGGCTGGAACAACAAAAATCTGGCTGAATCTCCACACATTTCACAGTTTTCCTGTCACTTTGGCTTCTTGCCTTTGGCTTCAATGTGGAAACTAAACCAGGTAAGAACGAAGAAGTGCCACTATGTTTACAAGAGAACAGACTGAAGAATCAGCTGTAACTCTGTGTGCAGTAAATCACTCAGTGTCATATCACCAGTGAAGCTTCTACAAAACATAACTTTATAAGTCGACTGTTATTACTATTGTAAATGTCTCTTACACTGTTGGTAGCAGCTACATGGACGTGTGGATGATTCATGTTTCTATTAGTCGTTCATGCTTCAGTCACAGTGTCGACTCTATGTTCACTGTATATGAGTTTATAAATGAAGTGATGGTGATTGTCGCTCACTCGGTCTCTCACGTGTGTGTGGCTCCAGCTTCAACTTGTACCACTTTTGTCTCTCTTCTCTGCTCGTTCTAACTCCATCTGGTGACTTTCAGCATCAGTATATTCAGGTTCACAAAGATCTCCCCTTGGCTTTGTGGCAAAGGCAAAGTCTTTATTGTCGGTGTTGTAATCAGACATGTTGTCACTAACATTCCGAGCAGTAAACAAAGTGAACCAGGCGCGGCTGTCACCTGGAGGCAGAGCGCAGTGATATGAACGGAGAGAAAATAGTGCCAAGTGATTATGAGGTCTGACTTTTTAGGCGACGATGGTTTTGTGATGCAAATGTATCACTCTTTTGAACACGTATTGTTTTGAGAAGAAAAACACTTTATTGTACCGCCCCCAGCCAACTATTTTCGTCAGCACCGAAAACGGCCAGTATCTGGGTTCACCGGATACTGTCAGGGGTAAGTCAGTGTTGATACACGACACTGCTCACGGGGATGACATACAGATTTATGTCAAAAATCCCGAACTATCCCTTTAAGCCGGGCCGTACACTGCAATTTTCGACCCTTTTTGAGCCGATTTTTCACTTGTGCAATAGAGATGCGCTGATGGTCTATTTTTTCATCCGCAACTGCGACACAAAACTCATCATCCGCCCGCTGTCCATTTGCACCCGAGGTTTTGACCAATTTTCAAAACCGCTCTCGCCCACCATCCGCCCATTGATTTTAGATTTTAGAACAATCATATAGCAAACAAACTAAAGAGCCTTGATAAAAATGCAAACTCTATAGCTCATTCATTCCAAAATTCGCTCACCGTGCATGTTCACATTCTTAATTATCCATAACAATACGCAGCTCGTTGCTCAGGGTTTAACTCCCTGTTGGGAACCTCACCATGAGTGCGTGGGCTCAATAAACGCGCCAGTTCGTTGCTCAAGAATGGTGGCTTTATTTGCAGTGATGCACTAAATAACAGGACGATTGCTTCCTGACTCGCTTCGGTCACCTTCCGACCGTTCATTTCACATACAGAAAAACATGGACACCCGTACGCCACAAACCTTTATTACTCACCACAAACCTTTATCATCATAATATTAAAGAATTTGAACATTTATGTTTCCTGCACCACTCTAATTAGATACTTTTTTTTTTTTTTTTTAACAGATTTCCTTTTTTTCAAATTGTTTTGTTTCCTATCCTCTGAAAACACCAGGTTTGATGTTTCCAGGAGTGTCAAACTCCAATTCACAGAGGACTGAAATTAAAAACTGGGATTGAGTCGTGGGCCAAACTAAATATTTATTGAAAAGGAGGAGAGAAAGTGTTTGAAGAGGCCGTTTATGAAGCAGCTCACCAAACCATGATTCTACAGCTGCACCTACATCTGTGATCAGAACAACCCACTCAGAACCAGCACAGACTCTGAATACACAAAGCAACACAATTTAACAATTTCAAACTAATACACACAAAGAGTGAACGTTTTAAATATGTAAAAAATATGTTTTTTTTTTGTTTTTTTGAGTACATTTGTTATGGGAGTGTGCATGAGTGTGTGCGTTCATGTGTATGTATGTATATGTATGTAATTTGTATATATTTAATTTTTTGCATCATTATTACTTTATTTTTTATTATTATTTTCTGGTCAGTATTACTATTACTATTGTATTTTTATTTTATTTTATGTATTATTATAATAATTATTATTTATTTATTTATTGTAATTATTATTTATTTATTTATTTACGTCTGTTAAGGGTGGGTGTAGGGGGCGAAGGGGGGTTTGGGAATGGGGAGGAGCGGGTGGGGAAAAAAAACTATAAAATATATAAATGGTCACATTTTTCTATAGTGCTTTTCCACCTTCAAGGCAAAGCGCTTTACAACAAGGAACCACTCACCCATTCACACACACATTCACACACCAGTGTACACAGACACTATGGGCAAGGTGGGTTAAGTGTCTTGCCCAAGGACACAACGACAGCATTCATCTGTGGGAGCTGGAATCACATCAGCCAACCTGTGGGTCAGTGGATCTGACCACTCAACCTGTGATGTTTATGTCGAGAACTGGAGTCGGAACCACCAACCTTCAGATCAGTGGGCGAATGCTCTACCAACTGAATATATACTAATATATATGACAAACAAAAAAAGAATGGATAGTTGACTTCTATGGGGTATTTTGGACATTATTTATTTCCTAGTGAGCCAGAGTGCATGTCAATGGTCATAGTTATCCTGCCACTAAAAACTTACTGAGGTGACCATATTTCTGTTTGTGAAAAACCAGGACACCATACAGGGGGTGGGGCCTCGTCATCGACATTGAGCTACTCTCACCTTGCAAAGCTTTTTCAGGTTTTTCGGTGTCCTGGTGAACTTCGAGGTCCCTGGTGCCCCCACTGGACACCGAAACATATGTGCCTGCTTTGTACACTGTGCACATGGTCTCACACTTCTAACAATCAGCACAGAAAGCAGAGAATTTCTTGTGCAAGTCATCGTGAAATGCGTATTTGCACTTCGGCATGTTGCAGGCTGACCGACTTTAACTTCTTAGGTTCTTTTTAAAGACAATGCAGTAAAGTGTGTTTACCTTGTTGGCATGTTTTGGCTGCTGCATCTTCAGAACTGTCCCGGTGTTGGTGGTGACGTGTCGTATATCAGCTGTTGTTACTTCCTGTGGTCAGCCTGATGGACCTGCAGGTTGCTCAGACTGACCACGCCTCCCGTCGCCCGGTGTTCTCTGGAGGAGGGTGTCCCAGGTGTGTGAAAGGAGGAACGCTCCGTCATCACGGTTAATGGTGTCCTGGTTTCAGTGTCCTCCTTGATCCAGCGTTTGAACTTGTTGTTTTCTGATCCGATGACACGAGCCCCGTCCCAATCCAGAATGTGGTTGTTCCTTTTACAGTGTCTGATATGGCGGATTTTAGGTTTTCCTGTTGTGCTTTATCTTTTTGTGTTCTGGTGAGTCTCCCTGACGTTTCCTTTTCGCATTCTTTTTGGTGTTCCTTTTTTCGAATGTGGAATGCCCGGCCTGTTTCCCCTATCTATGATTTATTGCATGATTTACAGACACGTCACCACCAACACCGGTGACAGTTCTGAAGATGACTTGCAGCTCGCAGCCGAAACATGTCAACAAGGTAAACACACTTTACTGCATTGTCTTTAAAAAGAACCCAAGAAGTTAAAGTATATAAGAAGACAAAATTTACATCTTTGAGTTACAGAGAGCTACGAGTGCCGCTCAGTTTAATGGCCCAATGAAAGATCATGAAAACCCGAACATTTGCATCACATTATAAAAAAATAAACCCGGACGGCCAGGACAGGACGTGAAAAATGGACATGTCTGGGGAAAAACGTACGTTTGGTCACCCTAAGTCTTACCCACTCCACAGAGCACCCAAAGCAAATCTGTTATTACACCAGACTGTCCATGTGAATGTCTGTGTTGGTAGAATAATGTTTAAAATAAAACTAACCTTGCATCGCATGAATGGTCGCATGTTGAGGGACTATTTTCTCATATATCAGTCCGTCCCTGGCAAGCTTTCTATCAGGAACTCACTGCTGCTGCTTTGACAGAAATCCTTCAAATGCAAAGGCTGGTTTTACTTCTAAAATTATTCTATCGACACAGACATTCACATGGACAGTCTGGTGTAATAATAGATTTGTTTCGGGTGTTTTGTGGAGTGGGTAAGACTGTTTTTAGTGACAGGATAAACTATGGTCATTGACATGCACTAGTCTAACACCAGTGACCTCTGCAAATACAAGGACTGAATGGAAGATTTCAAAAAGTGTCTCCACACGTCTCCAACACTCTGGCTCACTAGGAAATGAGGCCCTATGTCCAAAATTCCAGACTGTCCCTTTAAGATGTTTTATAAGTTTCACTTTCTTTTTTCAGACCAAGAGTTTGTTTTCATACTGCTCCTGGTGCTCTTCCTCAGAGTCATGTGATGTTTGTGTGACATATCCGATCAGCTGATTTATACAGTTTTTGGCGCTGTCTTCCTACCTGTGGAAGTAATCCCAGGTGTGTGAGAGTAAAAAAGCCCCTCGTCCTGGTTTATCGTCCCGTGGGCATGTTTCTGTATTTCGATTGCCTCTTTAATCCAGAGACGATGTTTGTTTTCCTTTGTCCCAGTGAGGTTTGCTTCATCCCAGTCCAGAATGTGCTTCTATCTTTTGAGTTGTTTGAGTTGGTCCTGTTCTGCTTTGTGTTTTGTTGCTTGTCTGCACACCTAGTGAGCAGTCCAAACTATCAGGTATGAAAACAAATTCTTGGTCGGAAAAAAGAACCGAATAACATAAATTATCTGAAGACCAAATGAACCTCATACTGTTTCACTTTCTTTGTTGACGTGCTGACACTGCCCTCCTTTATCTGTGCTAAGTGACAGCCACAACACAGCCAGCATGCGTCGCAGGTTTGTCAAGCTGCTGTGCACAGTTTTGGGAGCATGGATGAAGTAGGCGTGCAGACCGAGCATCAGACAGAATCGTACAGGTGGCCATAAGGCGGGAGAAGAGGTTGGATAAGCTGGTGAGGAAGGAAGGATCTGAAGTGGGTGTAAAGCTCGACTCACTCACATCTGTGGCTGAGAAGACCCTAAACAAGCTCCTTCTCCATCCTGCACAGCACTGTCACCGGACAGGAGAGCACCTTCAAGGACAGGCTCTAGAAGTCCTTTATCCCACATGCCGTACGTCTGTACATCGCATCTCTACAACTGATGAATACAAGAGGATGGATCGCTAACTTCATTTCTTTTGGGATCGATGTTAAAAGGAGAAGTTCAATTTGTCAACTGGACAAATGTTTATTTGGTTGACTGCGTTTCGTGGCTCATCCAAACTGCTCATGGTCATGAGCTCTGGGTCATGGCTCCGGATACAAGCGGTCGAAATGAGTTTTCTTTGCAGTGTGGCTGGACGCTCCCTTAGAGATAGGGTGAGGAGCTCAGTCACATGTGAGAAACTCGGAGTAGAGGCGCTGCTCCTCCACATCAAGAGGAGCCAGTTGAGGTGGCTCGGGCATCTGTTCTGGGCATGCCTTGGGGTCCACCAAGAGGAGCTGGAGGACGTGTCTGAGGTGAGGGAAGTCTGGGGGTCCCTGCTTAGACTGCTGCCCCGCGACCCGGCCCCGGATAAGCGGAAGAAAATGGATGGATGGATGGACTAGGTCAGGAATCAGAATACACTAGACGATTTGCAAAAACCCTGGAAGTGTGAATTCGGGCACCAGCCAATCAGAGGAGAGCCAGAAATTCTGTGTTGTCAACGATTCTCGAGATCAAGGATTTAAAACCGAAATAAAGAGAATGTTTGGTGAATTTTATCAAGGGGAAAGACTTTATTGGGCCCGGTCAAGCAGAAGTAAACAGCAAGGCCAAAAATTCAAGTTGAACAAATTGAAAGAATATCACAGGTTTAACTTGACCCTGTTGGAGTGTAACTCTTTCCTACATTCTGATACTTTACTTATTTCAATAGTCCCTCTAGTTTCTGAATAAGACACATTTGAATGTCAAAAATCTGCTCGTTTCCCTCCGTTACCACTTGACCAGACCCATATTGTCCTTCTTCCTACAGGATTAAGGAAAAGTTTAATGTGCCCCATTAGAGGCGCATTACATACGTCATGACCAAACAGCAGCGATTGGTTAAATAAAAAAAGTATCCGCCTACCGTCAAGCGAACGAATTCAAACGGTTTCTACGAATGAAATCAGACTAACGAAACGTATTTGACCAAATAAACTTTTGTCCAGTTGATAAATTGGATTCTTCCTGGACGACTGAGAGATTTTACACACTTCCTTCAGGACAAATAAAGTATCTATCTGAAGTAACAGGTGTATGAAAAAGCACAGTAGATGGTAGATTGTCTCACTTGCACTGGAAACTAATATTAAAAAAAAAACGCCATAAATATTACAGAACAAATTTCCTGCACGTTTCCACATCTACCTTCACCACGTGGGGCTGAACTGATCTTTTCTTAACTTTTGTCCATTTAACTTTTGTCCATTTATTGTTTTTATTTGAGTCTGAGAAGTGACATCATTACTTTTAGTCACGTACAATTCTGCAATATTTACTGTGATCACAGAAAAACAGAGGAGCACATTATAAATTAACCGGTGAATAAGATCTACAGAGATTGAATGATTTTGGCATGATGATTAGATTTGTATTTGTGTTAATATTTGGATTCTTTTGAAAGATCACATTGTAAATAACTCCAGGAGCGTTCACATTTGAGAGAAGACTGAACTATGAGCTGATAAACTAATACAAGAATCCCATTTCAGAACATGTTTGAAATCTAAAAAACAAACAAAATTTGATTTGATTTCACTACATCATGCAGCCTCGACATTTTTCCTACTCTCCACATGTTGAGGTGCAGCAGAGGTCAGATCTCTGCGCTCCAGACCGGGGGTACGTCAGGGCAGATCGAGTCAGATGTAACCCAGCGAAGTGTGTCCGTGCTGGGCTGGTTTATCGCAGCAGGGGCCCGGGGGGGGGGCCTATTGTCCCGGGACGCGGGGCTTAGCGGGACAGAGGACGGCTTTGAAGACAATCTGACATGGACCGAGTTTTATGAGCATTTCAGAAGTGTGTGAGGAGGCGGAAGAGGGGGAGAGCGGGACAGGACACGGGAGATGAATGCACGGGTTTAATCAAGATGTTTAATACAGAGAGGCCCCAGAACCGAAGGGACAAGGACGCAGGACATGAGACAAGCTCGGCCACAAAGGGATTTCAAATTCATTTCAAAATATTCATTCAGTTAATTTGCCATTCATTTCACCTCTCCGTGGCCGTGAGTGATCCATTGTGGTGCTGTGTGTAGTGAGTGGGCCCGGACTGGAGACAGACTGCTCCATATTCATCCAGTGAAGGAATCTGACTGAGTGGGCTCTGCAGACACTATTGTATCACATGGGAAAATGATGACTCAATACAATGTGTGGAGTTTGTGGGTGGACCAAGAGAAGACACATTTGAAGAGCAGAACTTTTGTCAGAGCATTTTCACATTTTTGATTCTCTCATATAATTCAATCCATTTCATTTCTATAACACATTTTATAAATGTGACAGTTTCTAAAGTGTTGCACAAACAAATTCATACAATAAGAGACAGTCAGTCATCAATAAAAAGTGTTATAATGCATAAAGCTAAAAATTATTTTTTTTAAATCATAATAATCAAAAAATACATTTTCACTGACAAAATTTTAAAACTTTAAATATAAATATGAAATGTTAACTCTTTCCACTAACTGTATGGTTTGGGATTATAGTCAGTGGCAGAGTTTACAATTTGAGGCCCTAGGCAAACTTGAGTTTGGGGCCCTCACTATAATGCACTTTTTAAAATGTATTTATTTATTTATTTTTTTATTTTTTGTCTGTTTTTCCCCATTGTTTATGAGACACTCACATCTTTATTTGAATTATGGTGGATTGGAAGTGTGTCTTATTCATTAGCTCGCCTAGAAGATAACCAGAACTGAAAGTAGTTGTATTTTTTGCTAGTACAGTTACATTTTTGTTTATACACATATGATCAGTGTTGGGAGTAACGGGTTATGAAAGTAACGAATTACAGTAATGCATTGCTTTTTGCTGTAACGTAGTAATGTGGCATTACAGGGAAAAATGTTTTAATATTTTACTCGGTACAAATGTGAGTAACGCGCGTTACAAAGCTTTTTTAACCTGGATTGAAGTGGTGGGTTTTTCTTCATAGAAATTCGCTAAAATCACCGCGATATCAGCAGCGGACGTGGCCATGTAGACGTCAGTTAACCACGGGCGAAAGGACCAACACAGAACTCCACGCTGTTTAGACC
Source organism: Boleophthalmus pectinirostris (assembly GCF_026225935.1). Classification (NCBI taxonomy): domain Eukaryota; kingdom Metazoa; phylum Chordata; class Actinopteri; order Gobiiformes; family Gobiidae; genus Boleophthalmus; species Boleophthalmus pectinirostris. The sequence goes on from NW_026571152.1 coordinate 2,621,687, forward strand.
TGGTTTAGACCTGGGTCATTTCTGGTTTAGACCTGGTTTAGACCTGGGTCAGTTCTGGTTTAGACCTGGTTTACAGTCGTCCCTCGCTCTATCGCGCTTTCAGCTTTCGCGGTCTCGCTGTTTCGTGGAGTTTTTTTGTACAATTTTGCATGCCTTTTGTTTTTACAGTGTATGAACTCCAGTCTCCTGTACAGTACAGAATGTGTTCAGCTGCCAAATTTAAGTAAATGTTTGATCTCTAGCAGTGTGATTCTGAAGTGTTGTATGTTTGCAAGTTTTCTCTCCGACAAAATCCACAACGTCGACGAAACGTTCTGCACCAACAAAGGCTCCTGCGGTCGCACTCAGACAGAAATGACAGTAATAAGTCATAAATAACACATTACAGTTTTAAAGTAACTTGCCCAACATTGCATATGATTATGCGATGATTCTGTTCAAATCAGGGTCAAGCTGACTCCATTCTAATGTGAACGGGGGGATGCTTTGACAGTTAAAACAGATTTGATCATCAGATACTATTTTAATGGTGTTTTATTGTTCATTTAATGTCATATTGAAGCTGAACCAACATTGCATGTGAAGGATTTATGTCTGAGCAGCTGCAGCGAGTTGTATTTTGATAAAAAAAAAAAAAAGCTTGGCATCTTTTCTTTGCTTATATGGATGGACTGGATGGAATAAAAAGTGTCTCCACACGTCTCCAACACTCTAGGAAATGAGGCCCTATGTTTAAAATCCCCAACTGTCTCTTTAAATGACATACATTATCAAACATAAACCATTATTCATTCATTAGTGTAAAGTGTAAATCAAAATAACATATGTACACTGGTTATAGGCATTTAATTCATCAAATTGTACTTATTCAGGACAATACGTATAATTTAGAAATCCCTTGACGAGTTACTAGGAAGGGGGTGGAGAGGTTGGAGTCCCCTGTTACAAAAACAACATCAACAGTCTTGTAATATATCCAAATCAAAGTTGCTGAGATCAAAAACATGTATAGGCGAGTATCAGAAATGAACTTTACACAAAAGGTGAACGAAACGTGATGCTCACTTAGTTTCACAGCTTAAAGCCACACGTCGGGCTCCTGTTTCCTAAATGTGCCTTATAAACCTGTCTAACCCACAGCCCTGAACCTGATCCACTCCTGACCCATGATGTCATCTCATGCTTTCGTTTGGTTGCGTTTCATTTGGTCTGGAGGCAGCCCACTAAAACTCAAGCCTTGTTCACAACTCGAACTCTGTGTGACCAGTGTCAAACTTCACCACTGCTGCTAGTGCAAAGAAAATGTGCTTAAATAACAGTGAAACTCAAATTGAACATGGTTTCCTCTGATAATAAACATCAAATTCACAACATTCAAAAATGTGTTAAAAATGTACAGGACTATTTTTCTACTGGTATCTTAGTATTGCCACAACTGCAATGAAAACCACATCAATCCAATTTCTGATGAAGGATCTGCCACTTACTTGTCCGTGAAGATCAGCTGACAACACTAAACCAAGTTACTGGGGATGTGACAATAACTAAAATATTGTGATACTGTAGCGTGAAAAGTCTTGCAATAACACTGTGGGCCAACACAATATATCGAATTGCAAGTGTCTTTGCTAGGGCTGTCGCGGTTAGGGAGCTCAACAGCTCTGTATGCAGTGAATATTTCCAGCAGCACTGAAAACTCTCCGATGATGCGCTTGTTGCAGATGCACATGTACCTTGGCTGTCGTGTGGATATAGTGTGTGTAGTGTGGGAGAAGTAACATTTGGCTTTGGAACAAGTGTCGCTGCATCTCTCCAGCTCTCACTGTGGCAGCTCGGGTCAGAGTCCTGCACCAGGTCGAGTCCTGCGGCAGGTCAGGTCAGAGTCCTGCACCGGGTCGAGTCCTGTGGCAGGTTGGGTCAGAGTCCTGCACCAGGTCGAGTCCTGCGGTAGGTCGGGTCAGAGTCCTGCACCAGGTCAAGTCCTGCGGCAGCTCGGGTCAGAGTCCTGCACCAGGTCGAGTCAGAGTCCTGCACCAGGTCAGGTCAGAGTCCTGCACCAGGTCGGGACTTAAGAGAGCACACGGAGCAGATGTCCACAAAGCGTGATCTGGTGACTGCTGACCATTCACCTGTGGTCACCTGACGGTCTACACGGTAGAGATGCGCGGATGGGCTACTTTTTCATCCGCAACCGCATCGCAAAACTCATCATCCACCCGCTGTCCATTTGCAACCACAGTTTTTCAAAACAGCACCCGCCCGCCATCCGCTCGGTCTCCTCCCATTTGCTCCGAGTTCAAATTTTTTTATTTGAGTAGTGAATCCGCCACCCGCCCGAATTTAATTCAAATATAATTTTTCGTCACGTCATCCGCCCGACCCGCGGATTAACCGCGGATACCGTGGTTGTAACCGCAATCCGCGCATCTCTACTACACGGGCGCACTTTAGTCCTGGGTTAGTCCTTTGTTAGTCCTGGGTTAGTCCTTTGTTAGTCCTGGGTTAGTCCTTTGTTAGTCCTGGGTTAGTCCTTTGTTAGTCCTGGGTTAGTCCTTTGTTAGTCCTGGGTTAGTCCTTTGTTAGTCCTGGGTTAGTCCTTTGTTAGTCCTGGGTTATCACGGGCACGGCCAGTAACAGGTGGAATGTTCATGGGTCTGGGCGGGTGCGAGTCTCTAAAAATGGACCCGTGCAGGACTCTGGGTCGGGTCCTGTTGGTCACGTGCGGTGATCGCGGTGGCCCAGCATGCACTGCGGTGGGTCTCTTAGTACCGTGGTGATTCATTTTTGCGGTTATTGCGACAGCCCTACTCTTTGCTTAAATTTGTTGTTTTGGTGCAGCAACAGCTACAAATACCATGATCCTTTGCTCTATTACAGTGCAGACTACATGAAAAGTAATACAAATAATAATAATAATCATGATTTTAAAGCATTTTAAATCTTAATTCTTTGTTTTCTTATTTTTGGTTTTATACTGAAAACCAAATGAACGAATGATAGACGGATTACATCCCTTCAAGTTACATGTCTAATCTGTGGAGAAGCGAGCCTACTAACAAAACAAGGCATGTTTTCAGTACATTTTTGAGCACTGAAAACGAAACTGCAACTGAACAGTCCAGTTAAATGCTCCACTGTGGAACATACGCGCAGAGCAACGACATCTTACAGTTGCACAACAGTAAACAACTCATTGACCTGTAGTAGTAAAAGTAAAAGTGAAATCCTTGCGCAGTAATAAATCAGTGGCGTTGAAGTATCCAGTTTCTGCGCTCCTCTTGTTGCCGTGGTTGCGGTGTCCCCGGAGGCAGGCATTCCCCACATATCATATCTCCCGTGGTTCAGACGCAGCCGTGTTTTTACAACCTGCAGAGCGCCAAATGAGAAAAGGCCCAAGGTACACGTCTATTGTCACCTAAACAATATAAATGTCAGACGCTTTTGTGGGGCTCTGTTTATGGGGGAGATTTAAAGACACACCGTAGGTAAACTAACACAGATATAGAGTTGTTTTGTATAAATTGAGTTTTGCGATGGTGTTAAAAGTGCAGTGTAGAAGTGGGGACATGTCACCTACTTGAGTTCATGGAGATTAGTGTTTTCTCCACAGTTTGGAATTCAACTTTCATTTCATCTACTCAGTACAAATATTCAGAGGTGGAAAATTGTTAATTAGTAAAAGTATCTTTACTTTCTCCTCAAGTAAAAGTAAAAGTAAAAGTAAGCATCTAAAAATCTACTCAAGAAAAGTAAAAAAGTACTTCAGTTAAAATGTAAATTGAGTAAAAGTTACTTTGTGACTTTTAATGATTTCATGTAAAAAAGGATGAGTCATAAATCGAATCCAGCACAAGTTCTTTTAATCGACTTCTAGGTGATTCAGTGCAAACTTTGTACGTTTTAAAGACAGCTGAGCTCACAAACACTAACACTTTATACACTGAAAAAAAAGTTGCTGGATTTGCGTAAAAAAGTTATGAAAAGCGGCTGCATGCAGTAAAATTATGTTTAGGCTTTGAAACTTATTTGGATCCTCTCTACACATATTTTTCTCAGAACATGAACATCACTTTTTCATGTTGATGAAATTTGATCAAATCATGTTGAATATGCAGATTTATCTTATGTTACCTTATCATGAAATGTATAAGTATGTATAATTGAATTGAATTGATCTAATTCTGTAAAAGAAAACAAAAACAGTCTTTAGTTTTCCACAGTTCTGTTTTGTCTTAAACAGAATCAAACACACAGAGACACACAAGTACAGAGACACACAGTTTGGAGCTGGACAGTGTGAAGATTTATTCCAGTGAAGAAGCTCTGGTCTCTGTGGACACAGAATAACACATGATGATCACATTCTGATCATCTACTCTGTTGTACATGTTTAAATACACTTAAAGTACTTATTACTACAATAATGGACCAGAACAGAATCACAAGAACATTAGAAGTGTATCTGCAGAAACAAAACTCACCATGTGCTGCTTTTCTTCCTCTAAACACAGTAACAGGGAGGGCATCTGGTATAAAGTCTCCTAGTGCCACATCACCCTGTAGAAACACAATAACTGTTTCAATAGAAGTTACATTTTGAAAAATTCTTTTAAAATAATTTTAGTTGAGTTACTTACTTTGTTCATCTGTGCTCTGTGTTTTGTTGGTTCTCAAACATCTTCCTTTTTCCTGAAACATCAGCTGTAACATTCATGAACTTCCCCACAGCTCCAGCAGAGCTCTGGACGTCACTCTGTGTTTGTAGACGACTCTGGAACAAACACATTCACATCTGATACAACTGTCACACTCTTGTAGATGGACAGTCAAATACAATTTGTTTCAAAGAGTCCTTACATTAACTGTAATTTAAAAAAAAAAAACACAAAAAAAAAAAAAAACACACACCACAAACATGTTTTAACAATGACGACATTCTAGTCCAGAGAAACATATAAAATCTTTGAAAAGTCTCACCTCCAGATCAGTTCTCATAATCCTCCTGCTCCACACTGTGTGTCTCTGCTCCTGGATCTGTCCTGTGTCCTGTTACATTTGAATTTTCCCTCCAAAGGTTTTGGGGAGGAGAATTCCAGAGGGAGGAGCCTCACCACAGATTAGAATAAAGTCATGTTTCCTCAACCTGATTAAAACATGCAGGTCTAACATCCACCACAATCAAGTGACCTTTGTAAGATTTAAACATGCTGGACAGAGAAATGTTAAAAAGTCATGTTATTGTTGTCAAATTTGTTTTTGCAATTTGAGCAACTCCTCTCAGACCGTTTTTTCAGTGTAGAACTTTGAAATTTAACTGCATAACAAATTTAACTAATTTAACAAATTAACAATTCAATAAATTCGGAATTATATGGTTCAACTCACACAGTACAATAAAAAAAAAAGAAAGAAAATTAAACCAGACAGATACATTTTTCATTGTATTATTATGTTATTCTCTATTTTGCGTTTGAACTGAAATATGTGTCTGAGGTTTGGCCAAGAGTTTCCTTCGCTTTCCTCTCGAGAATTATTCAATGCAGCTTCTTCTTGAATATCGTCCATGTCGACCTCGATCTGTGGCTCGACACCAGCATCATCCAGATCCAAGACAAACGGACGCTTCTGTACAATGACTGAACATTCTAGAGTGAAAATGCCACGTGTGCAAACCCACACAATTTACTTTTATTTCCAGCAGATAGTTGTTGGTTTTTTTCGCATAAATTTTTTTTTCCTCTATCAATTTGATTTTACTCAGTAACGAGGGCGGGTTACAGTGTAAGGAAGTTTAATACTTGGGTCAAAATGTACTCGAGTATTTAAAAAACTACTACTAAAAATGACAAATTACTCATAAAAATTACTCAGTTACAGTAATGTGAGTAAATGTAATTCGTTACATTCCGCCCTTGCAGATATTCAAACATTTATAAACGTACTGGTGGCTTTACCTGCTTGTGTAGAATAGTAATGTTGTATAGCGGAACATTCCAGGCAAAGTAATAACATCTCCACGGAGACAAGCAGGTGAACAACACTCTAGAAACACCCACTCCCTGTGAGGACTCAGAGAGGTGAAGGTTCAGATCAAAACTGCACTCTTCACTTTGTCTTAGGCTGTGTTCAGACTGCAGCCTGAAGTGACCCAAATCCAATTTTTGTCTCTATGTTCCTGTATCTGATCTTTTAATGACAGTCTGAACCACACAGATCTGATTTTTTCAAATGTGACCCAGGACACTTGGATACGTGGTCCTGAAACTGATACATATCTGATCTTTTGACATGCAACTTCAGTCTGAACGGCCAAAGTGCATTCATCCACCTACACGTTATCAACAAGACACAAACGTCACTATTCTGCGCTGAAGTTGGCGAAAATTGTTAATGAACTCCATGTCACTGAAGTGAAGCACATCACCACTCACCACTCTTGGCTCCGTCTCCACATCCACACGTTCCTTTCAACGGACGTCACTGCCACTGTCCAACAAAGCTCCACGGCCAAAAACCTCGTCCTTCTCCTTCTCAATCTCCTCCTTAAAACAAGTAAGTTGTTCATGTTCTGGCTCCGGTACAAGAGGAACTTTAAAATCTCCAGGTGCTCAATGCTGCGTCCATGTTTGGACACCTTCTGTAAATACAGAGTACCCGCCCGTTGACGTCGTCGTGTCTCCAGTGCACATGTGGGACACTTTTGGGCCATTGTTCACACTGGAGTCACATACAAGTCACATTTAATTGGAAATGTGAACGACCTCGCAAAAACATCGGATTTCACAAAAAATCCGATTTGAGCGTTAAGCCCTGCAGTCTGAACGTAGCCTATGACTTCAGTGCAGAACTCAGAACAGATAAACCCAAACATGCTGCCATGATGTCACACTTTACAATTCCATACAGACAAAAGACCATAAAAAGTCCTTCAAATAAGACATGCCTATCTCCCCATAGTGAAGCACTCACAGACTAAGGCTGCATTCACACTGCAGGGGTTAATAATCAATTAAAAATCTATTGTTTGTGAAATCTGATTTTTTTTTGTGAGGTCATTCACATTTCCAGTTAAATGTGACTTGTATGTGATCTCCAGTGTGAACATTAAACACCCTAAAAGTGTCCTGCATGAGCATTGGAGAACACACACACAGCGAGCATGCTCAGTGTTTACTAGGGATGTAACAATATCCAAATCGAGTAAAATTATCTACCAAGGAGAAAGTGGAGAAAGTGTGTTCTTCTTAAGTCAAGCAACATTCGATTTTCTTTTTTTATTTTAAGTGCAGAAAGTTGTTGTTTTTCTTATTTTAAGTGTAGCAAGATGTATTTTCATATTTTAAATACAAAAAGTCTTGTTCCACTGGCAGATCATTTGACTCGTCAAGTTAAATCGACTCAAATAAAGTCAAATGCTCTTAATTAAAGTCATTTAACTCACCTAGATATTGTTTTTTTTTCAGTTTTGACAGTTATTTTGAAACATTTCACAATAGTCAGACATACTGTGTGTACAAGGCTACGTTCAGACCAAAGTCCTGCGCCGGGTCGGGTATCCAGCACCATCCAATACACGAACGGTACGGGCAGAAAGTTATTGAAACAAGCAGGTTTTAATGTTCTGGAATTTTACGGGCGGGTATGTGGACAGGTAGTAAATTACACACAGTATGTCTGACTATTGTGAAATGTTTCAAAATAACTGTCAAAACTGAAAAAAAAAAAAAAAAAAAACAATATCTAGGTGAGTTAAAATGACTTTAATTAAAAGCATTTGATTTTATTTGAGTCGATTTAACTTGACAATTAAATGATCTACCAATGGAGAAAGTGTGTTCTTCTTAAGTCAAGCAACATTCAATTTTCTTTTTTTATTTTAAGTGCAGGAAGTTGTTGTTTTTCTTATTTTAAGTGTAGCAAGATGTATTTTCATATTTTAAATACAAAAAGTCTTGTTCCACTGGCAGATCATTTTACTCGTCAAGTGAAATTTACTCAAATCATGATAAAACTTTGTTAATTCAAGTCATCTTAACTTGACTAGATGGAGTTTTTTGCAGTGGACGGGGCAGATGACACAAGACTTATCTTCTTTCTGCTCATTTTCATTCATTTTTTTGTATGTCTTGAATGAAATATATAATAATAATAACAATTTGTCAGCTTTGTGTTTGCCTGCAATCAGTGTTGGGAAGGTGACTTTTAGAATGTAATCTCCTACAGATTACAGATTACATACCCCAAAATGTAGTTTGTAACGGAATCCATTAAATTACTTAAAGTGAGTAATGTAATCTGAATACTTTGGATTACTTGATATTGTCATGCTTTTTCACTTGTTTTGTATATTACCATTTGTCATTTAATAAATAAATAAATAAATGTATATACTGTCATGTTTTTTAACACTACATGTGTGTAACAACCACATCCTGAAAATGACTAATACTTGACCACATAAAAAATATTATTTGATAGAGAAATTAATTTTTATATGAAATCACAATTATGTCCACCTGTTGTTAGTGTCATATTGTATTAGTTTAGTCCTGGTTTAGTCCTGGTTTTAGTCCTGGTTTTAGTCCTGGTTTTAGTTCTGGTTTACTCCTGGTTTTAGTCCTGGTTTTAGTCCTGGTTTAGTCCTGGTTTTAGTCCTAGTTTTAGTCCTGGTTTAGTCCTGGTTTAGTCCTGGTTTTAGTCCTGGTTTTAGTCCTGGTTTTAGTTCTGGTTTTACTCCTGGTTTTAGTCCTGGTTTTAGTCCTGGTTTTAGTCCTGGTTTAGTCCTGGTTTTAGTCCTGGTTTTAGTCCTGGTTTTAGTCCTGGTTTTAGTCCTGGTTTTAGTTCTGGTTTTAGTCCTGGTTTAGTCCTGGTTTTACTCCTGTATTTTAGTCCTGGTTTTAGTTCTGGTTTTAGTCCTGGTTTAAGTTCTGGTTTTAGTCCTGGTTTAGTCCTGGTTTAGTTCTAGTTTTAGTCCTGGTTTAGTCCTGGTTTAGTTCTAGTTTCAGTTCTGGTTTTAGTCCTGGTTTAGCCCAAAATGTGAAAACAGGAAAATACCACCATGTAATCCATTTATTTCAACAAAGTAACTGTAATTCAATTACCACTCACTGAAACAGTAACTGTAACTGGATACAGTTACTCATAATTTGTACTCTGATTACATAACTCCAGTACATGTAATCTGTTACTCCACAACACTGCCTGCGATAAAAAAAAAAAAAAAAAAGATCAACAGTTAGACAAAACAAGTGAACACGGGCAGGGACTGGGCCTCTCTCTCTCTGCTTCTCTCGGCCTCAAATGTCTCTGATCTCTCCCAGAATCCTCCTTGTCATTTGCTCAAACCCTTTTTGGTCCATTTAATTGTCTTGCAGATAAGATTGTGTGTCTGTGTCGTGTTTAAGGCATCAGTCAGGCTCCAGTCCAGTGATCGCTCGGAGAGGAGGGGGAGGGGTGTGTGTGTGTGTGTGTGTGTGTGTGTGTGTGTGTGTGTGTGTGTGTGTGTGTGTGTGTCGTGTGTGTGTGTGCGCGTGTGTGTGTTGGGGGGTGTAGGGTTACTGCTGAACAATAGCCTGGAGTAAAGTCCTTAGTCAGCAGCTCCATCGCACTCACTTTTTGGGTTTGTTGTTTTTTTTTCCCTCCAACAGATGCAGCCGGCCAATCACGATGCGGCGTTCCGGAGGGAATCGCAACAGTAAGCAAACAGAGGAGGAGAAAGGAGAGAGAGAGAGAGAAGGAGGGAGGTGAGGGTACGAGGAGGAGGGAGCGAAAAGACAGAGAGGGAAGTCAAAAGAGAAGAGAGAGAAACAACAAGATATATTGATGGGGGAGAGAGAAAAAGGGAGAGAACAAGGGAGACGGGGAAAAGAGAAAGAGGAATGAAAGAGGGAGGGAGAGAGAAAGAAAGGAGAAAGAGAAAGAGAGAAGTCAAAGGCGCAGCAGAGCGGAGTGGGGGAGGGGAGCAGAGGAGTTCGCCTGTGCAGATGTGGACAGGGACAAAGGAATCACTGGTGTTGTAGTGAAGAGTGCACGAATCAAGACCAAGACCAGCCCAAAAACACACGGTCCAGAGACCAGGACAAGACCAAGACCTGTGAGGGTTGAGACCGAGACAAGACCAAGACTTTTAAAGGTTGAGACCAATGTTGGGCAAGTTACTTTAAAACTGTAATGCATTATTGATGACTGGTTAGTGTCATTTCAAAGTCATTTGTTACATTATAATATTACTGCATCTAAAAAAGTTACTCTCGCCTAAATAACTGCAAAAATAACTGTGCCGTATATGGACTGAACCAGGACTAAACCAGGTCTAAACCAGGTCTAAACCAGATCTAAACCAGATCTAAACTAGGACTAAAGCAGGACTAAAGCAGAACTGACCCAGGACTAAATCAGGTCTAAACCAGGTCTAAACCAGAACTGACCCAGGTCTAAACCAGGTCTAAACCAGAACTGTCCCAGGTCTAAACCAGGTCTAAACAGGCAGAGTTCTGTGCCGGTCTTTTCTCTTGTGGTCACCTGACGGTCTATGCGGGCGCATCTCCAGCGTTTCACTGCTTTTAATATCACAGTGATTTTAGCAAATTTGTATGAAGAAAAAAACACCACTTCAATCCAGATTTTAAAAGCACTGTAACGCACATTACTGACATTTGTACCGAGTCAAATATTTCTGTTTTTTCCCCCTGTAATACCACATTACTGCGTTACAGCAAAAAGCAACACATTACAGTCATTTGTTACTTTTATAACACGTGACTCCCAACACTGGTCAAGACCAGGACAAGACCGAGACCACAGCCCATAGAGACCAAATCCAAACCATCTTTGTCATTTCCTACATTTATTTGTATTTTACAGTTATTTTGGCACATATATATGAATATTTTTATAAATCTATCTCCATTTGATCTGATTAATGTTAATTTAGGCCTAAAATGTACTGCACTGTGCCCCTTTTTTGGCCCCTCATCCACAATTTGAATTTCCTTTGTCTTTAAGAGAACTTCTGCTGACACTTTATAACAAACTAAAGTGAACAAAGTGGGTAGGATTTTTAGTTTTGTCAAGTTTCTACCTGGAGTTACATTCTCTTACTGGTTTTGCAGTGAGATTTACCTCTGCACATTTACCAAACACACGTGTGACAAATACACATGCTTTTGTGCACTTTTATTAGGCAAACTTCACACACATGTTGCAGTAAGAAGTTTGTTGCCGACAGCAATAGGAATATGAAACATGATCGCACTCCTCAAGTGTCAGACCTCGAGACCAAGACAAGACCAAGACCAAGCACCTTCAAGACCGAAACAAGACAGAGTCCAAGCACCTTCAAGACCGAAACAAGACAGAGTCCAAGCACCTTCAAGACCGAAACAAGACAGAGTCCAAGCACCTTCAAGACCGAAACAAGACAGAGTCCAAGCACCTTCAAAACTGAAACAAGACAGAGTCCAAGCACCTTCAATATCAAGACTTTCAAAGGTCAAGACCAGGACAAGACCGAGATCACAGCCCATTAAGACCAAATCAAAAACATCTTTGTCATTTCCTACATTTATTTGTATTTTTTATTGATTTTGGCACATATATATGATTGTTTTTATAGATCTATCTCCATTTGATCTGATTAATGTTCATTTAGGCCTAAAATAAACCAAACTAACTGTACTGCACTTAAACTCTCTGTGCCACTTTTTGGACACTGACCCACAGTTTGAGTTTCCTTTGTCTTTAAAAGAACTTCCACTGACACTTTACAACAAACTGTGAAAAAAAAAGAAAATAAAGTGGGTAAGATTTTTAAACCTGTTTTTTCAAGTTTCTAACTGGAGGTCAGTTCATGAGCATAACGTTTTGTTCAGTGTATCACTGATGCGATGTCGTTGTTCTCCTTTAAGTTTTCACCTTTCTTCCCTTGATTGTTGTGGATCAATTCTTCATGAAGAATGTTTATTCTTTGTGTCTTGTTGGTTGAAGATTTGGTGATGGGGCAGATTTATGAATTATTTATTTATGATTTATGAAAATACACAAGACATTTACACAGATATTTTGCCATAGAAAAGCATTTACTGGAAGTGTCTTTTACTCTACATCGCGGCACTTCTGGCCGTTGTGAAAAAGCTCTATTACATGTTCAGAAAAACATTTCTGTCTACTGTCAAATGATGTGAAAGAAAGTCTAAACTACAAAGTTTTTAGAAGACACTTTCTCTACAGAGACAAAACTTAACACATCAATATGACCAAAAGACAATTGTCCCCATTTACTGTGTGCGCTGACATTTTTGCTGTGACTTATCCAACCAACTCGGTTGGTCGGCTGCACCAAACTCGCCCAAGTCTGTGTTTGGAAACCCTGATTTGATTGGACGTTCCATTGCACATTCTCGAACTGGAAGTTGGCTTTCCCTGTGCCCCGAGCACAAGAGAATGCAGCATTAGACCACGGCGGAATGTTTGGGCGTTGCCAAGGCAGGGGTGGTTTGCTGAAGTGGTTGCTATGGAGATTCTGGGACTAGGACCTTTAAAGCCTTAGACAAACTTTATTGATCCACAAGGAAATGATCTGGACACAGCAGCTCACACATCACAATATGATATAATAACAAAGAGAGAAACATATAAATGGGAATAATACATTCTAAATAAATAGCAAAAACGAGCAAGAGACACATGTCAAATAAAACAGAATTATATAAATGTAAATGTACAAGTAAAAATCAAATAGAAAAGTAAATAATAAAATATAAAATCACAGATTTATACAAGAGGTCAGAGGAAAAACATGCAACAATGATATGATTGACAGGACACAGGTTATCTGTGACATGAGGGTGAGTTGTACAGCTGTAGGGAGTATTATCTGTTACATAAAATAAGTTGTACAGTTGTAGGGAGTATTATCTGTTACATGAGGGTGAGTTGTTGTACAGTTGTAGGGAGTATTATCTGTTACATAAAAATAAGTTGTACAGTTGTAGGGAGTATTATCTGTTACATAAGGGTGAGTTGTTGTACAGTTGTAGGGAGTATTATCTGTTACATAAAGGTGAGTTTTTGTACAGTTGTAGGGAGTATTATCTGTTACATAAGAATGAGTTGTTGTACAGTTGTAGGGAGTATTATCTGTTATATAAGAGTGAGTTGTACAGTTGTAGGGAGTATTATCTGTTCCATAAGAGGGAGAACATGTAAACCTCTCACGTCAAAGCCTCACTCCGTTCAAAAATCACAGAGGAAACGCGGAAAAGGACTTTGGCTTTTCCAGTTTAATCTCCAGTAAAAAACCTCCTTCCTCGAGTTTCGTTCTCCAGACAATAATAAATACACTGATTTGAACGATCGTTTGGCTTCAAAGTCCTTCACCAAAACAGTATCACGTTCAGAGTTAATATCTCAAGGCCCCGCATGTTTAGTCGTTCCGAGCTAATGTTACTTGATTAAAGACATTCCTCCATTCACGTTACAGAGCCACACGTGTTACCTAATGCTGAATAAACACGATATGCTCCTAATAAAAGCCCCAGGAGAGAAATGAACCAGGGCCAAATTGGAAAAACAAAATGAAGATGTCTGCGAACTACATATGTGAGATTCCTTTTGACGCACGAGCAGCTGTGTAAACTAGATTAACCGGAGACTTAGAGTATTAGTTATTAATTGGTGTTTTAACCTTAACCTTACGAATTGAACACGTTTTTTTGACAATGTAATCGCTCTAATAAGTCTCTAAAATGACAATGGTGTATCAGACAGATACACTGTTGTGATACTCTGATACTCTGTTCAGACAGAAATATATCAGTTCAGTTCGTCTGTATTCCGGACGCACGGTCCAGTTTTACAACAGACGAGGAGAGTGATGATACAAAACAATCCCCGTGTCGTTCATTTGTGTTTCAAAATAAAAACAAAAGTAAGAAAACAAAAACAAAAAAAAAAACAAAAAACAGATGATTTTATTATTTTTTTTCCAATTTTCTGTTTTGTCTTTAAACAAGTAATGGAAAAACAAACAACCAAACAAACAAAACAAAACAAAACAAAAACGGAAAACTTTCATCCAGTTTTGACCACAGATCTACAATAAAAACTGCAATGCTGGACCTTTGTGCCACATATGATGGACTGAACCAGGACTGAGTGTCAGAGAGATTAGTTCTGGTTTAGTCCTGTTTTAGTCCTGGTTCAGTCCTGGTTTAGACCTGGTTCAGTCCTGGCTTAGTCCTGTTTTAATCCTGGTTTAGTCTTGTTTTAGTCCTGGTTCAGTCCTGGTTTAGTCCTGGTTCAGACCTCATTTAGTCCTGGTTTAGTCCTGGTTCAGTCCTGGTTTAGAACTGTTTTAGTCCTGTTTTAGTTTCTTTTTTTTTTAGTTCTGTTTTAGTCCTGGTTCTGTCCTGGTTTAAACCTGGTTTAGTCCTGTTTTAGTCCTGTTTTAGACCTGGGTCATTTCTGGTTTAGACTTGGTTTATTCCTGGTTCAGTTCTGGTTTAGACCTGGTTTAGTCCTGGTTCAGTCCTGGTTTAGACCCGGTTTAGTCCTGTTTTAATCCTGTTTTAGTCCTGTTTTAGTCCTGGTTCAGTCCTGGTTTAGACCTGGGTCAGTTCTGGTTTAGACCTGTTTTAGTCCTGGTTCAGTCCTGTTTTAGTCCTGGTTCAGTCCTGCTTTAGTCTGGTTCAGTCCTGTTTTAGTCCTGGTTCAGTCCTGTTTTAGTCCTGGTTCAGTCCTGTTTTAGGTCGTTTTCACACCGCTAGTTCGATTATTTGGTCCGCACCAGGCAATAAAATTGTTATTATGTAGCAAATACACTCCAGTGTGGTCCGCGTTCACACCGGCAAACAAACCAAAACTGGTTCGATTGACGTGTCTCTGTTTCCCCGGTAAAACAGCGATACCTCCAGTTATCAACACCGATGTTCCTGTTAATACCACGGGCCGTCCTCATCTCAAATTATCACCATGAACTCATAAAACAGCAACATGTAGAACTTTGTACAAACTCACCGCATCAGCCCAGAGTTCAGGTAACAGCAGCAGCCAACAGCTCCTCAGGACGGGGCTGGGGTCTGGTCCTTGGTCTGTTACAAGCTCGTTGGTCAGATGGTCCGGAGGCTTCATCCTCCATGTGCTGGTTCCAAACAGTGGCGAGCAAGACCAGTGCGCAATGACTGGGTCTGAGCGGGTACGTTCCGTCGTCTGCGCGCTGTTTCCGTGCGGGAAAAGCAAGAATGCGCTGTGGACTACAGGTCCGGCGCGCTGCTCCTGTCCTCCGCGCTCAAGAACCGCGGCTGGTTCCGAGGTGGTGCAGCATCCGGACAGAAGCGTGAGTCCAGTTTGGTTTGTTATATGTTGTTCTGAGCGTCCGTCCTCCGCGCATTTGGTTCTTCCCGGGGACGGGCTTCCTCAGGTCGAGGCTCCCCGCTCCAGCTCTCTGAGCCCGGACTGAACCGGAGCTGCCCCGTGGTTCAGGACTCTGGTTTGGATCTAGTCCGACTGTATTTCTCACACTAGGCTAAAAACAGGGACTTTTTCAAGTTGTATCAATTGAATGGGCGATTGCCTCTTGCCATGAAATTATTTGGTTAATTAAAGCCTAAAATAACAAATGTTGGTTGCTGCGTGATCACGGGGAACACCGGGTCGTCTCTGTGCGTGTAGGTCCTGAACAGGGGTGCGCACCCCCAATTTTGACTCACTCTGGAGCCACACGTTCGCACACTGATACTTGCTCTGATCTTCGTGTGTTTCATTCTCTGTATTGCCCATTGTTGGTAAAATAATTTGAAAATGAATCGCGGCTGCGTCTGGACAACAATCTGTTACTGCGCTGGAGTCGTACAGCGCGTCATGTCAGGCAGAGGAGACGCGTGTCCCCCATGATGCATTTGGAATAGTCCGTTTGTCCATACTGTCTATGGTTTGGACCCGGGTTCGCGTTCACACCAGAGGAACCGCACCAAAGTTGGTCATTTGGTGCGGATTCAAGCGAGAACCGAGTCCGCTTGATTTGGTTCGGGTCGAGTCCGATTGACGCTTTCACACCAACACAAACGAACCGAGCTAACCACTTCTGGTTCGAATGGACCGTTTGGTGCGCACCAAATACTGTCGGTGTGAAAACACCCTTAGTCCTGGTTCAGTCCTGTTTTAGTCCTGGTTCAGTCCTGTTTTAGTCCTGGTTCAGTCCTGCTTTAGTCTGGTTCAGTCCAGCATCATAGTTTAAGTCATGGAAATCTTAAACATTGTTATCTGTTTTTTTCCATTTTTCATTTAAAAATAAAATCAAGAACTAAAAAAAACAAACTAATTGTTTTCCGTTTTTTTCATTTTGGTTTTGGAGACAAATAATGAGGAGATTTGTTGTTTTTTGTTTTCTTAATTTTGGTTTTATTTTGAAAAATGAATGAACAAATGATACACAGATCCAAAACAATCAACAATAAACATCAGTGTCTCCACATGTTGCACTGACTCTTGTGAGTGACATTATTATTTCATTGTCTGATTTGTTTAGTCTGCAAATAAAACTGTACAGTAAAGTTCTTAAAGAACTGTTCACTTGTGCAGGAACAAACATCAGCGTCGCACTCGTCTATTGACCTACATGACCTTGTGTGACGTATATGACCTCTTTCACCTAAGAATCTTCTCTTCTACATTGATTTGCAGAAGTCCTCAAAATCAACAGATCTGCCAAAATGACTTACACTTAATCAGACAAAGAAGAGATACATTTTAAAACAAAGTGATAGGCCGGGAGCCTGTTACTTTTGTCTGTTATTTTGGGCCATCATGAGTTGATAGGGACCAACCCCAACTCGGCCCCGTTTGGTCTCAGCGCCCAAAAAACACAGTTTTTAAGAAAAGCTATTGGCGAAATTATGTAACTGTAAATATTAAGGTACTGTAACTGCATACATGGTCAAATAACCCTAAAATTTGGCATGGTGTATCCTGACACATGGAGGAAACCAGCAGAAAAATATTCTGGGGCTTGCTGCCTTTCTACTGTCAAATATCACCCTCAAAATGTCTGTCCACCTGACAAATTGTCATCAAAAGTAATAATTTTCAAGCATTTATTGCATATATCACTGCCTCAAATGTACATGAACAACTTCCCAAGTTTATAAGCTTCAATTTAAGCCCAAGATGGCCTTTGTATAGAGGCTTTGCACCGCCTATATCAACGGTACCTACGCCGCCATGACACCCGGCACACTATGTCATTGACTTCAGCAGCATCGGAGAAACATGGGCAGGTTTTGTTGTGTATTTGGTTGTTCTAGACGCTCTGAAAGGGATAAAATGAATGTTTCTTCACTGTTCCTCTGGAAATGACTCCTCAGGATCAAACAAGGGAATTATCGATTTTAGTTCAGTAAATGTGCTTCTTTCATTAAATAAGCTATGAAACAATTTAAATAGCAAATACCTCGATGAAACTTCGGGTGTCTTGATGGTAACATTGAAAATCTTTTGAAAAATTTTCTGGTTAATTCCCTTGTTTGATCCTGATGAGTCATTTCCAGAGGAACAGTGAAGAAACAAATCATTTTATCCCTTTCAGAGCGTCTAGAACAACCAAATACACAACAAAACCTGCCCATGTTTCTCCGATGCTGCTGAAGTCAATGACATAGTGTGCCCAGTGTCATGGCGGCGTAGGTACCGTTGATATAGGAACATGTGACGGTGCAAAGCCTCTATCTAGAGGGAAACAGCTGCTATGACCAAAGTTCTTCACTGTACCTCAAAAAACAAAAAAAAAACAAAACGGAACTTTCAGGCATTACCATTTCATATGGGATTAAGCTTTTTTTTTCATAGAAACAATATTTGAAAAGAGCTGACTTATGTACTGCTGCACTTTATGAAGTGAATTACATTAAAAGTGAATAATATTAAAACTCCAGGTGGACAGGGCTTGGGGTGTAAGATAAAACTGTGGTAACCAGGTTACACACACAAACACACACAACACAACTAACACACAACCAACCAACATCCTCACCCTTCATGCAACATCTCATCAGAAGTTATTCTTCAATGACAATTTTGAGAGAAGTGGATCCATTTTTCTGGTTATAAAAAGAGATTGAGTATAAATAAAGAGCAGTGGCTGTGTAAAGTTAAGGCCCAAGTTCCTTTCATTTATTACATTTTATTTCCCTCTGCATTTGACCCATCCTTAGTGTCACTGGAGGAACCTGTCAAAACCTGTAAACTCCACAAGGAAAGAGTGAGTCTGTGAGCCGACTGCCACCAGAACTGAAAACAGGAATCTTTAAAGCAATACATTTTGAACGAAGGAGAGTAACATGTATTAATCACTCTAAACCCAACTTCGAGTGAGTAAAACGGAACAGGAAACCATCATAACATGCTTAAAAACATATTTTGCATGCCTTCTGAAGTAAGTCAAACATTTGGTACTTTAATTTTGTAGCTTTAATAAGACTTAGAATGGCTAAATGTGAAAGCAGTGACTTCAGAGAACAACATGAACCCACAGGAGAGATCTGGAGGAGGTGTCTTCTTATTGTGCCAAAGGTTAAATGCCTCCTCTCCTGTCCACTCCTCTGTCCTGTCTGTGGAAAGGAAGGAAAGGGTTATAAATGTGTCACAATCAGCATGAGCCATCTGTTCCGGGGGGGGCACAGGGAGGACCTCTCTCCCCAGGATGGAGCTCTGTCTCTGGGGCACACTGCAGTGTAGTTACTCCTGCAGTACACAGAGCCCCCCACTGCTACAGCAAATGTACGTTTACTTGTCAATCACTCAGCCTTTCTCTGTCAGACCACACAAGCTCCCGACACTTTTACTGACACAAGGAAGAAGCTGTGTCCTCCAAAAACGACTTCACTTTATTTTAGATTAAAACTAAATTCTACACTTTATAGTTTCAATCAACTTCAAAACTACAAGAAGCTATAGGCGAGTTTCAGCTGACGTCATTGTTATTAAAAGCCCGTGTTGCATGCTGGGAAATATTTTGGTCAGAGGCAAGAAACAGGATAGTGGTCAAACACAGTGCGTAACCTTGTGTATTTCTCCCCGATAATGGTAAATTCCTGCTGCATTATCGGATGCACAAATAGAAGCACGGAAGAAGGAAAATGTCTTTTTCGTATTCTGAGTGAAAAGAACCGCTAACGGTGAATTAAACGACTTTCAAACATCCGCAGAGCAAACGTAGAAGATCCTAACAAACCGTGGACTCAAACAAGTTCAACAACACATCGAGACTCTTGGAGGTTTTCATCTTTTCTGCTGTGAATGGCCCAGGAGTTTCACCAAGTCATTGTGGATATCACCAAAGTGAATATTTGTCCAGGTAGTTGGTGATTCTGACCAGAAGTTTGGTTTGGTCCACCTTTTGTCGGGGTTGAAAAGGGTGATTTGGCTCCGTCGATGCTTATGACCAATTTCTGGTCAAATGGTCTTGGGTCCTCTGCCGTTAGAGTGGATAAATAACCAGGATCAATAACCTTTACGTGCTTTCTCGCTCCGTCCGTCATGTTGAATTAGTGTTTCTTGCCGCCGACCAAAATAATTCCCAGCATGCAACGCACGCTTTTGTCAACAATGAAACAAGTGTCTGAAAGGTGCAGCTCTTGTGGGGTGTACTCAGCCTGCAGGGAACAGGGTCCAAGGTGCTCCAAGGGATTATACGTCACCTGGAAAGTACTTTGAAAATGTATGTAGTTACAGAATACTGAATAGCTGCATTAAAATGTATTTGGTAATGTATTGTGATACATGGCCCAATCAGAGTTCTGTATTCTGAATGCTCTGAATACTTTGCACTGGATTATATTATTGTGTAAAAAACAAACAAAAACAAAAAAACATTACATAATGAATTGTGGATTGGGGTGGAGAGTCCCTGAATCAACTGGAGGAGTTCAAGGATCTCGGGGTCTTGTTCATGAGTGAGGGGAGGATGGAGCGTGAGATTGACAGGTGGATCGGTGCAGCGTCTACAGTGATGTGGTGACCGTTGTGGTGAAGAGGAGCTGAGCCAAAAGGCAAAGCTCTCGATTTACCATCAATCTACATTCCTCCCCTCACCTCTGGTCATGAGCTCTGGGTAATGACCGAAAGAACGAGATCGTGGTTAAAAGTAGTCGAAATGAGTTTCTTCCGCAGGGTGGCTGGGCGCTCCTTCAGAGATAGGGTGAGGAGCTTAGTAGGGACGGGCATTCGATGAAATTTTCTTAATCGATCGTCGGAAGAATTAACGATCGATTATCGATTAATCATTAACATTTTTATATTAAAATGATCATCATTATTATTACTATCTGCACTACTAATCTGCATAAATAAATTCAACTTTACAACATATAAACCGTAACCACTCTAGAGCCACATCAGCCGTTTGACATTATAATGTGTTTAATTCAGTTTTGTTCAACTCTCACAGAAACAAAACTTAAAACCACATCACTAATTTGCATAAACTAAGCAAAGATAAAACTACAGCTCTTGTGTCGCTGATGCGGTTCAACTTCTGTCGGATTAAAAGACATGACTTTAATCTGACTGATTTCTGTCTGTCTTGTCTTTTACAAGACCTGTAACCTGGAATACAGGTTAGTGTGACCATATTTGCGTTTGTCAAAACCAGGACATCGTACGGGGGGAGGGAGGTGGGGACTCATCATCCACATTGCGCGACTCTCACCTGGCAAAACGTTTTCCCACTGGACACCGAAACACGTGCTGTTTTATACACTGTGCACATGGACTCACACTTGTCCCGAACGCAATGGAAAGCCTGGAATTTCTTGTACGAGTCATCGTTAAATACGTATTTGTGCTTCGGCAAGTTGCAGACTGACCCACTGTTTGTGTCTCGCTCCTTCAGAGTGCAGAGACACACATGTACACACCTGTTTGGTCACACTACACACAGCAACCTACATTCGGTTTGTCGATTAAAATTAACATAATCGATGAAATTCTTAATGATCAATTATCGATTAATCGACTAATCATGCCCATCCCTAGAGTTCAGTCACATGGGGGGAGCCAGATGAGGTGGCTCGGGAGTTCCGGATGCCTCCTGGGCGCCTCCCTTGGGAGGTGTTCCGGGCATGTCCCACCAGGAGGAGGCCCTGGAGAAGACCCAGGACACACTGGAGGGACTATGTCTCTGGGCTGGCCTGGGAACACCTCAGGGTCTCCCCAGAAGAGCTGGAGTAAGTATGTGTGGAAAGGGAAGTCTGGGAGTCCCTGCTTAGACTGCTGCCCCTGCGACCCGGCCCCGGATAAAGCGGAAGAAGATGGATGGATGGACATAATGAATTGTCTTATTACCGCGAGGCTTCGGCCGACCACATGAGATGTAACGTGTCAGAGCCGTCGGTCCACACGCACATTTACGCACAACGCGGAGGGCATCAAGAGCTTTTGGGGGCACCACCGCACGGTCTTGAATCACAGATAGACACACCATGAACTTAAACTCACACACACACACACACACACACACACACACACACGCACACACACACACACACACGCACACACACACACACACACACACACACACACACACACACACATCACCCAGAGACAAAAGTCATCCTCCGAAACATGACTTCTGCGTATTATGATAACAGTTTTTTTTTTTTTTATATATATATATTAAAGGCCCATATTAGGCTATTTCCTGATCTATATTATATTGTTGTTTCCTCATCACAATTGTACCTGGAGTTGTGTTTTGTTTCATTCAAACAGTTGTGCGCTTTTGCCAGTTCAAGGTCGACCCAAACGGCCAACTTCCTGTTGGGTATAGCTCGGGGGACAGATACTGTATATTTTAATTTTTTCCGTGTCATGTCCTCACATATTCTATTTTCATGCCAGGTTTCAGATTTGTACGTAGATGTTTTTTCCAGGACAGGCTACAATTTGCCCTCAGAGTTTTGGGGACTCTCCTAAGTAGTCATTTTGTTCTCATTTTTGAGACTGGTCACATGTCCACTCTTGGTTCCTTTTTTTCTTCTTGTCACAGTCACAGTCGTTGCATTTATTTAATTATTTTATTTTTTTCCAATAAACCAGTCATTTTATTGGTTCATTCACGTCGTACATTTTGACACCATGTAAAATTATACAATTAACTGACTCTAAACTGCAATTTATTAAATGACAATAAATCTAGAGGCACGGCACATTCTTAGTGAGTCTTCATTCTAGAGAAGAATTTTCTAATCCATCTGGTGAAGCGGTGAAAGGAAGGGCAGATCTACCTTTGGATCTGGGACACTAGAGCAGTTCTGTACCAACGAGAGGTGATTAAGAGTTTTATTTTTGCCCAACCCTATTTTTTTTTCATTAACTTGTGCAGTTCAAAGCCAAAATTGCATGATGAAGTACTGTCATGTATTCCTTTTAATTTCGGAAAGTAATTGTATTCTGAATTCCACCAAATGAAATGAAAAAGTAACTCACGATACATATTTTCAGTGCTTGTATTCAGTTACTTCCCAACTCCAATGATGTGTAGGTGTTTACACCAATGACATCTTTGAGTAAGAGGCCACTTCAAATGAACATTCTTTAATAAAACCAGATCAGTCTATGGACATTTGGCTGCAGATGACACTTTTCCTTCAAAACACAAACCATGCTTCAGATTAATAATGCTTTTTTTGGACACGCAGCTGCACTACTTTACTACCTCTACCTTTACGGAAGAAGTCCATGAAATGAAGTGTCTTGCCTAAGCGCACAAGGAGAATATGCACTAGAGCTACTGGTGCCCCATGAGCACCTGCCATTATCTCTCGTCCCAGTACGAACCAGGCCCAACCCTGCTGCACTTCAGAAGCACATTTAGAACAGATCCACAGTCTTATCACTCCAGCCCGTCTGACCACTGCTGCTCTGTGTCAAACCAAAGTGACAGCTCGCTCATCTAGGAGACAACTGAAAGCAACTTTGTGTCACTTTTTAAAGCAGCTCACCTGCATTACTCTATGGCAGGGGTCTACAACCTGTAGCTCGGGAGTCACCATTAGCTCTTCACCCTTTTCCAAATAGCTCATGAAGGTATTTCTGAATTATACTTACTGTCCTAAATAACTCCAATTTGCTTGATTATATGCCTATTTCCTTTGTAAATGTATCATTTTTATGCTTTGGTGCACTGATAACTGGATAATATCATCTACCTGTATCTCATCTTCGGCGCACCATGGATCTTACCGTATTTTTCGGACTATAAGTCGCTCTGGACTATAAGCCAAAAAAAGCACAATGAAGAAATGGTCACATTTTTCTATAGCGTTTTTCCACCACTTTCAAGGCACTCAAAGCACTTTACAACAAGGAACCACTCACCCATTCACACACACATTCACACACCAGTGTACGCAGACACTGTGGGCAAGGTGGGTTAAGTGTCTTGCCCAAGGACACAACAACAGCATTCATCTGTGGGAGCTGGAATCACACCAGCCAACCTGTGGGTCAGTGGATCTGACCGCTCAACCTGAGATGTTTATGTCGAGATCAGTGGGCGAATGCTCTACCAACTGAGCTACTGCTGAAGAAAAAAACATATATGTCTCAATGGACTATAAGTCACACTTTTTGGGGAAATGTATTTTATAAAATCAGAGACCAGGAACCGACATTTCATCTTGAAAGTCAAGTTCTAGTAATAGCAACAGAACAGAGAACAACAGGCTGAACAGGTGTTAATATGTTAATGTAACTCATCAACAATTATTCAGATCATTATAGCATAAACAACAGAACATAAGTTTACCAAACTCACGATCTCACTCCAAATCACTAAATCCATTGAATTCTTCATCCTCTGTGTCACTTCTGAGCGACCTCCGGAGATAAACCGTAGATCCATGATGTAAACAGAGCGCCGCTTCTTCTTCTGTGTCGCTGTCGTCAGACTCAGGATCAGTTCCAGTTAGAATTATTCCGGCCTTTCTGAATCCCGACAGGATGGTTTCAGTGTCACTGAAGTTCAGGCTTTGTCGAATCATCCAGTGACTTCAGGAAAGTTTCATGGTGCACCCGCCTGGTTCCCGTGAAGCTGTGTTCTCCATCCACGCCTTTCGCCAGGGCCTCACAAGTTTCTCGCTCACTCCAAACTTTCTTTCTGCTGCTCGATAAACGTTTTCAGCTGCATATTTCACTATTTGCAGCAGGACAGCAGGCTTTTTCTACAGGAGGCATGCGCAGTAGAGTGGTACAAGAGTAAAAGTAGCAGCAGATACTGACACACAAGACTGGAGCCTCTCACGGCTGTAAGTCTGAAAATGTTAATATACAAGTCACACTGGAGTATAAGTCGCAGGAAACGCCCAAACCATAAAAAAGTGTGACTTATAGCCCAAAAAATACAGTATATTTACAAAAAAATTCTGCCAACCACTAAAATGAGTAGCTCTCTGGCATTTTCGTTTTACAAAAAGTAGCTCACAGAAGGAACAAGGTTGTAGACCCCTGTTCTATGGAAACAGAAAGTTCAAAACCTACAACCTCCAACATTCTCCAGAGAGACAGATACTTTTTTACTCTTTGCAGCAGGGGAGTATGGAAGCCGAGAGGGGTCACAACAAACGCAAACGCCGCAACAAATACAAATGCGACAACACAACAAAAAGCCACAACAAACCAAAAAAAGCCACAACGGAAATGACCGCAGGACTCTATTTTAATGCAAACGCCGCAACAAATACAAACACCACAACACAAACACAAATGCCACAAGACTTTAAAAAGCCACAACACTTTAAAAAGCCACAACACATCAAAAAGCCACAACGGAAGTGACCGCGGGACCGACGGACCAATCAAGCGGGAAGTGAAGAAGAAGAACTACAACGTGAAAAGTAAAGGAACGGAGAAGTTGGAAACGTAAGTAAAAGTAATTTATTGTTTTATCATTATTCGTTTCACATTGTAGTTCTTCTTCTTCATTTGCTGCTTGATCGGTCCGTCAGAAAATAAAGTCCCGTGGTCACTTCCGTTGTGGCTTTTTAATGTGTTGTGGCTTTTTAATGTGTTGTGTCATTTGCGTTTGTGTTGTGGCGTTTGTATTTGTTGCTGTGTTTGCATTAAAATAGAGTCCCGCAGTCATTTCCCTTGTGGCTTTTTTGGTGTGTTGTGGCTTTTTGTTGTGTTGTCGCATTTGTATTCGTTGCAGCATTTGCGTTTGTTGTGACCCCTCTCGGCTTCCATAGGGGAGGAGCTTCATTTGCGTCATGTTTTTGGCGCACTAACACTAAAGACAAATATTTTTCAAAATGCAATAAAAACATCCATAATGAAGACACAAGTTTACATTTTAGTGCTTTATTTAGAGCTTTATCTTTGATTTGAATTGTGTGTTATTCCTGATCTGTGTGCAGCTGCCCTCGTCCTGGGGGCTGTGTAAGTCCGCTGGTTGATGGTTAGCCAGCAGTGGAGCCAGTCACATCACTATTTAGTACAAAACACTAAATCTCCCCTCCCCAAAATCAGCCAGTGCCGGGACTTAATGAGGGCCATAAAGCAGGACGGGCGTCACACCGTCCCTCCCTCTGGCCTCTGGAGCGCCAGCCCTGCCCAACGCCTGCCCCAAACAAGAATGCTTTATTTTTGGGTTACGGGACATTTATGGCAGGTGATACTGAGGGGAAAGGGGAAAGGTCGAGGGTCAGCCAGGGTCCCGGGTTGTAGGAAGTGTAGGTCGTTTAAGCAGGTAAATATTGGGAGATGGATGTCTGCAGTTTACGTAAGTGCTCCGAGTTAAACGTATTTACCTTTAAAGCTACAGGGACACTCGGGTGCAACAAGGAAGACAGAACTGTTCAAACTGGAGAGTCAACAGCCACATGTGTCTGTAGGAGTAAATTATTAAATGCACTATATGAAGGACACTATTTAAAGTAACATTTCTGCCAAATATTGACTAAAATCAAAAGATATATTTACTTTTTTGTGGGTTTATTGCTCAAAAATGTGAAAACACATGCATCCTAACTGAACAAGTTTGTCCCTCCACAGACGTGACATATATATATATCTATATCTATAGATCTATCTATATATATATATATATATATATATATATATATATATATATATATATATATATATATATATATATATATGTAGAGAGAGAGAGAGAGAGAGAGTGCTTTTCACAGAAAAGACACTTTACAGAGCATTATTCATTATTCATTCACTCTACACCTGGTGATTGTAAACTACTATAGCCACAGCTGCCCTGGGGCACACTGACAGAAGCACGGCTGCCATGCCAGTTAGCGCCATCGGTCCCTCCGACCACCATCACTCACACACACATCACTTTTATACTAGGCAATGTGGGTGAAGAGTCTTGCCTAAGGACACAACAACAGTTATTCCCACTGGCGCCTCACTGTGGCTCCTGATTTTCCCAGTGGTCTCCATCTAAGTCCTAAGCCAGGCCCGGCCCTGCTGAGCTTCTGAGATCTGACGGGACAGTGTAGTGCTGCGCTCAGTGGAGTAAGAGGAACAAATATTATTACTGCCTGATTTAATAAGGTTTTTCAAAATATCTGACAGAGTTGACAAAAAGGTGGGCCATATCAAATATTTTCAATTGTTTTTAACATTTAAAGCCTTTTAATGTAATTCAGTGCAATGGTATTCACATAAGTAGAGTTTTGAAATGTTTTTTGTAGGTGAACTCTCTGAACCCCAGTGGAGGACATAAAAAATAACA
This sequence comes from Boleophthalmus pectinirostris, assembly GCF_026225935.1. Taxonomy (NCBI): domain Eukaryota; kingdom Metazoa; phylum Chordata; class Actinopteri; order Gobiiformes; family Gobiidae; genus Boleophthalmus; species Boleophthalmus pectinirostris. Next base: position 2,648,436 of record NW_026571152.1, read on the forward strand.
TTGACTTAAGAAAAAACATTTTCTTTACTCTGTTTCTATCAGTGCATATATTCCCTTATAACCCTTGTTATGTGTAACTTTAATTAGTATTCCTCTTAATCCTTGAGCTTCAGTTCTGCCAACAAAACACAATCCTCTGCTTCTCTATAAAGGAGCTTAATGCACGTGCAAGGTTAGAGTTCATGTTTGGTTCACCAGCGCAGGGACTTTTCACTCTGACTGTTGGGGCCATGGGGTGAGGGTCTTTGGGTTAAGAAAAGGACATGTCCCACTTTCAAGTGTGTCTCAGTCAAAAAGACCTGTCCAAATAACTCCATGTCCACATTCAGCTTCAATATGCTGCTCATTTACACACATTACACCAATCATGTCATTGCAAAATGAAGCTAACCAGACTATACTGAAGATTTTGCAGATAAACTCACTAGTTTTCTCTAATTTGTAAGTTTATGATTTAAATTTGTGCTTGGATATGGGCAGCAGATGTGTAGAGGTCATGAAACCTAGCACCCATAATGTAAACAAGGGCCAAGACTTGACTTTTAACAATAATTATTTCTTGTTAAAAGTCAATATATATGACAACACCTTTACTTTGGTCAGTTCATGTTTAAATTAAAGTGTATTCCTTGTGTGTAGGCCTGTAACAATAATCAATAACTCAATTAATCGTACAATCACTTTTAACGCGCTCGATAACTTTTCCTGTCGAGATAAATTCTATTTGCAGCTTGTTTGTTTTCCTCGCTTTCAGAGAGGGTGGATGTTAGGTTTCTATCGCTCTATGACTCCTCTCCTTTAACAAGTGTAATGACGCTTGAACCAACGTGTGCTGTGTTTATCAGCACAGCGGATGCGTGTGCAGCCTGAGTGCAGAAAGCACCGCTAGCATGAAGCCACAACACAAGCGCCGCTGTCAGAGTAACAAAACAGTTCATCGCCGAGTGCCAAAACAAGTCACGATGCTGAATCAACACTGGTGAGTGGGACACGTCTCAACAGCCACGTGTGTCAAATGCAGCGAGTGACACGCAAACGACGAGAAGAAATGTCTCAAACCCTAACAGCTGATAAACCCAAACCCAAGCGACACAACTAGCCCCGCCCACGGGAGAGCCCAAAATCCACTGAAATCCCACAAGACACCGACACGACACCAGACCGGACAGAGGCTCCATCATAGTGAAACAGCATCCTGTGTCACGGGTTAATATGAACATTTAAATGACCAAAACAGGGTTGTCTCGATCCGATCACGTGATTGGAAATCGGCACCGATCACGTGACTGTGGACTCGATCCGGACTCGGCCGTTATGGTCCGATCAGGTATGGGATAAATAATATACTTATATAACACACAGGAAACACAGCACACAACAGTTTTTCTGAGGTGCAGGATTTGTTCTGGGACGTCCAGTTAGCACGACTGTACTCGAGTCCCAGCGCCTGCTGTACTAGAGACGTACTTGAGTTACCTGTGGGTCTGTGGCCCGTGTTCACACCTGCGCGGCAGATGGTGTCGTCGCACAGCGCTGTTTGTTTGCATGTTGCACAACAGAGCTTCTACTTCTACTGTCAGAAGTAGAAGTATCTGATCAGGACTCAGATATCAGCAGATACTCAAAATAAAATGACTTGGACTCAGGGGCAAAAAAATGTAATCGGGACATCCCTAGACCAAAATGACGAGGCTCACAGCAACAGCAACAGAGAGAGTGGCCACTATATACCAATGTAAGACAACGACTAAAATCACTTTTAAGGGCAATTTTATTACAGAGACTTTATTATTATTTATTATTTATTGCTTTGGTTGTATTTGGTTCAGCGATGGTTTATTCAAGTCCTTGCTGTGAGCCACACTACATGAGGCTAGTCCTATATTAACAAGTGTGTTTTATTTAGGCCTATTGTTTTTGGTTGTCCTACAGTTCCTGTGTTAAATGTTCTTTAGAAAGTAAGGTTTACTGATCTTTGAAAGGGTGTATTTGCATTTTTATTTCATGGTCATTATAATAGTTGAAATTGGTCTCAAAATGTCAATATTATTGTTCATCGCAATAAATTCTTGGTCAAATAATCGTCCAGCAAAATCTGTTATCGTTGTGTGTAAAGTGTCCTCTTATTTTGGATGGAATTTTGCTTCTTTTTAAAACTTTCATGCTACTTTTTATAATTTTCAAATGACTTTTTCCTCAGTGTTTCCTCACAAAGTGTCAATTATGATAGATACTTACACATAGATCATCCGTCCAAACAAAGTAATCATTAGAAAAACTTTTGACTCCAGCTCCATGTCCTCTCCTCTGTGCTGTGCATGTGGTGGGCTGCAGGGCCTCAGTGGTCGTGGGGCATCCATGGAGGGGAGAGAGAGTGCGTCTGTGGGGCCACACACACGCGCATGTGGGTGGGTGGTCCTGTTTGGAGATGTGAGGGTTAATGACAGCTCAGGCCCAAAGCACACAACATGTACGCACACAGATAACACACATTCAAACGCACAATCACAGCGAGGGGACAATGACTCCCTCTGTGGGACGCCGGCGCTCGGGCCTGGAGACGTGGAGCGGAGGGAAGGTGCAGCGTCAAAGGTCTCACACGGTTATCACAAAGAAAGTAATTAAATGTGAAGAATATATTTATTTTGAGAATTACTGATACATGGTTGACAGTGTTGGGGAGTAACAGATTACATGTACCAGAGTTACATAATCAGAGTACAAATTATGAGTAACTGTATTCAGTTACAGTTACTGTTTCAGTGAGTGGTAATTAGATTACAGTTACTTTGTTGAAATAAATGGATTACACAGAGGTATTTTCCTGTTTTCACATTTTGGGTTAAATCCCCCCCCTTTTTTTTTTTTTTCGGAAATTTCACTCATTGCCGGAAACTAAACCAGGACTAAACCAGATCCGGTTTAGTCTTGGTTTAGATCGGGTTTTACATCTGGTTTGGACCTGGTTTAAACCAGGACTAAACCAGGACTAAAACCAGGTCTAAACCAGGTCCAAACCAGGTCTAAAACCAGATCTAAACCAAGACTAAACCGGATCTAAACCAGGACTAAACCAGGACTAAAACCAGATCTAAACTATGTCTCAAACAGGATTTAACAGGACTAAATCCTGCTGTGTGGACGTGTCTCCTCCTCTTCTATCAATAATATTTTTTATTTCGTTAAGTAAAGTCTGGGCTTTTTATTGTCTTTTAGCAGACAAGACATCTTACATTATGATTTCCGAGTCTTTGCTTCTCTACAGTAAATCAAATAATCAAAAGTATTCAGATTACATTACTCATTTTAAGTAATTTAATGGATTACGTTACAAACTACATTTTGGGGTATGTAATCTGTAATCTGTAGGGGATTACATTTTAAAAGTCACACGTTGAACGACACTGACATTGTTTTCATTCACACTGAAACAAAATCCATTTGATCATTTTCCTACAGTATGTGACCAGCTTTATGAAATCAAAACTTCAGTTTGATACAGTTAAGTTAATGTGAATTAAACGGCCAGAATAAATAAATAATAAATAAATAAATAAATCACTTTCTAATTGAAATCACTTCAAAATACAAAATTGAAAATATTTGGCCTGGCTGATTAACCTAACCAGTCATAATAGTGAGAGATACAGGACTACATTCATACTATAATACTCCCTACAACTGTAGTAAAACTCACCTTTATCTAATAGATAATACTCCCTACAACTGTACAACAACTCACCTTTATTTAAAAGATAATACTCCCTACAACTGTACAACAACTCACGCTTATGTAACAGATAATACTCCCTACAACTGTACAACAACTCACTCTTATGTAACAGATAATACTCCCTACAACTGTACAACAACTCACCTTTATGTTAACAGATAATACTCCCTACAACTGTACAACTCAATCTTATGTAACAGATAATACTCCCTACAACTGTACAACAACTCACCCTTATGTAACAGATAATACTCCCTACAACTGTACAACAACTCACCCTTATGTAACAGATAATACTCCCTACAACTGTACAACTCACCCTTATGGAAGAGATAATACTCCCTACAAGTGTACAACAACTCACCTTTATATAACAGATAACAGCAGTGTTGTGTGGCTCTGTGTGTGAGATACAGTTTGGTGTGAGGAGGAGATGATAAAGTCTCTTTCAGACTGAGATTAGGAGCTTTTACTGTGACTATAGAATCCTCCCACAATAGAATACACATAATCAGATTATCTCAACTCAGATTACTGTCAGAGTGCTGGATCTTTGTGTCTGTTTAGAGTCCTGTAATCGACTGTCTCTCAAAGGAGGTTTTGTCTGAAGGAAGATGAGATGGAGTCAAGTGGATTAAAACTGGGAGAGTAAATTGAGAAGAATAGTGAATGTTTGAAAATGCAGCTAATACAAATGTTTCAAAGCTGCAAATTAGGAAACTGTTTGTGTCTTTGCTTGCAATAAAATGTTCCACGTGTGACCCAAGGCACCTTTCAGTAAATAATAAGGATGTAACAATAATGGAAATACTGTGATATTGTATCGTCAAAGTTCACACAATAATATCATGGACCATCACAATGTATGGAATTACAAGTGCCTTTGCTTAAATGAAGAGTTATGGTGCAGCAAGAGTTAAAAATAAGACAGAGGGAACTACATAGACCATGATCCTTTGTTCCATTTCAGTGCAGAAATAACAGTTCTAACACTTTTAAGTCTTAGTTCTTTGGATTAAGTCATTTAAGGCATTTGAAGAGGAAAAAGTAGCATATTAACAGTTTTGTTTGTTCACCTCCACCAAGTATTGCAATAAATATAGTACTGTGAGATATAGGGACGGGCATTCGATGAAATTTTCTTAATCGATCGTCGGAAGAATTAACGATCAATTATCAATTAATCATTAACGTTTTTATATTAAAATGATCATCATTATTATTACTATCTGCACTAATCTGCATAAATAAACTCAACTTTACGTCATATAAACCGTAACGACTCTAGAGCCACATCAGCTGTTTGACATTATAATGTGTTTAATTCAGTTTTGTTCAACTCTCACAGAAACAAAACTTAAAACCACATCGATAATTTGCATAAACTCAGTGAAGCTAAAACTACAGCTCTTGTGTCGCTGATGCGGTTCAACTTCTGTTGGATTAAAAGACATGACTCAGGTGAATACAGGTTAGTGTGACCAGATTTGTGTTTGTTAAAACCAGGACACCGTACGGGGGGAGGGAGGTGGGGACTCGTCATCCACATTGAGCGACTCTCACCTGGTAAAACTTTTTCCACTGGACACAGAAACATATGTGCTGCTTTATACACTGTGCACATGGACTCACACTTGTCCTGAACGCAACGGAAAGTGTGGAATTTCTTGTACAAATCATCGTTAAATACACATTTGTGCTTCGGTACGTTACAGACTGACCAAATGTTTCTGTTTGTGTCTCGCTCCTTCTGATGCAGAGACACATGTACAGACCCTGTTTGGTCACACTACACACAGCAACCTACATTCAGTTTGTCGATTAAAATGAACACAATCGATGAAATTCTTAATGATCAATTATCGTTGAATTGACTAATCATGCCCATCCCTAGTGAGATGTATATCATGAAAATATCATACAGAGAGATTTGGATATTGTTACATCCCTAATCATGAGCCTCCCCTCCATATCATGACCTTTCCCAATAAATAATAATAATAATAAATATCGTACCATGAGGTTCATACTGTGACGATATTGTATCGTGAGACTTAGATATTGTTACACCCCTAATAAATAACATTTAAAATACTAAAATATAATGTCATAAAATACCCAAGGAAACAGGTAAGTTTGTAATAAAAGGACAAAGGCGTGACTAAAAAGATGTAATTAAAATGTATTAAAAAGCAAAGAGTCAAGTCAAAATTTAAAATGTTTTATTCTATAAAAAACAGACAGTGGTTAAAATGATTTTTAAAAAAGGCCAGTGTTTATTAACAGACACTAGAGATGTAACGATAACTCTCTCAGTAACGATATTATCAAAATATACATCTCACGGTACGATATTTATTGTGATATTTTGGAGAGGCTCATATTATTGTAGGTAGGATTCTTTTTTGCTTTTCAAATAGGCGAGTTTCATTGTTGACAAAAGTGCGCGTTGCATGCTGGGAATTATTTTGGTCGGCGGCAAGAAACACTAATTCAACATGACGGACGGAGCGAGAAAGCACGTAAAGGGTATTGATCCCGGTTATTTATCCACTCTAACGGCAGAGGACCCAAGACCATTTGACCAGAAATTGGTCATAAGCATCGACGGACGACAAATCACCCTTTTCAACCCCGACAAAAGGTGGACCAAACCAAACTTTCTGGTCAGAATCACCAACTACCTGGACAAATATTCACTTTGGTGATATCCACAATGACTTGGTGGAAACTCCTGGGCCATTCACAGCAGAAAAGATGAAAACCTCCAAGAGTCTCGATGTGTTGTTGAACTTGTTGGAGTCCACGGTTTGTTAGGATCTTCTACGTTTGCTCTGTGAATGTTTGAAAGTCGTTTAATTCACCGTTAGTGGTTCTTTTCACTCAGAATACGAAAAAGACATTTTCCTTCTTCCGTGCTTCTATTTGTGCATCCGATAATGCAGCAGGAATTTACCATTATCGGGGAGAAATAGGCGACGTTACGCACTGTGTTTGACCACTACTGTGTTTCTTGCCTCCGACCAAAATATTTCCCAGCATGCAACGCGGGCTTTTAATAACAATGACGTCAGCTGAAACTCGCCTATACCTTGACAAGATTTTGGTGTGAATTATTTCCATCATAATCCCAAGAATTCAAGTTAAAAGATATATTTCTTCATGTTGTCTGTGCTGAAATGAATTCTGGGATATGTAGTTTATATGTAGATGATTATTAGCTGTTGCTACTGTAAAACCATGTATTTAAGCAAAGGAACTTGTGATTTGATATACTGTGACAGTCCACGATGTTATGGTGAGACTTCTAACGATACGATATCACGATATTTCGGTTATAGTTACATCCCTAATAGACACTACTAAAATCTGAATAAAACCTTGCAGCCCCTGGGCTGTGTAAACAATTCTTGAAATGTGAAAAATTAACCAAATAAGGACAACTTGAGAAGGAGCAGCTTCACCAAGAACAAAATGAAAAGTGCTAACACACAATCACAAAAAAATAACTTAAACTAAACTAATTGGGACTAAAAACTCCCAATACCACCCGGGAACTTAAACCAAACCAAACTAAAGCTAAAGACCCAGGGTGGAAAACTATTAAAACCAATTTTATTTACGGTGCAGTAGAGCTAAAGGTTAAAATGATGAAATGTAACAATACAAAATCAAACCATAAACAAACTAAACCAAATGAACAAAATAAATCAAAACAGTAGCAGATCAATCCTTAAAATCTCAAATACATGGGGGAAAAGATCTAGCCTGATCCATCAGACGGTTTCACTTTGTAGAAACTGTGTGACCTCGCAGTATTAGGATTCGTTCGCTCGACGGTAGGTGGTACTTTTTTATTTAACCAATCACTGATTTTTGGTCGTGACGTATGTAATGCACCAAATCCTGTAGGAAGAAGGACAATAACGTCTTTCCCTTTGATGAAATTCACCAAACATTCTCTTTGTTCCGGCTTTAAATCCTCGATCTCAGGAATCGTCGCCAACACAGAATGTCTGTCTTCGTCTACATCCATCTCGATGCTTTGTTTACTGTTGTGCTGTAACATAAAAGGGACACAGACAGACGCCATGAGTTTGATGTCATTGGCTTCACAGCTCACAGATGATTGGTCGGTGTGTGATCTACAACTTCCTGGGTTCTTACAAACCGTCTAAAACAGAGGTGTTCACACTTTTTCAGCATGTGAGCTACTTACAAAATGACCAAGTCAGAATGATCTACCCAATACAAAGCCAAACAAACTGCACTGAAACACTCTGTGCCCCTTTTTTGGACCCTCACCCACAGTTTGAGAACCTCTTCTTGAAGAGAACTTCCTCTGGCACTTTACACAAAACTGTGGAAAAAGTGAAGGAAGATTTTTAAACCTGTTTTTTAAAGTTCCAAACTGGAGTTTCATTCTTTTCTGGTTTTGCAGTGATATTTACCAGCCTCTGCACGTTTACCAAACCAAACGCACATCGTGACAAACACAGATGCATTTGTGCACTTTTGTTAGACAAACTTCAGCCAAATGTGGCAGTAGGTCTGTTCTGTAGATCCGCTCTATGCTGTAGACCTGCTTTGTGCCAACACTGGAACATAAATTTAGACTGGTTTTTGCTTCACGTTTGGTCTTGTTCTTCTAATCAGCCGCACTGTGGGAGGGGCTTGTGTTCGGCTGTGCGCAGGAAGGAGCGAGAGCGTGAAAAGGCGAGGGGCGGCGTGCTGACGTGAGGCAGATGGACAGGTAGGATGTTTAGGAAGTTGAACCTGCCCTGTGATGCTGGTACACGAGGGCACACGCTGTTGCAGACGAGCCGTGCATAGGGAGCGTGTGTGTTTGTGATGCGCCGTAGAGTCTCCGCGGGTTTCAAATGAGCGCCGGAATGAAATATGATCGCACTTGTTGAGTGTCAGACCTCGAGTGAGAGACAAGACCGAGTCCAAACACGAGTCCGAGACGAGACATAGTGATCTACCCACACGACCTTGGCGATCGACTGGTAGATCACGATCGATGTATTGAGCACCACTGATCTAGTGTATTCCAACTCCTGACATAGTCACTGGAGAGAAATGAAATTGAGTGGAGGCTCTAGGTGGCTCCGGTTTACTTTAGCTCTGACACATGTATGATCATTAAATTCATCTCCATGGAAACAAGCAGGAGGTACTGGTCAGATCTGTAGAGAGACGAGCCCACTCACAGTAAGAATGCATGCACTTTTAGGTTATTTTGGAGAAGAAATAATAATGAAATAGAAACCAGATACATATTGAACTAGATCCATACTGAAAGCTTTATCATGGAACATTCCAGGCAGAGCAGGTGAGGACACTTGAGCAGAAAAGTGACCCCAGCGCCCTCAGCTCTGATTCTTCTTGAGTGTATTTGCACTTTTAAAGCTGCGCTGGTGACACTGCTCAGCGTTATTGTGTTGACAGAGGCGATACGCTCTGGACACATCTGGAGGTGTAAAGTGTTCCAGATGTGGAGCAGCTGTGACCTGGACCAGATGTTCCACTTGTTCTGTGACCCATCTCTGAGCACTCCCACATGTGGAAGTCATCACGAGTGAGGTTCACGTGACAGAGCGACTTTCCACTCTGCCCAGAGTTTAACACCGAGCTGCAGGAAAGCTCACAACACTGTGCTATCATTTCTGTTTTACTTCCTTGCATGGCATGTTTTGTTATTGCTTTATTATTGCTTAATTATTGCTTTATTATTATTGTTTTATTGTTGCTTCATCACACGCTTCCCTCCAACAGACACATGACCCTGGTCTTTCCTGAAGCCACACAGCTTTGGGCTGTTCCTCATTTCAGTTTTCTGGAACCTCCTTCAACACACTTTAAAACTTAATTCATTTTTACATCTGTCGACTTTTAAAAACTCCATCCAGAGTATTTTACAGGATCATTGCACATGTTTTTAATACTTTTATATCTTTAATCTGCAATTGTCTATCTATCTGTCTTATATCTCTTTTCACTGTTTTATATTATAGTTGATGTGTGAGTGTTTTCTGTTTGTGCTTCTGTTTTATTCTGCCTCTTGGTCAGGTCGTCATTGTAAATGAGAAGGTGTTCTCAACTGACTTACCTGGTCAAATATTGAATAAATAAAAAGAAATAATTGATTTCTCTTTGTTATTTGGGCAGGTTGGGATCTGATGAGGCAAAAACTAAGAATTATATTTGTATAATATTTGTATATTTTTATATTTATATGTCCACATATGATTTATAAACCATTAATTTTACGTTTTAATAATTTTTATGAAACACAGTGAAGTCACAATTGAATCATGATTTATGAAGTGCCTGAACAACCCAAAAAGTGTTGGACATACATGTGCACATATGTGGACGCTGGGTCCTACACAGTCCAGGTCCTGTGTGTTCATATCATTTCCCTTGTGGATCAATAAAGTTTGTTTAATTCTAAGTCTAAACTTAGTGGTCATGGATTAATTCAGTTACAGCTGGGTCGGGTCAAGCGGTAAACAGATAAACAGGGCCAGATTTTTGACATTCAAATGTGTCTTATTCAGAAACTAGAGGGACTATTGAAATAAGTAAAGTATCAGAATGTAGGAAAGAGTTACACTCCAACAGGGTCAAGTTAAACCTGTGAGATTCTTTCAAGTTGTTGACAAAAAATTTTAAAACTCATGTTGGTAACGGAGGGAATGAAATATGCAGCACTTTTTGGGCAATAAATCCAAACAGTGATAACTCTTGGTTCTCACTTCCATATCCTTAACAAACTGGTTTGAATATTTGCTTCATATAGTTTTCTACCATATGGTACAAGATTAGGTTGAAAAACCTCTTACATTTTGAATAATGAGATTTTTTATTAAGAAAGGTCATGGTAACGGAGGGAAAAGTAACGGAGGGAAAATTGTACAAACAAGTAGAAGGTGCAGGATTTTACATCATTTGTCACTTTTTTCTTCCAAATACTTTAATATTACTTCAAAATGAAAGGAAACTATTTCTATAAAATATATCAGTCCTTCCAAGCAAATGTTTATCATTTTAAATACATAAAAAAAAAAAAAAATCATGTACCTTCATCAACAGTTCAAAGATGGAATAACACAAGATATGATGAAATACATCCATTTATTTACATGATTTGCAGGTCTTTGAAATTTGGGAAATAATTTTTGTTCCATGTTTCATACATGGTCTGTTTAAAACATATGGAACTTTAGAACCAAAAATGATACAGAAAAAAGGTCAACAGTTTCATAAACTAGAGTACATATGTATCTGTTCAATACATTTTTATATCAGATGCATTAACTTGAATTTTTGGCCTTGTGTTTACTTCTGCTTGACTGGGCCCAGCTGTTTATATTTTACTTAAAAACACATGCATTTTACTGGGCACCTGTGACAGAGCAAGAACAAGACCAGCAGGTGGTGAACTTTCCATCAGAAAAAAAATCCACAGTGCACCTTTAATAATACTTATCCACATGAAACAAAAACTGTCTCAAAGTTCAGTGTCTTTTCTGTCAGCAATACATTTTTTTTTTTTTTTTCTTTTTTTGGAGTTATTTTTTGTGGTAGCAAATGTAATTAAAACCTTTCCTCAAGTTTGTGTTGCCATAGTAACAGATCACAAAAGGGATATGAATAGCTTCTTGATTGATTATCGCTGCTACTTTTACAAAACAAAATCTGTCGAGTTTATCCCCCACGCCGACAAATGCTGCTCTGTCTTCGCTGATAACCGCCGCCTGGACAAAAAACTAAAAAACAAAAAAAAAACCTGAACAAACATACATATGGTCCCATTATAAAAGTTACATTGAAAATCCACATAAATGAACGGCGTCGTTAAATCTCCGAGATACCAGCACACTCCTGTATTTGTGTGCCCAGCTGCGACGTCGCTTTTTTGGACAGCGCTACGGCCCTGCCCCCCCGTCCCAAACCTGTCCACCCACTCTTACCCCGCACAAAGACTATCACTCCAGGCCTGTATACCCGGAGAGGTGGGTACACTCGAGCCTCTCACGGAGCTCCTCAAATACTCACGCCGCCTTTGTTTTAGTGACAAATGCTTTCACGCACCAACAAAATCAACAAACACTGCTCCATTCAATGTGCCAACTGTCACCAGAGGGTCAGATTACGGCGTGCGAGGCGACGCTGCGCTCACCGGGAAACGGGGACTTCAAATCTCAAAACTAAAACACTTTTTTTTCATTCGTTTCTGATTAGAGATTAAAACACGGGTCTGCAAATTGGGTGAATTTGAGTCTCCGGTTATAGAGTAAAGACACACCCGGCATGTCCTGGTTTACACCTGGTTAAATCCTGGTTTAGGTCTGGTTTTAGTCCTGGTTTTTGTCCTGTTGTTAGTGATGGTTTAGTCCCGGTTTAGTCCTGATTTTAGTCCCAGTTAAGTCCTAGTTTAATCCTGGTTCAGTCGTGGTTTAGTCCTAGTTTAGTCCTGGTTTAGTTCTAGTTTAGTCGTGGTTAAATCCTGGTTTACTCCTGGTTTAGTCCTGGTTTAGACCTGGTTTAGACCTAGATTTAGTCCTGGTTTAGACCTGGTTTAGACCTGATTTTAGTCCTGGCGTGCCTCACCTATTGAAATCCGCTGTATTAAAACATATTACACAGTTAAATGTGTCTTCCTTCACACTTTCACACACCATAGCAAAACTGGGACTAAACTGGAACTAAACCTGGACTAGAACAGGACCAAAGTAGTTTTATATCAAGACTAAACTAACCTCAAACCTGGACTAAAAACCACACCGTACAATAATCCTGGTGCTGGTGTTGTGTGCATGTTTTAATCACCATGACGACAGCGACTAGAGGTAAAACTGTTCCCATGATGCCCTCTTAACGTCCACAACCACAAGTGAACGTGAGCTGCTCGTGCCCTGACCTGCCTGTTGAAGACACCCACAGTTTTACAGACCAAATCCAAACATCTCAAAGTGCAGCGCTGTCAGTCTTCACTCACTCCAGACTTGGTGACAGAAGCTCATTCTGTAGACAGTTGCCCTGGAGAAGAGCAGAAAACCATCACTCACGCCCCACATTCACACGGGAAGATGGACGGTGAAGTGTCTTGCTCGAGGACACAGTGATTGTCCTCGCTTGCTTGTTTGTTGAAGGTGACGGAGAAATTGCAACACCAGAAGCGTAATCAGACTGGAGCACACTAAACTGGAATTGACAAGATTATCACGACGTCCTGAGGAGACCAGAGACCAGGGTGAGACCAGAGACCAGGGTGAGACCAGAGACCAGGGTGAGACCAGAGACCAGAGACCAGGGTGAGACCAGAGACCAGGGTGAGACAGAGACCAGGGTGAGACCAGAGACCAGGGTGAGACAGAAGACCAGGGTGAGACCAGAGACCAGGGTGAGACAGAAGACCAGGGTGAGACCAGAGACCAGGGTGAGACCAGAGACCAGAGACCAGGGCGAGATCATAGACGAGAGACTAGGGAGAGACCAGAGATGAGGGCAAGACCTGAGATGAGGGTGAGACCAGAGACCAGAAACCAGAGCAAGACCAGACACCAGGGTGAGACCAGAGACCAGACACCAGGGTGAGACCAGAGACCAGGGTGAGACCAAAGTGAGACTAGAAACCAGGGTGAGACCAGAGACAAGGGCGAGGGCAGAGACCTGAGACAAGGGCGAGACCAGAGTGAGACCAGAGTGAGACCAGAGACCTGAGACAAGGGCGAGACCAGGGTGGGGCCAGAGACGAGGGCGAGGGCAGAGACGAGGGCACGGTGCCAGTTGCGAGCAGATGGCAGAGCAAACAGGACCGTCCCATTCAGTGCGTGGGTTCCAGCAGCAGCAGTGGGACGGGCTAAACAGGGATTTATACTTGAATGCTCGGCTATTTATTTACACAAACAAAGTGGAAACAAAAAACCTCTGCTCCCGCGCTCACACTTTCTTTTCATAGGCTAATTCTAGTCGTGACGGGATCAGGCGCTCCAGTGTGCGGGAGAAGGGTGTGTTGCAAAATGCTTTCTAAAAGTTTTACAAAGTTATAGTTTGTTGAATTGAGTATATTTCAACTCCAATCAGTTATTCAGCCAGGTTTTATTTGTAGTTCCAGTGATATTAAGCGTAAAGCAGGTTAAATATCTGCCTTTTGGATATTGAACATGTCCTACCACTGCAGAACTCCAAGGAGACAGCGATAAAACCTTTCATAAACCCAGAATATTAAATCTGAGCCTTGTGTGCTGTCCTGTCCCTCACCTTCGCCGGAGCGTGCCGCCACAGCGACTGTCTCCGTGGGAACAATACCACCTGTCGCCGACGGCAACAGCACAATGGAGGACAGATGGAGGCCACAGGGAGTGCAGGGTGGAGCCGCTCCGAGGACTATAGGCATCAGGGTCAGTGTTGTATCATATGTGGAGGTATTTGTCCAGTGTGCAGGCTCTGCTTTTATTGTGAAGGATCTGTAGATGATATTGTATGGACCATCTGGTCTGCAGGAGTTAACCTGTCTCAAGTCTATTGTGCTCCAGGCTTTGATCACTTCATACAGGTGTTCACACTAAAGGGCAGTACACAGAAGAGAGCCTGGGTTTGTCTTCACGCCACTCAATAAGCTGCCCTTCTTAACTAGGGGTGTGCAAAAATATCGTATTGTTTAATGTGATGATACAGTATCGATATCATGGGCAGCTGTATCGATATATCACCAAGAAGATTTTTTGGTTCTTCCATCCATGTTCTTCTGCTTTATCTGGGGCAGGGTCACATGGGCAGTAGTCTAAGCAGGGACTCCCAGACTTCCATCACCCCGGACACTTCCTCCAGCTCCTCCACGAGGACCCCAAGGTGTTCCCAGGCCAGTCCAGAGACATAGTCTCTCCAGTGTGTCCTGGGTCTTCCTCTCAGTGGGACATGTTCAGAACACCTCCTGAGGGAAACACCCAGGAGGCATCTGGAACAGAAGCCCTCCCCTCAGCTGCTTCTCTCAACGTGTAGGAGCAGCGGCTCTACTCTGACCTCCTCCTGTGTGACTAAGCTCCCCACCCTATCTCTAAGGGAGTGCCCAGGCACCCTGCGGAGGAAACTCATTCAACCACTTGTATCTGTGATCTCATCCTTTCAGTCATTACCCAGAGCTCGTGACCATAGGTGAGGGGAGGAACATAGACTGACAGTAAAATGAGAGCTTTGCCTTTCGGCTCTGCTCCCTCTTCACCACAACGGTTCAGTTTGGTATTTTTTGGTATATTCTGTTAAATGATTTTGTTACAGCACTACTGTTTTCTTGTTTGTTCAGAGGAAGGAAACTTTTTTTATGCAACACATTTGACACTTTCACTGTTTTGATGATTCACTTTGCACAAGAAGTGGTTTAACAAAGACTTTTAGTATCACAGCCATGAGCCTTTATTTTTTATTGAACCGTATCAAATCAATTTTAAATATATTGTACTGAATCAAAAGCTTGAGATATGTATTGTATTGTGGCCTATGTATTGATGTATGTATTGTTTTTTCAACTTGTTTATGATCCCCAGTCCTACTCGTTACACATCTACACTGCCTATAGTTTCTAAATGAGCTGGAGGATGTACATTTACTGTGTAACTTTCTGACTGCAGATTTGTCGACCTGGTTTGTGCTTAATACCTCTGCAAACACTGGGACTATCAACATAAAACAAAAAAACTGCCACAAAGCTCAGTGTCTTCTCTGTCAGCATAAATACATACAAGTGACATTAGTTATTCACAATAACCTCAAAGATTGTTGTGAGCTGAAAGGATTTT
>NW_026571152.1:2668975-2671475 GCF_026225935.1 Boleophthalmus pectinirostris
CGTGGACACCTGCGGTTTATATTCAGGTGTGGTCAATAGTCCGGGAAATGCAATATTAAAAAGATTTACACAGGCCCCATGACTGACTATAGCTCATATCACCTGGCCTATAAGACTGACAGTAGAATACTAAATGGACCTGTTTTGTTCTGCATTAGATAATGTTCAGAAAAAGACTGTTTTCAAAAACTCTACCCTGCCCATGTCTCTGTCTTTTTCAACATGTTAACTTAAAGTAGTGAAAGTTTTAAAGCTTGTTGTCAATACCACACTGTTTTGGAAATAAAGCTATTTATTTATCATCCCTTCATGTCAGTCTGAATGTCCTGGAGCTCACAAAAACCAAAGTACAGTCCAGGTAGGAAAAGACTGTTTTCACTTGTAGCTTTATGCGAAAATATCGTACTTTCCGAGTTATTAGACGCGCTCTTAAACCTCCAACCCCATCAAAAAACGACTGCGCACCACAACCCAGAGCACGACTTCAGTAAACTATAAAGCTGCACCACCCGCAGACAGTGTTGGGGAGTAACAGATTACATGTACCGGAGTTACGTAATCAGAATACAAATTATTATTATTATTTTTTATTTTTTTAATGCCACTCATTTCCGGACACTAAACCAGGTCTAAAACCAAGTCAAACTAGGTCTAAGCCAGGACTAAATCCAGGACTAAAACCAGGTCTAAAACCAGGTCTAAACCAGGTCTAAACTGGGACTAAACCAGGACTAAATCTGGACTAAAACCAGGACTAAAACCAGGACTAAACCTGGACTAAAACCAGGACTAAAACCAGGACTAAAACTAGGACTAAAATCAGGTCTAAACCAGGTCTAAAACCAGGTCTAAACCGGGACTAAACCAGGAGTAAAACCAGTTCTAAACCAGGTCTAAAACCAGGTCTAAACTAGGACTAAACTCAAACTAAACCAGGACTAAAACCAGGTCTAAACCAGGACTAAAACAGGATTTAACAGGACTAAACCAGGACTAAACCAGAACCAAAACCAGGACTAAACCAGAACCAAAACCAGGACTAAACTAGGACTAAACCAGGACTAAACCATGCTGCGTGGACCGTGTCTCCTCTTCTATCAATAATATTTTTAATTTGTTAAGTAAAGTTTGGGCTTTTTATTTTCTTTTATCAGACAAAACTTCTTATGTTACAATATTCTAGTCTTTGTTTCTCTACAGCAAATCAAATATTCCAAAATATTCAGATTACGTTACTCACTTTAAGTAATTTAATGGATTACGTTACAAACTACATTTTGGGTTATGTAATCTGTAATCTGTAGGGGAATACATTTTAAAAGTAACCTTCCCAACACTGATGACATTGTGCTTTATAATCCCAATAGTGCGTAAAATGCGGTAATTTAACAATTCTGCAATACACTGCCAGGCATAAATTTTAGAACAGCACACTTTCTAGTTTTTTTACTGTTTACTGTTCACCGTTGACCAAAACATATTCTAAACTTTTGATTGATGTGTGTGTCGATCTTTGGCAGATGTAACAGCTGAACACACTCGTGGCCCGTTCTGTTTACAATAAAATCAAATATCGTTCAGAAAGTTCTTCCCAAGTCTGTTGCAGAAGTTTCCATAAATGTGTGGCACTTGTAGGTTGCTTCACTCTTCTGTCCAGTTCATCCCAAACCAGCTCCATGGAGTTTAAGTCTGGACACTGTGCTGCTGCTGGACACTCCAGGCTTTCAAGCTTTAGCATCTTGTTCTTTTTTCCTGAGGTAGTTTTGACAGAGCTTGGACTTGTGTTTTGTATCTTTTATCTTTTTTTTTTTTTTTTTACTTTTGTCTGTTCAGTTCTTACCTTTGTACCATTTCAAGCGACTCATTGGACTTGCATGACTTGACTTGCAATAAATAACTGGAAAAATGAGGGTGTTCTAAAACGTTTAACCTGTAGTGTGACCTGTAAAGGCCAATTTACGGTTCAGCGTCAAATTGTTTGCATCACGACGCAGAGAGTTTGTGTCGACGTACCCCCTACACAGAGCCTCTGCATCGACCGAAGTGCACCTCCGAAATTTTTTAAGTACACATCACAACGTCGCAGACAGCAGGGGAAGCGACGCAGATGATAAGAGCTGTGATTGGTCCTCCGTACCACCGCTCTGTCGGCTTTTCTTTCTTTCAGTATATATTGAGAAATAAAGTGTTTAGTGCAGCTTTGCGCATATGTGTTTACGTTTTACAGAAAAAAAAACTTAAAACCGCATGGCTAACTTACATAAACTAAACACTCAAAAAAACAGCTCACTCCTGGTACACAGACAGCGTCTGTTGGACTTAAAAAGAACACGACTCAGTGGAATATGCGTGTCTTTCTGTGACAGAGTCACATTGTACTAATGGTGAGTCTGTTCTGTGCTTTTGTCGTGTTAGAGATGGTTCATGTTAAACTTTTCAGAGATTATACGTCTGCAGGTTGTACACACACAGACCGTATATATGAATGGACAGATATCGT
>NW_026571152.1:2673975-2683975 GCF_026225935.1 Boleophthalmus pectinirostris
AGAGAGAGAGAGAGAGAGAGAGAGAGAGAGAGAGAGAGAGAGAGAGGAGAGAGAGAGAGAGAGAGAGGAATGAGAGAGGAGGAGACTCAGAGTTGTATTCACAGGATTATGTCATGGGCCCAGAAACTGTAGTGTCAGATTCACTGACATCATTGGGGAGGGGAAGAGGAGAACGTGTGGGAGTGGGAAGAGAGGAAAGGAGGAGGAGGAGTGGGAAATAGAGAGAGAGAAGAGGGGAATGGAGAGACAGGAGAGAGAAAGAATTCTGCCCTACAAAAGTAAAAGAGCTTAACTCTCAAGAGTGTGAAACTGAGAAAAATGACTTCAACGTTTCTGTTTTCTCCAGACAAAAGTAGAACAGGCAGGGCTCCCAAAATATCCCCAAACTAGTTCCTATAATGAAGAAATATTTGTGTGTGAAAAATATTTAGCTCAAAATTGACCTTTGACCTTTATTTGTCAGTTCCTGTTCTCTGCCTTTAGTCAGGCTGGTGCCACCTAGTGCTGCTTCTCAATTTCATTTCTCTCCAGTGACTATGTCAGGAGTTGGAATACACTAGATCAGTGGTGCTCAATACGTCAATCGTGATCTACCAGTCGATCGCCAAGGTCGTGTGGGTAGATCTCCGTGTCTCGTCTCGGACTCGTGTTTGGACTCGGTCTTGTCTCTCACTCGAGGTCTGACACTCAACAAGTGTGATCATATTTCATTCCGGCCGCTGCTGTTGGTAATAAACTTGTAGCGGGTGCAGGAGCGTGTGGGGCGTCTCAGTGCAGCCTGTGCGCTCATTTGAAACCCGCGGAGACTCTACGGCACATCACAAACACACACGCTCCCTATGCACGGCTCGTCTGCAACAGCGTGTGCCCTCGTGTACCAGCGTGCATCACAGGGCAGGTTCAACTTCCTAAACATCCTACCTGTCCATCTGCCTCACGTCAGCACGCCGCCCCTCGCCTTTTCACGCTCTCGCTCCTTCCTGCGTACAGCGAACACAAGCCCCTCCCACAGTGCGGCTGATTAGAAGAGCAAGACCAAACGTGAAGCAAAAAACCAGTCTAAATTTGTGTTCCAGTGTTGGCACAAAGCAGGTCTACAGCATAGAGCGGATCTACAGAACAGACCTACTGCCACATTTGGCTGAAGTTTGTCTAACAAAAGTGCACAGATGCATCTGTGTTTGTCACGATGTGCGTTTGGTTTGGTAAATGTGCAGAGGCTGGTAAATATCACTGCAAAACCAGAAAAGAATGTAACTCCAGTTTGGAACTTTAAAAAACAGGTTTAAAAATCTTCCTTCACTTTTTCCACAGTTTTGTGTAAAGTGCCAGAGGAAGTTCTCTTAAAGAAGAGGTTCTCAAACTGTGGGGGAGGGTCCAAAAAAGGGGCACAGAGTGTTTCAGTGCAGTTTGTTTGGCTTTGTATTAGGTAGATCATTCTGACTTGGTCATTTTGTAAGTAGCTCACATGCTGAAAAAGTGTGAACACCTCTGTTTTAGACGGTTTGTAAGAACCCAGGAAGTTGTAGATCACACACCGACCAATCAGCTGTGAGCTGTGAAGCCAATGACATCAAACTTATGGCGTCTGTCTGTGTCCCTTTTGTGGAACAGCACAACAGTAAACAAAGCATCGAGATGGATGTGGACAAAGACAGACATTCTGTGTTGGCGACGATTCCTGAGATCAAGCTGGAACAAAGAGAATGTTTAGTGAATTTTATCAAGAGAAAAGACGTTATTGTTCTTCTTCCTATGGGATTTGGTGCATTACATACGTCACGACCAAATAGCCGCTATTGATTAAATAAAAAAAGTACCAGTCTACCGTCGAACAAACGAATCCTAATACTGCGAGGTCAGATGGAGTGAAACTGTCTGATGAGCCAAAAATAAGAAGTGGTGCAAAGGCCAAAGGGCAGAAACTGACACGATCATTATTTGTTTGATTTTCTCCAGATTTCATCCATTATAAGAACACCTCACCAAGCTCGAGTCATCATGTGTTTGTTTGAAATGCTTTAGAAGAACTTTGGATATCCTCTTTAGTTCTGGTCAGGATCGTGCAGTGACACTTACAGTGAAACAGTTTGACACACAAGTGAAGTTTGCTGATGACACAGCAGTGGTGGGGCTCATCATGAACAACGATGAGTCCAACTACAGAAGGGAGGTCTGTCAGCTGGAGGCCTGCTGCAAAACTAACAATCTGTGCATCAATGTAAAGAAAACAAAGGAGATGATTGTGGATTTCCACAGGAAACCTATGCCCCTTCTCCTCTGTACATCAATGAAGATGCAGTGGAGATTGTTTCCTGTCTTAAATACCTGGGAGTCCAGATCCTGAACAGTCTCAGCTGGTCTAACAACACCAGTTGCACAGTGAAAAAGGGACACCAACGCCTAGACTTCCTTAGGCGCCTCAAAAAAGCAGGTGTGGGCCCCTCTGTCCTGAAGGTCTTTTACAGGTGTGTGGTGGAGAACATCCTCACCACCAACATGACTGTGTGGTTCAGCAGCAGCACCAGGGCACACAGCAAAAAGTGGAATGTTAAAATTGACTCTCACAGAGTTAATTTTAACATTTTCTCAGAGTCTATATAACTCCAATCTGTTCTAGAGTTAATTTAACACTTTTGGAAATGTTAATTAAGTAACACTGGACCAAAGTTACTGTTTAACCCCAAAATCAAGAGTTAAATTCCTCTGATGTGTTGGGCCTCCTTGAGTTCAGTCAACATGTCTGTCCGGTGGCTGTGGAGTCATTTGCCTTTTCCGCCTTTGGACCATCTTCAGCCGCCATGAGATGTACCTGATCCACCCACAGCATCATAGAAGTGCTCCTTAAAAGTAAAAAGGATGCCATACAACTTAATGTTGAATGTTAACACAATTTACATTGCTTAGAAAGCAAAATAATTCTTCCATAGCCTTTCTTGGCATATGGATCTTTGAGAGAAGGAAACACCATCACAATCCCAAGGGCAGACTGTTCCCGGGGACTTAGAGGGGAAGTTACTGAAACAGGAATTCAACTTATTAGAGACGTTAAGAATCATTTATTCAATTTTGTGAACAAATACAGAAACATACCCATGGTGTTGAATCATGTGAGAAACCAGTTTATTAACCAACTTCCTTCTTGTAGTGTGACTTTGGGTTTCTGTTGTTTGTTGTTCCTTTAGCACTTCTTCACCACCAGCTTTTTCTTTTAAAGCTGCTTCTATTATCTGTCAAAAAGAGAAACATATGTTACTGAGAGCTACAACATACAACATACACCAGACAGACACACACCAGTTTAGCAAATAAAAAAAGGATTTAAAAGCTTATTTAAAATATGCAGGATAGAATACTGTCCTTGACATAAGCAAAGAGCTAAAAGACCCTGGGTTATAGTTACGTCTGCTAGCAATTTCTTTGATAAAGAATTCAACCTATACAGTTATAATTGTAATTCTAATTAGTGAAGAAAATACAAATATTGTCTATATAGTTTAAATGAAATTGCACTTACCAAAAAGAGCTGCATGTAAAAGTGAAAAATCCACTGTGTCTGTCTGGTTCAAACTGGTTCAAACTGGTTCAAACTGGTTCAAACTGGTTCAAACTGGTCTTCTGTGGCGGGAATTTGCAGTGATGGGCGGTGCCGAGTTAACACTCGGGGAAGTTGAAATAACACTAACAGAAGTTGAATTAACTCTGGCAAATAACCCCAACTCTAACTCCCATTTAACTTTCAAATAGTTAAAATAACACTTTCTGTGTTAAAAACAACTCTGAAATATTTTACCCTGAAATTTTAACTCTCCAGTTTTTGCTGTGTAGACCTGGTTTAGTCCTGGTTTAGTCCTGTTTTAGTCCCAGTTTAGTCCTGGTTTTAGACCTGGTTTAAATCTAGTTTAGGTCTAGTTTAGACCTGGTTTTAGTCCTGGTTTAGTCCTGTTTTAGTCCTGGTTTAGCTCTAGGTTAGACCTGGTTTAGACCTGGTTTTAGTCCTGGCTTAGATCTAGTTTAGACCTGGTTTTAGTCCTGGTTTAGCTCTAGTTTAGACCTGGTTTAATTTCTGGAAATGAGTGGTATTACCGAAAAAACAGGAAAATCCCGCCGTGTAATCCATTTATTTCAACAAAGTAATTGTAATCCAATTACCACTCACTGAAACAGTAACTGTAACTGAATACAGTTACTCATAATTTGTACTCTGATTATGTAACTCCAGTACATGTAATCTGTTACTCCCCAACACTGGTTAAGACCCTGAGCCAAGGTCACAACAAAAAGACGGAGAGCAGAGGTTGGATTTTAAAATAAGATACATTTATGAACTAAATCCCAAACACAAGACACACTGTTTCTGCCTTTTGCCTTTGCATGAAAACTTCTTTTTGTCTCCTGATACAAAGGCAGAGAACAGGAACTCACAAAGGGTCAAAGGTCAATGTTGAGCTCAATATTTTTCAAGATATTTCCTCACATGATAAAGGAGCTCTCACATCCAAACAAAATGACATGAACTCATTTTTGATCAAACATGAGGTTCATAACATGTAGTGAATAACACGCTTTACACCAAAAAGAAAACAGTTTTTAAAAGTACATAAAAAAAACAACAACAAGACAATCAGGCAGAATATCATAATTATAAAAGCAGGTTAAAAACAGAGAGAGCGGTGACAATTTTTCAATGTAAAGTCAATTGAAACCAGAGCAGTGATGGGAAGGTGACTTTTAAAATGTATTTCCCTACAGATTACAGATTACATACTCCAAAATGTAGTTTGTAACGTAATCCATTAAATTACTTAAAATGAGTAACGTAATCTGAATACTTTGGATTACTTGATTTGATGTAGAGAAGCAAAGACTCGGATATTTAACCGTATTAAAAATATTATTGATAGAAGAAGAGGAGACACGTCCACGCAGCATGATTTAGTCCTGTTAAATCCTGTTTTAGCCCTGGTTTAGTCCTGGTTTAGATCTAGTTTAGACCTGGTTTAGATCTAGTTTAGACCTTGTTTTAGTCCTGGTTTAGATCTAGTTCAGACTTGGTTTTAGTACTGGTTCAGACTTGGTTTTAGTCCTGGTTTAGATCTAGTTTAGTCCTGGTTTAGATCTAGTTTAGACCTGGTTTTAGTCCTGGTTTAGACCTGGTTTAATTTCCCGCAATGAGTGGAATTACCTAAAAATAAAAAAAATAAAATAAAAATATTGTAAAAAGAGGAAAATCCCGCCGTGTAATCCATTTATTTCAACAAAGTAACTGTAATCCAATTACCACTCACTGTGGGGGTCCAGCAAGTGTGAGAAGGAGGATGAGGTCCGGTTATGGAGGGATTTGAAAGTATAACGTGGAGGACTGGAGGAGGTTCTGGAGGACAGGGAGCCCATGGAGGTTCTGGAGGACAGAGGTGACGTAGGAGGACCCGGGCAGAGCAGTTTTCAAGGCACTGCCGTTTACTGGAACGCGAGAAAGACAGAAGAACGGAGACAGAGAGCAGGGCAGAGAAAGTGTAAAGGTCTAGAGTGGACACACAGAGACAGAGCGATTGTGCGGAGAGCAGATTAGAGAGAGTGAGAGAAGGTTTAAAAGAAGAGGGAGGGAGAGAGCTGTTTACTGTTTACACACGCTGTGAGCCTGTAATGAGAGGATTTCAAGTGTGTTTATTATACAATGATATAATCTGCTGTTTGGGTTCTCAAAAAGTGAAATAAACCCAGCAAATAAAATACAGGAGAAAAGAGTTTTAATGATTAGTTACGTTACTCCGAGTTAAACAGACCTAAAGGAGCTTGTCATTGCTCCACAGCTCAAACCTAAGCCCGACTTTTGAAGCTCGAAGTGTTGAGGCCAGCGCGTTGGACATATCGTCTGCTTCGGTTCGTTCGTTAACCCGTCCAGAGTTGTTTGGTGTAGGATTTGCGCGTTGTTTGATAAATATATTGATACGATGCAAGCGAATGATCTTTTATTTGTATTGTCAGCCATGCAGTGCGGATTAACCGATGTACTCCATATGAGAAAAACAAACTTGAGATGAATTATAAATTATAGACCGTGCTTTCAATCAGTACAAGAGCTTTGTTTTGAGTCTGCTAATGTATACTGTATTCTCCAGGCGATTAGGCGCTCTGGATTATAAGGCGCACTGTCATTAAATGCTCTATTTTTGAACTTTTTTCACATATAAACTGGACTTTAAACGAAACACCCCATATGGAAAAGGTAGAGACAAATCATACACCATTTGAACATGTTTTATCTGAATCCTACAAGATTTGTATATGACAGTGAAAACAGTTGCAAGATCTTTGGTAAATATGGCTACGTTCAGATTGCAGGGCTTAATGCACAAGATTTTTTTTTAGAACTAGTTTAGACCTGGTTTTAGACCTGGTTTAGTCCTAGTTTAGTCTTGGTTTAGTCCTGGTTTAGTCTTGGTTTAGTCCTGGTTTAGACCTGGTTTAGTGTCCAGCAATGAGTGGAATTATTGAAAAAAAACAAAAAAAACAAACAGGAAAATACCAATGTGTAATCCATTTATTTCAACAAAGTAACTGTAATCCAAGTATCACTCACTGAAACAGTAACTGTAACTGAATACAGTTACTCATCATTTGTACTCTGATTATGTAACTCCGGTACATGTAATCTGTTACTCCCCAACACTGGATGTGAAAAGATTTTTACTCTGCATAATCCTGTAGCTGCTCTCCTTGTTGCCTCTACAGGTACCACAGTAACTGTCCTCAACATCTCCTATTGTTCCGTTCATCAGTAGTAGCTGGTCAGTTCAACCGGAAAATCACTGGAGCTTCACATGGTCGACCTGGGTTCAAATCCCCTTCAGACTCTGGTTGTTTTCTCTGAAACATAATTAAATAATACAAACATTACATGGAACATACAAAGAAAATGTAGTTGATCATGCACATTACCTGTAAATGTCATGCAAAATGTTCACTTTATCTTTACTAGTTTTTCATAATATAGTTTTATAAGAAAAATGTAAAAGGGGGAAACACTTTCAGGAGTAAAACACACATGACACATATGAACCTTATATAAAGATTTACTACAAAGACACTGGTAAATTCTTATTTATTTATTTTTTTCCAGTTTTTTTCCATATGGGACAACAGTTGGATGTATCAGTGGGACTGAGTGGCTAGCACTCATGCCTCATAGCAAGAAGGATCTGGGTTTGATCCCCGGGGCGTCCTGGCCTTTCTGTGTGGAGTTTGCATGTTTCTGCCTGTGGCTGGATGTGTTTCCTCCATCAGCCCAAAACACACAGGTCTCCATGAACAGTTTATAATCAAGGTCCGTTAAATTCAATCATTGTGTGCAAGTCATTCACCCACGTTGACTAGTATGAAAGTGGTGAGTGATGGTGATGGACAGAGGCACTGATTGGCATGGCAGCTGCATTTCTGTCAGTATGCCCCAGGGCAGCTGTAGCTACAATAGTAGTTTACTGTCACCAGGGTGACAGTGAATGAATAATGCTCTGTAAAGTGTCTTTTGGGACAGAAAATTTCTGTGAAAAGCGCTATATAAATACTTACTTTGTTTGTTTGTTCACGGTGACTCTGGGCTTTGTTCAGTTGTGGCGTGTAGGGAGGGTGTGTCTGGGACCAACGGATTGTCGGCGTGTTCACAGTGACTCAGTTGTTCAGTTGTGTCTAGAAGTGGCACATTGGACTCACTTTTTCGGTTCATTCCTCCGTTCCGTTCCTCGCCGGTGTGGAGTGATGAGTGTGTCTGTGGGTGTGGTCTCTGTTTGCTCCGTGTGTGTTTGTGTGTCTGTGGGTGGTGTGGCTTTGTAGTTTACTGAAGTTGTGCTGGGACACCACAGTGGATTCTTGTATAGGGCGCTCTGGATTGTGGTGCGCAGTAGTTTTTTGATGGGGTTGGAGGCTTAAGAGCGCGTCTAAGACTACGTTCAGACTGCAGGGATTAACGCTCAATTACGATTTTTTTGTGAAATCCAATGTTTTTGTGAGGTCATTCACATTTCCAATTAAATGTGACTTGTATGTGATCCCATGTGTGAACGTTAAACGGCCTGAAAGTGTCCCACATGTGCACTGGAGACATGATGACGTCATCCACAGCGAGCGTGCTCTGTGTTTACAGAAGTTGTCCAAACATGGACGCAGCATTGAGCACCTGGAGATTTTAAAGTTCCTCTCGTATCGGAGCCAGAACATGAACAACTTACTTGTTTTAAGGAGGAGATTGAGAAGGAGAAGGACGAGGTTTTTGGCCGTGGAGCTTTGTTGGACAGCGGCAGTGACGTCCGTTGAAAGGAACATGTGGATGTGGAGACGGAGCCAAGAGTGGTGAGTGGTGATGTGCTTCACTTCAGTGACACAGAGTTCATTAACAATTTTCGCCTACTTCAGCGCAGAATAGTGACGTTTGTGTCTTGTTGATAACGTGTAGGTGGATGAATGAACTTTGGCCGTTCACACTGAAGTCTCATGTCAAAAGATCAGATATGTATCAGTTTCAGTAGCACATATCCAAGTGTCCTGGGTAATATTTGAAAAAATCGGATCTGTGTGGTTCAGACTGACATTAAAAGATCAGATACAGGAACATAGAGGCCAAAAAATTGGATTTGGGTCACTTCAGGCTGCAGTCTGAACGCAGCCTAATAAATGACCATACAGCTATAGAAAATAATAATAATAATAAGAGACCACTGCAAAATTATCAGTTTCTCTGATTTTACTACTTATAGGTGTGTGTTTGAGTAAAATGATTTTTTTTCTTTCATTCTATAAACTACTGACAACATTTCTCCGAAATTCCAAATAAAATTATTGTCATTTACAGCATTTAATTGCAGAAAATGACACATGATCAAAATAACAAACAGCTTTCATGCGTCATGTTCTCCACCAAGATGAACATGACTTTACTCTAGTCCTCGATGGTCCAATCTTGATGGTTTTTTGCAGACCTCAGCCTGGCTCTTCTTTGTTTCTCACTGATGAAACGTTTTTTTCTAGCTCTACACGACTTGAGCCCTGCATCTAGGAGCCTGTTTTGAACAGTTTTTGCTGTGCACTTCACCATTTCAGACAAAAAAATAAATAAAAAAATGCAGTGGTCTCTTTTTTTTTTCTAGAGCTGTATATCCAACACAGATAAACAGACAAATGTTTGCACACAACTTCCCATTCAAGATTTTTGTTTTGTTTTATGACATTTTTTCTTGTGCTCTGTGTGTTTAAATCTGTTTAAGACAATACAGAACTAAAGAAAACTAAAGACTGTTTTTGTATTCTTCTTTATTATTTGACGTTGCATGTTAAATAATTGTGCCAACAGAATTAAATTAGACTTACACTTAGACTTAGACAAACAGATAAATAGCAAAAAAGAGCAAGAGACACATGTCAAATAAAACATAATTATATAAATGTAAATGTACAAGTCATAGGTCAAGAGGTCATAGGAAAAAACATGCAACATATGATGATGATTGACAGGACACAGGGTTATCTGTTACATAAGGGTGAGTTGTTGTACAGTTGTAGGGAGTATTATCTGTTACATAAGGATGAGTTGTTGTACAGTTGTAGGGAGTATTATCTGTTACATAAGGATGAGTTGTACAGTTGTAGGGAGTATTATCTGTTACATAAGGATGAGTTGTTGTACAGTTGTAGGGAGTATTATCTGTTACATAAGGATGAGTTGTTGTACAGTTGTAGGGAGTATTATCTGTTACATAAGGATGAGTTGTTGTACAGTTGTAGGGAGTATTATCTGTTACATAAGGATGAGTTGTTGTACAGTTGTAGGGAGTATTATCTGTTACATAAGGATGAGTTGTTGTACAGTTGTAGGGAGTATTATTCTGTTACATAAGGATGAGTTGTTGTACAGTTGTAGGGAGTATTATCTGTTACATAAGGGTTGTTGTACAGTTGTAGGGAGTATTATCTGTTACATAAGGGTGAGTTGTTGTACAGTTGTAGG
>NW_026571152.1:2696475-2738975 GCF_026225935.1 Boleophthalmus pectinirostris
CAGTTACTCATAATTTGTATTCTGATTACATAACTCCAGTACATGTAATCTGTTACTCCCAACACTGCCCTTCACATTGAGGTTTCTCTTTTTCCCATTGAGTTTGTTGGAGTTTTTCTTTGAATGTGTCTGAGGACAGGGGATGTTCTATTCCTAATCCATTTGGTCTTTTTTTGTACGTTAACTTATTGGGTTCTTTTTAAAAACAACACAGTAGGAGATGCAGTTTCCTTGTTGCCGTGTTTGCGCTGCTAGCTCCAAGCCGATTTCAGAATAGTCAGTGGTGTCGGTGGTGACGTGTTGTATATCACCTCACTGAACCACCGTTTGAACTCCATGATCTCTGATCCGATGACTCGCGCCCCGTCCACACTGTGCTCATTTCTTTTACCGTGATCTGATCTGGTGGATTTTATCTTTGTCTTTTTATGTTCTAGTGACTCTCTGTGACGTTTCCTTTTTGCATTTCTTTAGGTGTTTCTTTTTTCAAACGTGGAATGCCCGTCCTGTTTCCCCTGTGAGTTATTGTTCACTTCTGCGTGTGCTTGTTTCCTGTAAATAATGGCTCATCTGCTCGTCTGGAAACTTGATTTTCATAAGTTCTTTTGGTTGAATCTGATTTATTTTGTAAAGTTTGGTGCCGTAGAACCTTGAATGACATTTTAAATTGATCTTGTTTGTTCTATATGATTATGACAAGTATAATTGTGCAATCCATCAGTCTTGACGTCCACAGCAGCAGAGCAGTAGTATGCAGGTATAAAATGTGGCTCCGGGCCTGTTTTAGCCCCACACACACACACGTCTTATCAGGAGCTCTGTGTTTTCACGGGTGTCTCTGAACATCTGGACGTGTGCCAGGTTCAGATGGAGATCACACTGACAGGGAGTTTGAGGAAATCTGTGAATGTCATTCCACAGTTGTACAAGAAAAACTTCAGTACATTTTTGTCCAGACTTGAGCACTGCATTTATCATCCACGTTACTGAGTTGTCAAAAAATCCAAAACTAAAATTGAAACTAGAATTTAAGTATTGACTAATTTGAATGTTTCCTGCATTGTTTCAGAATGGTCTTGAGTTTTTGTCCAAAATTGTTTTATTGTAATTGTAACTATACACTGAAAAAACGGTCTGAGAGGAGTTGCTCAAATTGCAAACACAAATTTGACAACATTAACATGACTTTTTTACATTTCTTTGTCCAGCATGTTTAAATCTTACAAAGGTCACTTGATTGTGGTCGATGTGAGACCTGCATGTTTTAATCAGGTTGAGGAAACATGACTTTATTCTAATCTGTGGTGAGGCTCCTCCCTCTGGAATTCTCCTCCCCAAAACCTTTGGAGGGAAAATTCCAATGTAACAGGACACAGGACAGTTCCAGGAGCAGAGACACACAGTGTGGAGCAGGAGGATTATGAGAGCTGGATCAGAAGCCCTATATGACAACCCCTGGAGCCAGGCCTGGGGTGGGTGCTCGCCAGCGAGCGCCTGGTGGCCGGGCCTTCCCTCACGGGGCCCGGCGGGGCTCAGCCCGAAGGAGTGACGTGGGGCCGTCCTCATGTGGGCCCACCACCCGCGGGAGGATCCATATGGGGCCGGTGCAGAGAGATCTGGGCGGCAGTCGACGGCGGGGACCTCGACGACCAGATCTCCAGACATGGTGAGACTTTTCAAAGATTTTATATGTTTCTCTGGCCTAGAATGTCGTCAGTGTTAAAACATGTTTGTGCTGTTTTATTTGAAATTAGAGTTAATGTCAGGACAGTTTCCATGAAACAAATTGTATTTGACTGTCCATCTACAAGAGTGTGACAGTTGTATCAGATTTGAATGTGTTTGTTCCAGAGTCGTCTACAAACACAGAGTGACGTCCAGAGCTCTGCTGGAGCTGTGGGGAAGTTCATGAATGTTACAGCTGATGTTTCAGGAAAAAGGAAGATGTTTGAGAACCAACAAAACACAGAGCACAGATGAACAAAGTAAGTAAACCAACTAAAATGATTTTAAAAGAATTTTTCAAAATGTAACTTCTACTGAAACAGTTTTCATGTTTCTACAGGGTGATGTGGCACTAGGAGACTTTATACCAGATGCCCTCCCTGTTACTGCATTTAGAGGAAGAAAAGCAGCACATGGTGAGTTTTGTTTCTGCAGATACACTTCTAATGTTCTTGTTCTTCTGTTCTGGTCCATTATTGTAGTAATAAGTACTTTAAATGTATTTAAACATGTACAACAGAGTAGATCATCAGAATGTGATCATCATGTGTTATTCTGTGTCCACAGAGACCAGAGCTTCTTCACTGGAATAAATCTTCACACTGTCCAGCTCCAAACTGTGTGTCTCTGTACTTGTGTGTCTCTGTGTGTTTGATTCTGTTTAAGACAAAACAGAACTGTGGAAAACTAAAGACTGTTTTTGTTTTCTTTTACAGAATTAGATCAATTCAATTAAATTATACAGACTTATACATTTCATGATAAGGTAACATAAGATAAATATGCATATTCAACATGATTTGATCAAATTTCATCAACATGAAAAAGTGATGTTCATGTTCGTAGAAAAATATGTGTAGAGGGAATTGAAACAAGTTTCAAAGCCTAAACATAATTTTATTGCATGGAGCCACTTTCCAGAACTATTTTACACAAATCCAGCGACCTTTTTTTTTTCAGTGTTCACAGTATATTCACATCATATGTTTTACACATCATTATACTGTTCTTCTGTTGACTGAATTAAATGTTTTTAAAGGTAAAACCTGAAGCTTCTGTCTCCCAGAGCATCTGTAACAGACAATAAGACAGTCACAAATAAAAAGTACCATTTTATAAGAATTACACCTTAATTAGTAGTGTTGTAGTCGAGACTGCTCTAATCCAGACCAAGACCAGTCCAAGACCACAGGGTCCCAAAACGAGACAACACCAAGACCTCTGAGGGTCGAGACCGAGACAAGACCAAGATTTTTAAAGGTTGAGACAAGACCGAGACCACAGCCCATCGAGACCAAATCGAGGCCATCTTTTTGGACAACATTTTGACATTTATTTGTATTTTACAACTATTTTTTACAAGTTTTTTTCAATAAATCTAGCTCTATTTGATCTGATAAATGTTAATTAAAGCTTAAAATAAGACAAATAAATTGCACTGCACTGAAACACACTGTGCCCCTTTTTTGGACCCTCACCCACAGTTTGAGAACCTCTTCTTTCAGAGAACTTCCACTGACACTTTACACAAAACTGTGAAAAAGTGAATAAAGTGGGCAGGATTTTTAAATCTGTTTTTTCACATTCCTAACTGGAGTTCCTTTCTCTTACTGGTTTTGCAGTGGGATTTAACAAACTGCACATTTACCAAACAAACACCGTGACAAACACAGATGTAATACTGACAGCAGCGGAGATAATGAAATCTGATCACACTTGACAAGTGTCAGACCTCGAGTCTGAGACAAGACCAAGACACTAAGACACTCCTGAGGCCGATCTCAAGACCAAGACATGAGACTTGAGGTCTTGAGTTTGAAGACACAGGTAATTAGCCTCAATAAAGAATGAACAAAACCTTTTTAAATTAATTTTGAACACATTGTTTGTTATGAACGACTCAGGCTTAGTAACTATTTAATGAAGAGTTAGAGTATTAAATATTTAAGCGCCTTAATCTTAAAGTCTTAAAAGTCGTGTATGATGCAAAAATGATTCTTATGAGCTTTGTTATGTTATGCTTGTTCTAATGCTCCTCAAAAACAAACCTGGAGTTGTGTTCTTTATGATTAGTCTGTCTCACGGAAGCCGAGAAGGGTCACAACAAACGCAAACGCCGCAACACAAACGCAAATGCCACAACACATTAAAACCCCACAACACATTAAAAACCCACAACAGAAGTGACCGCGGGACTCTATTTTCCGACGGACCGATCAAGCGGCAAGTGAAGAAGAAGAACTGCAACGTGAAAAGTAAAGGAACGGAGAAGTTGGAAACGTAAGTAAAAGTAATTTATTGTTTTATCATTATGCGTTTGTATTTGTTATGGCGTTTGTATTTGTTGTGGCGTTTGTGTTTGTTGTGGCGTTTGCATTAAAATAAAATCCCCGCTGTCATTTCCGTTGTGGATTTTTTTTGGTTTGTTGTGACTTTTTGTTGTGTTGTCGCATTTGTATTTGTTGCAGCGTTTGCGTTTGTTGCGACCCCTCTCGGCTTCCGTACTGTCTACATCTCCATAACTCAAAATGCTCTGTTCCACCTTGTGATGTCATCACGTGGTAGTTTTCAAGTGAACAGCTCTTTTTACCTTTAGTTCAGCAGAGATCGACAATTCCAGGGCTGAAAACATCCAAATGATTCTAGTGAAGGTGGAACACAGAGGAGCACTTCCTGTATCACCACATGACATCACAAGGTGGAACGGAGCCTAAAGCCTAAATGTGCAGGGTTTGTGTGTTAAACATGTGAATGAAACAAAACACAACTGCAGGTGTGTTTTGATGAAGAAACAACATTAGAACATAAATCAGAACATAGTGTAATATGGGCCCTTTAATAAACTATTTGTTTGTTTGTGTAAATTGTTTTATATTGTAACGAGCTATAAACTTAGTCGCGGTGCTTTATGGGAAGGTTTTTCTTTTTTTCTGGCTAGAACAAGGAGTCATTTAGGGCGGGTGTGTTCAGGCCATGAATTAGGCAGAAGTGTTCAAGACGTGACCCTGCACTTTGTTTTTTTAACTGGTCAAAAATAGTCAAAAAGTCAAAATACGGTCAAACCTGTTTCCCTGAATTCTTCACGACTGATCATCACAATGTTACTTTTGACAATAGTTAAGTAATATATATTTTCTACCCTTAAATGAATAAAAAGTGTTTTCTTCCGTCCTGAGCAGCTGTTTTGAGTCTGGACAATAGCCTCCCTGTTCCCTTTAGGACAGGCCCATGACTGACCCAGACTTCAGACGTGTCCGCTCTGGCCCTCCGCCCCAGGGTGAAGGCGGAGACGGGCCGCAGGCTGGACCGTCCCGTCTGTGGATATGAGGCTTTCCCGTTTGAGGATAAGTGATTGTGGAGGAGGAGGGGGGAGGGCAGTCTGCAGGTGTGTTGGCACAGACTCTGCTCCAGCAGTGAGTCACACACATGTGCCAGACGGAGCATCAGGCAGAGCTGTGCTGCACGTGGAATTACACAGTCTCCAGTGCTCTGCTTTACACTTGTCCACAGGAAACCCAGATAACAGCTCGAGTCCAGTTTAAGCCAGTTGATCCTACGATGCTGGCTGCATGTTCACAGCTCTGTACCACTGACTTTAGGCACTCTGGAGGCGTTCAAGTGCATAAGGGAAGAAACAGTCTAACAAATATTAGACTTGTGTTTGGACTTAAAGGGCCCATCTCATGCAAAATAACTCTTTTCACATTGTATCTTCTGCACATAAACAAGCACAATTTGGGTTTTGGAACATCCATTACACAATAAGTAAGTAAATCTTTATTTATATAGCACCTTTCACAGATAAAAAAAAAATCACAAAGTGCTTTACAGAGCAAAACAACATAAAAACAACATAAACAAGAACAGAGGACACAGTCAACTAAAAGTCTGTCAAAAGAGCAGTGTCTTGAGCTGCTTTTTAAAAGAGTCTATAGAGTCTGCCTCCCGTAGAGCTCGGGGCAGGGCATTCCATAATTTGGGAGCCACAGGCTGAAAGCTCAGAACAATAGTTCTGAAATCTTACTGATTTCTTGGAGACAGTCACAGACCAGGAACTAGGAAAGACCGACTATTGCTCCTCCCCCCGCCCGTCCTAAGAAAGCACAGGCTCCGCCCTCCAAACGTGACGCAGGCGACGAGTGAGCCGCCCTTCCTCCGTCCATCTCAGGGAGGGAGGGGGAGACGGGTGTGCACCCTGATAGTGGCAGGAATAAACTTTTATTCATCATGGAGATACAGCGCGTTCAGCCGCATGTGTTGGACCTGGAATCGAACGAAGACTTTGAGGAGCACGAAGCTCAAGCACCGCGTCCACATCAGCTGAACATTACTGATTGGTAAAGTTTTAATAAACACTAGGAGATCAACTTATTATATTGTGTTCACTGCAGTTCTTTTGTTTAGGTGTTCATGTGGGAATTGTCAGTTGATGCGGGGCGGAGGCGGTGGAGAGTCATAGGTGTATCTGCCGCATCATCGTTTTAGCAGTTTTTGTTCGTTGTCGCGTGGGAGGGTGCAATTTGTTAAAAAAACGCAGGATTAATCTAAAAACCACTTCAGCGACAAATACAAGGCCCACACATCACTGTTAGAAGGTAGAAAGCTCTGAAAAGTTGATTTTGCATGAGATGGGCCCTTTAATAATTTGCTTTAGATCAGCAGCAGTGATAAACTCTGGTCCCTCTGTCACAGAACAGCACCTCCAGTTTGGATTTGGTCGTTCAGTGCACTCAGCACATTCACACTCATGTTGAACTCAGCAGCATTTATTCAATTACAGGCAAAAACACAAACAGACATTCTTTCACAGAGGTGGAAAAATTGAATTAAGTAAAAGTATCTTTGCTTAATTCCTACTCAAGTAAAATAAAAATAACAACTTAAAATCTACTTGAGTAAAAGTAAAACAGCACTTCATTTAAAATGTAATTTGAATAAAAGTGAGTTACTTTCATTTCTTCGATGCTGATTTGTAAACGTGAGGTGATTGATTTCCTCTAGGTGAATTTACTTGAAGCGTTTTGTGATCAGGATGGACAATAACTGGTTTCATGAAGACACATCCTGCACAACAGATGAACGTTTTCACCAAATGATAAAAATACCATTTGGGACACACAGGTAAAAGCACATACATTCTACTCACCACCACACGCTTCTGCACATTTGATGTGGAGGTTTTGAGCTCTCACAGCTCCAGGGCAGACACAGTTTTCATTGCATTATTATGTTATTCTCTATTTTATGTTTGAATACAAATATGTGTGAGAGGTTTGGCCAAGAGTTTCCTTCGCTTTCCTCTCTAGAATTATTCAATGCAGCTTCTTCTTAAACATCATCCATGTCGACCTCGATCTGTGGCTCGACACCAGCATCATCCAGATCCAAGACAAACGGACGCTTCTGTACACTGACTGAACATTCTAGAGTGAAAATACTTTCATGTGGGTTTTTTGTTTTTTGCATTTCATTTTTTTTCTCTATCAATCAGATTTTACTCATTCCAATGTAATAATGTAAAATACTTGGGTCAAAATGTACTTGAGTAAAAGTAAAATCACTTGATTTGATTTCAAAAACTACTTAAAAATAACAAATTATTTATAAAAACAACTCAGTAACGTGAGTAAATGTAATTCATTACTTTCCACCCTTGGAGATAGATAAGTTTAATAACTGTTGAATATTCCTCAAGCAGTGACGTCTCCACAGAGTCGAGGAGGAAGCAGATCCTCCACAGTAAAGTTCTGTTGTGCACATTTAAAACTGGCATAAGGAACAAGGATGGAGGGATTTCAAGTTGTGGTTTGTAGCTCTCACAAACCATCAGCACAGGCACGGTGAATTGTAATTTAAGTCAACTATAACCAGTGTCGGGGAGTAACAGATTACATGTACCAGAGTTACGTAATCAGAGTACAAATGATGAGTAACTGTATTCAGTTACAGTTACTGTTTCAATGAGTGGTAATTGGTTTACAGTTACTTTGTTGAAATAAATGAATTACACGGCGGGATTTTCCTGTTTTTTCGGTAATTCCACTCATTGCCGGAAACTAAACCAGGTCTAAACTAGAGCTAAACCAGATCTAAACCAGGTATAACCCAGGACTAAACCAGGACTAAAACCAGGTCTAAACTAGACCTAAACTAGACCTAAACTAGATCTAAACCAGATCTAAACCAGGTCTAAAACTGGGACTAAACCAGGACTAAAACCAGGTCTAAACTAGATCTAAACCAGGTCTAAAGCCAGGACTAAACCAGGATTTAACACGACTAAATCATGCAGTGTGGACTGTGTCTCCTCCTCTTCTATCAATACAGTTTTTAATTTGGTTAAATAAAGTCTGGGCTTTTTATTTTCTTTTAGCAGATAAAAAATCTTATGTTGCAATATCTTAGTCTTTGCTTCTCTACAGCAAATCAAGTAATCCAAAGTATTCAGATTACATTACTCACTTTAAGTAATTTCATGGATTCCGTTACAAACTACATGTTGGTGTATGTAATCTGTAATCTGAAGGGGATTACATTTTAAAAGTCACCTTCCCAACACTGGTCACAGTATGACTGCTTTTAGTGAGGGATGTGTTTGGTTGTTATATTGACGGTTCTCTATGTTTCTGTTTAATGTCTGTTTGTGTTTTTGGATTTTGTCTTATCTTTTTGTGTTTCTGTTTTAGTTATGGTGTTTAGTTTTTGTATTGTTTTTATTTTGCTGGTTTGTATTTTTGTGACTCGTTGTTGTATTCACTGGATGCTAAGGATTCCCCTCAAAAACAAGGTCACTTTGGTTAGGTTTTTTTAGGTTCACAGTCACTGAAAAGTTTAACAACAAGAGTGCAGCTCGTGAAAAAAACACTAAATGTGCTTTTTTTTTTTTACTGGGAAAAAGTGAGAAAGACACTCCAGATTTCAGACAATCCAGTTCTGTGATTGAACACCGAGCCGTTTAATGCTGCTGCTACAGCTCGAGTCTCACCGAAAGGAAATGACGGCTGTATTTTCTTATGGGCTTCAGTAGCACATTGGAGACGTTGGTTTATTTAAAGCTAGTCATTAACCCGTCCAAACCGCCGTGCTGCTGGGCTCTGGAGTAGGTGGGCTCTCTGTATGAATGGCCTATGGAGCGGTGGGGTCCCGTGGGTGCGGGGCTGCCCACTGTACCCTCTAAGTGCTGCTATTCTGGGGTCTCCTGTCTGCGCCGGGACCTTATTATGGGGTGCAGCAGGTCGGGCCGGAGGTGAGGGGGAGGGACGGGGGTCTGTGCTGTATAATTGAAGCTTTTGTTAGGACAGGAGTGGGTTTAAAACTATACTTTGATCTGGTATAGCTGATGTAACGACAGACCTCTTTAATGTTGAACTGCACATTAGGACACACAGACAGGCTGTTAAAGAATGACCCTGAGGTGAAATAAGTTCATGTTAAGACCAAAATGCCTGTATAAAAATAATATTAAGGACCCATTATGATCATGATAAAAGGTTTTGGGGAAATCCATTCAAATAAATGTAATAGGTACATCATTTTAAAACAAATGTAACATAAAATAGTAGGGCCGGGCACGTTAATGTGTTTTGGGTTAACTAATGAACTGATCATTGCCGACTATTATTTTTCTCCCCTTAACGCAGTTTTTCTTATTTATTTATTTTTTTTATTGTAAACGTCTGTTTCTCAGTGACTTTTATTTTGAAAAAGTCTATTGTGAGCGAGGTGCTACTGCTCACAGGAAACAGTCAGAAAAGAAAAGAGAGGGGAAAAAGCAGCATAAACAAACAAAGAGAAGAGTACGGAACTTTTACAAAGTGTCTGAAAAAAGTGTCTGAAATACCACCTAAACACAACACACTATATATATATATATATATATATATATATATATATATATATATATATATATATAATATATATATATATATATATATATATATATAATACTTTTATAAAATAAAAGTAAAATAAAAGTTATAGTTATGACAAACTGCGCTGAACGTGTTTTCTGGTTGTGTGTTCTGTTTTCTGTTTTCTGTTTTTGACTGAGATTCTCATTTTTATATCAAACAGGAAACATTAAAGTTCTGGCAGTGGCAAGACATTTTGTATTTGATTGGATTAGATTTTTTTCGGTTGAGATTTACATTGAATACTTTATTTTACTGCTGCTGTTCTTCTTGGTTTTTAAACACTGATCACATGAACTTTACTTTGAAATTGGTTCTTTTTTTGAGTAAGATTCTCCAGTGGAAGAATTCTTAACATGGACTTTACAGACTAGAGCCCTGCTGCTGTATGAAGAAATGTTCTGTTTGTACAACAGATGTGGCACTTTCATTTACATTTCCAATAAAAGTCACTATACGCTACTTTTGAATCCATTCGTTGGTTTTGCATATAACGTGATTAATCATGATTAATCACAAGAACTCATGCGATTAATGTGATTCATATTTTTTATCCTTGCCCAGCCCTGTAAAATAGAAACATAAAACTCAGTACACAATGAACCATGTTGGACTTAGACAGTCTCAGGTCATGTCTTTGTTAACAAGGTTAAAGCTCATTAAGGACAGGGGTCATATTGTGGATTTACAGCAGTAAAAACAACAGGCTCTTTCTATGTTACAGGGACAGAGCTAATGCATAAAAATAAATCACTGCTAATCACTGAACTATTTGTGTCAGGACTGTAACTTTGTGTACGATTTTGACCAGATTTTCAAAATAAAAAACAGGGACACCCCCAGTTTGGAGCGTTTGGTAATAATAACATTGTGAAACAAGTGCGTAATTAAGAAAAGTTGTCCTGCACTTGGCCCATTCATGGTTTATTCATGACTAATGTGTGAGTCAATACAGTTTCATTCTCTTCGTGTTTTGGTCATTTGGTCACAAACAAATCTCTCTTTACTGTTAGCAGGGATCAGATTTGTCAGAAATAGGGACACTTGCGACATTTCTTGTGTAAAACTGGGACAAATCACTGGTTTTGTATAAATCTGCTGGGACAGGAGACACAGGACACAAAACTCTGTCCCGGGTAAACAGGTACGTCTAGTTTCACTACACAAAGAGAGTTTTTGACATGGCTCATGATGGCTGTACATGCAGGTTACATTGTGTTTAGTTTAATTTATTTTATTTATTTAGTGTCATGCACCATTTAGTTGGTGCCCAGCCCGCATGGACTTATAAGACACATAAAACAAGAAGCAGACAGATCACACATCAAACATAAAGTGTCCTCTTACGGAGGTCCCAGGCTTTCAACACAAACTAAGCCAACTTAAAAACAATACATTTAAACAAATACTTCAGTCTCTCCTCATCAGACACAACAAACCAACAGCAAGACACAGTAGACAACAAGTGACAGCAAAGGTCATGATACAAAGGACAGTAAAACAGAAAATGTATTTCATTTTCAATGTCCTTTAAATCGCACAGACACAAGTGCTCCTCCTCTGGGACTGAGTGGAATCGTCCCGTCTCCAAGGCCAGAGGCAGAGTCCCACACCTCAACTGGGCACATACTGACCTCTGACCTCTGCTCAGGTTCAGGCTGACGTAGGGTTCAGGTCCAAAACAGTCTGTAATTAAGATATATGTTCTTAATTTTGGTTTACATAAGATGTCATTGTGCCACTTTTGTTTATACTTATCAAAGTAAATGTTCCTCGCTTGTCGAACACTTCAGATTCACTTATTTCTGTAAATAAACTGGAGATCTGCAATCTCAAAAATGTTCTCCATCTCTCTACTCCAGGACGATTTATGTAACACACTCCAGTTAAATACATGTTTGGTTCATCTTGTGTCTGGCATTAACCAACCTGTTCCATAACCGCACATGTCACAAATGTGTCTCACTTCACATGGTTCCAGCCCAGATCTCCACACACAGCAAGTTTAGGCGCCTGTGTGAATGATTTATGTTGTATACTGTACAAGTAAAAATATATATACAGTCATTTGGAGCCCTTCTTAAAGAGTCACTGTCCACTTGTGTACGCCTGGATCTCTGTCTCTGTACACTGACTGAAGTAAATGCTTCTATTATGTACAAAAGAAGAACAGCTTCATTGATAAATACATCGATTTGAACAGAATGAAATGAAAACATGAGTGAAGGAACAGACAAGGGATGACGTTTCTATGGTATGATTCAACATCTGAGTGAGATGAGGGACCACAGCAGGGGTCTCCAACGTGTAGCTCTCCACCACCCCCTTCAGAGCAGCTCGCCAAAGCATTTCTAAATTATATGTATAGCGCTGAATATTGTTGCACTAATAAATGGATCGGTAACACTTTATAATAACTACACATTATTTAGCCTTAATAAAGCATGAACAAAGACTTAATTAATAATGAACAAAGACTTAATTAATAATGATTCACGCTTAGTAAATGCTTAATAAAGGATAATTAGTCTTCACTTTAGAAAAGCTCTCAAAAAGACTTAACTAACAGATAACAGCTGCCTGAATTATCATCAGTGTTGGGGAGTAACAGATTACATGTACCAGAGTAATGTAATCAGAGTACAAATTATGAGTAAGTGTATTCACTTACAGTTACTGTTTCAGTGAGTGGTAATTGGATTACAGTTACTTTGATGAAATAAATGCCCGAAACCAAACCAGGTCTAAATTAGATCTAAACCAGGACTATAACCAGGTCTAAACTAGATCTAAATTAGATCTAAACCAGGACTAAAACAGGACTAAACTAGATCTAA
Organism: Boleophthalmus pectinirostris; assembly: GCF_026225935.1. Taxonomy (NCBI): domain Eukaryota; kingdom Metazoa; phylum Chordata; class Actinopteri; order Gobiiformes; family Gobiidae; genus Boleophthalmus; species Boleophthalmus pectinirostris. The sequence goes on from NW_026571152.1 coordinate 2,708,948, forward strand.
ACTAGATCTAAACTAGATCTAAACCTAGGACTAAACCTAAAACCAGGTCTAAACTAGATCTAAACTAGATTTAAACCAGGTCTAAAACCAGGACTAAACCAGGACTAAATCAGGATTTAACAAGACTAAATCCTGCTGTGTGGACGTGTCTCCTCTTCTTCTATCAATAATATTTTTAATTTGGTTCAGTAAAGTCTGGGCTTTTTATTTTCTTTTAGCAGATAAAACATCTTATGTTACAATATCAGAGTCTTTGCTTCTCTGCAGCAAATCAAGTAATCCAAAGTATTCAGATTACGTTACTCACTTTAAGTAATTTAATGGATTCCGTTACAAACTACATTTTGGGGTATGTAATCTGTAATCTGTAGGGGAATACATTTTAAAAGTCACCTTCCCAACACTGATTATCATTGCATTGTATTATTAGTAAATCATTCTCTCATAGTTTATTAATGATTATTAAATGCTCAAATGGTTAGTTCATGAGTAATTAAGTATGAAATAATTATGAGTAACTATTTACAGCACAGGCAAATTAAGTGCAAGTGCTAATTAAGGTAGTAATTAAGTAGTTACAAATGCGATCCACACCACTTGGAGATGTGCTCCTAAAACTGATACATATCTGATCTTTTGACATGAGACTTCGGACTGAACGGCCAAAGCGCATTCATCCACCCACACGTCAGGCAATGGAGGAAAATTGAAGTTAGCGAGTTACTGTAATTAATATTTGGGGGAATAGGAGGGTTTCAGTCACATGATCACGATGATGCGCGAATTTCAGGTGGAGGGCAGGAAATGAAGACAAACGCGGCTCTGGAGACACAGATATGGAGAAGAGTTCTTATTGTAAGGATTTAGAGCCAGTAAGTAGTAGGCAAAAGTACGAGCAGTTAGTCGACAAATATATTGGGCGTGACCCTGATCTTATGAAAATGAGAGAATTTTCAAGCGAAGTAAAAGATTTGCCGACAATCGAGGCAGAGGAGATCACAAACTATTTAGTTCTCCAGACATCATTCTACACCAGACAACAGATGAAGGTGTACAAAAGTTTGGAGGCATAGAACTTTTTTTGTCAGTGGATGGATCCTCAACCTTGGTGCAAAACGCCTACGTAATGATTATGGTTTGGTCTTGGCCGGGGTGAGTGTTTCTCTTATTTTATGTGTATAGACGTTATGGGAAAAACTGCAGTGTATCGGCAGTGACCTCTATCTGAACAATTTAATGTCAACAAACGTCTTTAGCCCTTAATGATTCATTTATGTTTAGGTAAACCACAAAAACAATTTAGCTTTGTAACAAACCTTGACGAAGTGTTCACAGCAGACACGAGCATTAGCGAATTCTGCTCCTCCCGACCACAAACAGGTTTGTAATCTACTTTTTATGGTGTTGTTCTGTCGGCTTTTCCCATTTCTGACCTTTGTGGATGACTGTATTCGGTCTATATAAAAAAATCGTTTTTTCTTCTCTCAGTTAGAACAATTGGCACAGCCGTAAACTACACAACACATCGGCATTTTCCTCCAGTCAGTTCACTTCCTGCCCTCCATCTGATTTTGCGTGCTGACAAACGTAGCCCTGTGACGTCACGTGAAACCCAGCTATTGCTGAACCGGGCCTTTTTTGAAATGATTGCCAAAGAAAAGTCTGAGTGTGACTACATGTGGACCTGGCTCCAGTGTCAACAAAAAATAAACAGCCTGTGAGAAAATACAAGGACTCAAAAGGCTCAAACAAACGAAACGGCCGTGGACGTGTAACCTGAACATTTTACCAAGAACTGGACCAGATTTTGGGAGACAAGCCCAGCGTTTAGGCGACTTCTGTAAACACTGAACATGCTCGCTGTGTGTGACGCCGTCGTGTCCTCCAAGTGCGCATGTGGGACACTTTTGGGGCGTTTAAAGTTCACACTGGAGAAGTCGCATTTGATTGTAAATGTAAACGACATCGCAAAATAATCAGATTTCACACAAAAAAATAGGAATTGTGCATTAAACCCTGCAGTCTGAATGTAGATTTAGGCTACTTGTGACTTGTTTGTGATCTCCAGCGTGAACTTTAAACGCCCCAAAAGTAGACGCAGCATTGAGCACCTGGAGATTTTAAAGCGGCTGTCGTACCGGAGCCAGAACATGTTCAGCTTATTTGTGGATGCTGAGTCACAGACAAGAGTGGTGGGATTGATCTTTGCTTCACTGCTTCACTCACATGGAGTTGAGACATAATTTTCATCTGAGGAGAAGAACATTTGTGTACATTTGTGACGTGTAGGTGGGATGAATGTGACCTGTCCGTTCAGACCGAAGTCACATGTCAAAAGATCGGATATGTATTGGTTTTAGGAGCACATATCCATGTGGAATCGGTCGCATTTGAAAAAATTTGATCTGTGTCTTTCAAACTGTCATTAAAAGATCAAGTACAGGAGCGTAGAAGCGGAAAAAAAAAAATCTGAATTTGGGTCACTTCAGTCCAGGCTGCAGTCTAAACGTAGACTTAACTGTCCCCCCCCCAAAGGCTCGCTGTGGCTCTTATATTTACTGAATTTCTTGCAACCACTAAACTTAGTAAAAGTAAAAGTGTAGTGTTTTAAAATCACAACAGAAGTACAATGTTATAAAAAGTGACTCAGTAAACGTAGGAAGCTGGAGTATTACCAAACCCACCTCTAGACAAGTGAACACAGCCTAAATGTTCCCTTGGGTCCTGACATCCGCTGGAATTTTATCATTGTTCTTTCAAAGTAAACACAGTAAATCTTTGTGGATAAATTATAGCCCAGCATTAAGCCGCAGCTAGTGAGCATGCTAATTGTGCACACGGGCTAATTCAAAGAAATTAATCTACTAAAGACATTCCTTATGCGTGGAGTGTGCTGTGGATGCTGCAAAAGATAGAAAAGGTTAACCCTTACATACTGTTTGGGTTAAATTTGACCTGTTTTGACATTGAGCAGTAATAAAAATACACTAAGCATCATTCTTTATCCTGAAATTTATGACTTTTCCAAAATTTTGCCAAAATACACAAAAATGAAAATATTTTAAAATGTTATACTTTTTCATACCACTGCTTTGAATGCATTGACTAGTTTGAAATAAGCACAACGGCTGCAGTGGATAAAAACTGATATATTATAAATTCCAACAGTTCCAGAATATTCATGTCAGTTTCAAATGCAATAAATATCATCATAATATTGGCTTTTATATTTTAAGTGTTTTGTAAAACAGGACATGATGCTGTGTGATAGCAGATTATATTTATATAGTACATATATTTATTCATGTGGGACAGTCTATTTATTTGGTATAGACACTTACTATAAGGGAATTTTTGGTCCGGGTCAAATTTGACCTTGACCATACTGTGAAAGCGAAAGAAATGAACAATATGTAAGGGTTAAGAAGAGTTATTCTTTTTAAATCCTTGTTTAGAGAAACCATCCTCTGTATTTGAACCAAGCTGTAGAACATTTGACTCTTGTTTGTGCAGGTTTTTGGTTGGTGGGACAATCTGGAGTGAACCACAACTCACTGCTGTTTCTCCATTTAATAAAAAATCATGTATTCATCTAGAACAGCAGCAACCCGCAGCTCCAGAGCCACATGTGGCTCTTTCAACCTTCTTTTGTGGCTGTCTGTGACTTTTGGAAATAAATAATGAGTATTGAATTACAATGTATTCTTATTTTAATTTGTTGGTTTTTAAATGTAATTCTGAATTTGTTGAAAATGGTAATCCTAACATTCATATAAGATGTTTTAAAGGGCCCATCCCCCCGCCCGTCCTGAGAAAGCACAGGCTCCGCCCTCCAAAATGACGAAGCTCTTTCTGCTACGTCAAACGCATCATAGGTGTAGCTGCCGCATCATCGTTGTAGCAGCTTTAGTTTGTTGTCACGTGGGAGGGTAGCAGAAATACACTGCAGTTTGTTAAAAAAACACACAATCAATCTAAAAACCACTTCGGCGACAAATACAAGGCCCACACATGACTCTTAAAAGGTAGAAAGCTCTGAAAAGTTAATTTAGCATGAGATGGGCCCTTTAAATATTTTTTGTCGCTCAAAATATGTGTCACAAACATTGCAGCTCAGACTTAGCAGCAATTACACCAGCAGCATGATTTATTGAGCTTTTTGACTCCTGGTAGGTTTCATTTCTCTCCAGCAAATAGGTCATGAATCAGAATACTCTAGATGGTTTGCAAGAATCCCAGAAGCTGTAGACCGCACACCGGCGAATCTGAGAAGAGCTGTGAAGCCATGACGTCAAACTCAAGCTCCTGTCTGGGTAAAGTAAACAAAGCGTCGACATGGATGTAAGATGAAGACAGACATTCTGTGTTGGCAACGATTCTTGAGATTGATTACATTAGATACGTCACTACCAAATAACAGTGACTGGTTAAATAAAAAAAGGACCTGCCCACTGTCGCTGCCACTGCCACTGTGAATCCTAATGCTGCGAGGTCAGACTGTTTCCACAAAGTGAAACCGGCTGATAAATCGAGCTCGGTAAATCCAAGAAAAGAAAAGTTTCTGAAGAAAACAGAACATTTAATGCTCCGTGGGCAGATTCATTTGCTTTCACGGCTGATGCGACCGGTTTACACGTGATAAAATGATGACGGAACACAGGAGCAAAGGGCAGTTTTGGTTCACTGTGGGTGGATAATTTAAGATTAGATTTTTATTTCCTAAGAGGAGGATTCAAATAGACACTGAGTATGTCATTTGAAATAAGCATCAACCAAGTGTGATTTATTTATTTATTTTTGCTCAGCCTGTTTGTGTTCTGTACCTCTCTCTTAACAAACAGGATTTTGCTTTGTTGGTGCTCCACGTACAAAATGTTCACAGGAAAGTCAAGATGATTTCTTAGGCAGCCAAAGGTCTCGTTTTTGGTCCTTCCTGTGGATCAATCCTGCCCTTCGCCTTCACCTTTCACTATTTTTCAATTCCATTGGTAAGGGAAACAGTCTAAACCACAGGTGTCAAACATACGGCCGGGGGGCCAGATCTGGCCCTCCAAGACCTTTAATCTGGCCCTCGGCTGATTTTCTACTAAAATATTTTTATTATATTTTCTATTAAAAAGTTGGTAACTAGTATAGCAGCGTCTCCAGCGTCTCTGTGCGTGGCCCCTCCCACCAGAGCAGCACAGATGAAGACTTGTCTCTTTCCAAACGTTCTTAAAGGACGATCGTTTTGACTGTTGACTGTGACACCCTCATCAGAAAAATGTCCAACATGAGAAAAGTGGAGCCGAGTGCAGGATTTTCCAAGAAAAATTTACTTATTCCTATTTGCATACAAGTTAAAGTTAAAACATTGTGTTGAAATTGTATTTTTCTTAAAGTTTCAGGTTGTTCATAATATTATAATATTTAGTAAAAAATTAATCAATTAAAAAAGATTTCTCTGATAGATTTGCGTTTCTCTGCACAAATATTTGAACTTATTGTTATTTTTGGGGTTTATATGACATGAGTTTTCTGATCCGGCCCCTTTGGGATCAAAGTAGGTTGGATACGGCCCCCGAGCCAAAATGAGTTTGACACTCCTGGTCTAAACAGAGGTTTGAAGTCACACACATCTGATTCCCTTTTGCATCTATGGACTTCGCAAACACATTTCTCGAGTCGTTTTCCGCTGTTAGGATCCAACAACCACACAATTACAATGTCCAAATCCCTTAACTAAAATATGACAATATCAGAACCAGAAACAAACACGATATGGTTCAAAAAGACTGGCTTTGTCAATAGACACATCCCACTGGGAAATCAAACGTGGAGGTTTGATGTTCACTTTTTCAGAAAATCCTTCCCTGTATGAATTGCGCAATGACCTGAAGTCTGAAATTCGGGATGCGTCTATTGATTACATAAATGAAACACACTCTAGTCTGTTTATACAGAGCACACAGGTTAAAAAAAAAAAATGCAGGGTTTTGTGGCTTTTCTTTTTTCTGTGGGAGATGCTCCAATGGCTCTTGGAGTATTTAAGGTTGCCGACCCCTGAAGCTTGTGATTCAGCTGTGTGTGTGGGTTTTTTTGCACATGGACTACAATATAATGTTATAATTAGTGCTGTCAGGCGATTAAACAAATTGAGAGATTAATTAATTATGATCTGTAATTAATTAATCTAATTAATCTCTTTTTAATCTCACCTAAAAATTGCTGAGAAAAGCCCTCAACTTGAGGTATTTTCATTTAAATTCATTATTACACTATAGTGGCAGATCAAAAGACTGATATAGAACAAAAAAAAGTGACTTTATAAAGTCATTTATTGTTTAACAAACTTTAACAGATGCAGTCACTTACATTCCACAGTATGATTATTATTATTACTATTACTAATCTGCAGTGTTGGGAAGGTTACTGTTAAAATGTATTCCCTTACAGATTACAGATTACATACCCTAAAATATAGTTTGTAACGTAATCCATTAAATTACTTAAAGTGAGTACCGTAATCTGAATACTTTGTATTACTTGATATTGTCATGCTTTTTAAAACTACATGAATGTAGCAACCACATCCTGAAAATTCTTGTTTGTTCTCTTCAAATTATCTATTGAGCCCAAGTCTCCATGAATAAGAAACTGTTTGTACTGTAAAGTAGCAAAGACAAGGAAATCTGAACATAAGATGTTTTGTCTGTTTAAACACAATAAAAAGCCCAGATTTTACTTAACCAGATTAAAAATATTATTGACAGAGAAATGCTTTCTATATGAGATCACTGGTTTAGTCCTGGTTTGGTCCTGGTTTGGTCCTAGTTTAGTCCTAGTTTAGTCCTGGGTTAGACCTGGTTTAGTCTTGGTGTTAGTTCTGGTTTAGAGGCTCACAGGGGGAAGCGCGGTTTACGCAGCGTACGCGAGAAAACTCGGTCCACACACGGCGCACGGGAGGACAGAGGTGTCCACACAGTATCTACGGAAGGAGACGTGGTCCGCGCGTTCTCAGGTTAATGACGATGATGAAGGTGTGTTTGTGTGTGTTTGTGTGTGTGTGTGTTTGTGTGTGTCCCGTCATGTCTCAGGTCTATATGACAGTAGTGCAGATTTCATGAGTCTATGCAGTTTGTTTTCACCAGTGCCAGTGGCTCCGGTTTGACATTTAAGTTGTAGGTGATTTTATATTTGTTATTTTCTTTTTTATCTCACGTCGGGAGAAGAATTTTCAAGAAAGAAAGAAAAAATTTCAATTTTCAAGTGTTATTGTCCCAACAACACATAAAAACAGATTTTATAATAAAGCACCTCGCATACAGAAACAGTAAAGTTAGAGATTAAAAATAAGATTAACACTATTAAAAAACATAACACGCTAAATATGACTGTAAATAATTAATCACAATTAACGCAATAATTTGACACCCCTAATTATAATGTGATCCAAAATGAGACCTATTGGATCTGAACACTTACATGATCAAAACACACATCTTAAAATCCTTTCCACGGCAGAGCGTACTCAATTACAGGAGTTAAATATTAGCAAAGTAAAGTGCCTCATTTGTTTTACACATAGCCTAATTATTTTGTCCCATTGGCAGGTTGAACGCTCATACCAGGTCTGTCAGCCAATCAAAACACTCCCTCCGCTTCTATTAAAAAGTCTATTGGGGTGGAGTGGATATTTTAGGATCCCGAGTCAAATGAACACACAGACGAGCAGTGTTTTGGATGGACCTGGTCTACAGCTGTTTATTGAGAGTCAACAACGTGTATGAGATCCACTGTGGCATCGCCGCTTCACCTGTTTACACTGGGCTCATTCAAATGTGTGGAGTGTGACCGCATGTTCGAAAATAGCCCCTGATTTGTTATGATTTTGGGTTTATATCCCTCACACTTTGGGACCCAGGGGAAAATTGGCTTGGCAGTTTTGTGTTTTGAGAACTTAGGCTGCGTTCATTCACATTTGTCCTGGTTTAGACCTGGTTTAGACTTGATTTGGTTCAGTTCTAGTCCTGGTTTAGTTTCAGGTTTAGTCTCAAATTAAATATACATACATTTTTATTAAATTTGAATCAGTTTTTGTATATGTAAACATTTTTTCTGCGTAAATCAGTTCAGTAACATTCTTTAGGAGAGTTTCAATCCTTTTTAACAAAACTTCTTGGTATCAGTATTGGATCAGTTTTGCAATACTTGTCAGAGTATTAGGTATCGTCCGTCACTAGTGTGTGTGTGTGTGTGTGTGTTACAGTGTGGTTTGGGGGCTATATTTGTCTTGAAGTTTAACTGTGTGTGCTTCATTGAGAGCAGAAGGAACAGAGAGGGGCCCCTGTCCAAAGAAGTGGACTAAGTCTACGTTTAGACTGCAGCCTGAAGTGACCTAAAGCCGATTTTTTGGCCTCTCTGCTCCTGTATCTGATCTTTTAATGACAGTCTGAATGACACAGGTCTGTTTTTTTTTTCAAATGTGACCCAGGACACTTGGATATGTGCTCCTGAAACCGATACATATCTGATCTTTTGACATGCGACTTCAGTCTGAACGGACAGGTCACATTCATCCCACCTACACGTCACAAATGTACACAAACATTCTTCTCGTCAGATGAAAATTGTGTCCGAACTCCGTGTGAGTGAAACAGTGAAGCACAGATCAATCCCACCACTCTTGTCTGTGACTCTGCACCCACACGTTCCTTTCTATGGATGTTTCTGCCACTGCCCCACAAAACGCCATGGCCAAAAACCTCCTCCTTAAAACAAATCATCTGCACATGTTCTGGCTCCGGTACGACAGCAGCTTTAAAATCTCCAGGTGCTCAATGCTGCGTCCACTTTTGGGGCGTTTAAAGTTCACACTGGAGATCACATAGAAGTCACACTCAATTGGAAGTGTGAACGACCTCGCAAAAAAATTGTATTTCACAAAAAAAATCCAAACTGAGCATTAAGCCCGTAGACTAAGCGAGTGTGACGTCACCCACAGCGCTCAGCTCCAGTCAAATGAAGCTCATGATGCTGAGGCTCCAGGAGTGAATCTGAAACCAGGCTGTATATTAGGAATAGGAATTTAATAACAGACAAAACAGCAAAATAAAAACCCCAGGATCATGTACAGGGGTGACAGTATTCCAGTGTAAGTCAATGGGATCCAGGGTCGGAAAGAGTCAGAAGCGTCTTCCACTAACCACACATACACGACCAGTCAAAAGATTGACTCTGATTCAATGGAATTTTGTAGCAAAGATTAAAAAAATAATAATAATAAAAAGTTGAATAATTCTGTATGTACACAGCAAAAAGTGGAGTGTTAAAATCGACTCTCACAGAATCAATTTTAACATTTTCTCAGGGTTTATATGAGTCCAATCTGTTCTAGAGTTAATTTAACATTTTTGGAAATGTTAATCAAGTAACACTGTACAAAAGTTCCTGTTTAACCCTGAAATCAAGAGTTATATTCATGTTTTGAGAGTAAACAGATAACACTTTGTAGAGTTATTCTGATTTATCTAAACAACACACAGAGGTGTTTTATTTTTACTCTTTATTTTAGTTAATTTAAGGTTTAATTTAATTTAATTTGAGGTCTTCTCTCATGGGAGTTTTGAGTGGTGGATGGGAGGAGCCAAATTAACACTAAGGGGAGTTGAATTAACAAAATAACAAAATAACCCCAACTCGAACCCCCATTTAATTTAATAGAAATAGAATTATAGAAACAGAAATAGTTAAAATAACACTTTTTGTGTTATTGAAATATTTTACTCTGAAATTTTAACCCTCCAGTTGTTGCTGTGTATCTAAAATCTAGAAAGTATTAAAAAAAATAATAATAATAAAATAAAAGAAACTAAAGATTAAATAATTCTACTAAATATTTGTGACAAAGAAAAGGGTGGCTAATTTGAGGATTTGGTTATGTACTGGTGACTTCTTTTTTTTCTTTTCTACATAATTCCATACATTTTACTTCATATATGTAATGGATTCTGTGTGTATTAAACATAGAAAGTAGTAAAAAAAAAAAAAAACATGAATGAGAGGGCGAGTCCAACATTTTGACAGACTTTGTTCATGTTTTGGGGTTGTCTGGAATAAGATCAGTAAATCTGGGCCTTAGACAGAGAATGTTCTTTAAGCCAGAAGAGTCAGCGGTGAGAATGCTTTCCCGACAGGAGTGTAAACATCTTCAAAACTACAAACATTTGGGATTACACCAGCACTTAAAGGAGACATAATATTCTAAATAAAATGAGCTTGTAATTATGTTATAATGGTTACCCCTCATCATGGTCTTAGTTGAAACTGTGTTTTGAGTGATTTACGCAGGTTTGAGTGATCTTATATTGTTCTGCATTGCCTCAAGGCTCAAGCTGGAGCTAATTCTTTGTGACTGTACTTGAGAAACATTTAGACTCCAAATCAAATCAAGTCTGCAAATGTTCAAAACAGTGGCACAGTTATTAATCGGCCCATATTACACTATTTTATGATCTATGTTATAATTGAGTTTTCTCATCACAAACAGACCTGGAGTATTTTGTTTCATTCACAAATGTTTGACACAGAAACTCTGCACATTTAAGCTGAGTTCTTCTCTCAGACAGAAAACACTTTGTTCCACCTGTGATGTCATGTGTAGAATCCCTCAGTGGTCCAGGTAAAATCCAAGGCAAAGGAGAAATTCAATATCAACTGGACAAATGTTTATTTAGGTTGAAAACATTTCTCAGCTCATTCAAGCTGCTTCTTCAGTTGTGGTCAGACCCTGGAGGACACTGTCTTATATCTGTATGAATGATTCTGCTAATATGAGCCCACACTCAGAGAAGTTCAGTACATGCATCCCCAATTTCCATTCATCCAACAACTGCAGAATCACAATATTCAAACCCCAAAACTAAAATATGACAATATCAGAACCAGAAACAAAAACGATATGGTTCAAAAGACTTGAAAAGATCGATTTTGTCAATAGACACATCCCACTGGGAAAACAAACATGGAGGTTTGATGCTCACTTTTTTGGAGGATCCTTTCCAGTATGAATTGAGCGATGACCAGAAGTACGAAATTCAGGACAGATGAATAGGCCGAGCTACAAACAGAAACTATAAACAAGTGTGTGTTAGTTTCAGAGTAGTTTCAGTGTAGTTAACTCCTCCCTTCAGGCAGATGTAAGTCAGTGTCCACCAGTGTCTGACCACAACTGAAGAAACAGCTTGGATGAACTGAGAAACTTTTTCAGCCTAAATAAACATTTGTCCAGTTAACATGTGGAATTTCTCCTTTGCCTTGTGATGTCATGTGGTAATACAGGAAATGCCCCACTGTGTTTTTAAACCTTCCAGACCGACGCTATCATATCAACCACGCAGAACTTTCTGAGCATATTTCCGTCATTATCCTACATCACACACCACTTAATGAGATCAGGAAAACAAGTGTCAAGTGATGGGGATGGGGGGGGGGGGGGGGGGGAATGTGTGTGTATTTTGTAAATGTATTTGTGTATGAATGTATGGACAAAAATGATGGTTCCCCCAGAAAAGATTGTAAATAATTGGACAATCGGGACATGTTAAACTTGGGTGTGTTTCTAATCTGCATCACAGGTTCTTCAAACTTGTCCTCAGTCTGTCTGTTTAAAGGGCGACATGTGTCATTGTGTTTGGAGACATGATGGACACAACACTGAACATGGAGCAGAGAAAGAGAAGAAGAGAACTGTGTCAGGAGACTAGAAAGAAAATGATAGACAAACAGGTTAAAGATAAAGACAATAAGACCATCTCCAAGCAGCTGATGTTCCTGTGATTACAGTTACACATGTTCTTCACAAGTTTAATGTCCACAGGACTGAAGCCAACCTCCCTGGACGCGGCTGCAAGAGGAAAATTTATGACAAATTGAAGAGATGGATCATACGAATGGAACCAAAGAGCCCAGAACAACCTCCAAACAAATTAAATGTGAACTTGAAGGGCAAAGTACATCAGTGTCAGATCACACCATCCATCAGTGTTTGAGCCAAAGTGGACTTCATGTGAGGACACCACTGCTGAGAGCAAATCATAAAAAAGTGAGACTGGAATTTGCCACAATACATATGGACAAACCACAAAGCTTCTGGGAGAATGTTCTTTGGACAGATGAGACAAAACTAGAGCTCTTTGGCAAGACACATCAGCTCTATGTTCACAGACGCAAAAATGACACTCACCAAGAAAAGAACACTGTCCCTACTGTGAAACACGGAGAAGGTTTGGTTTTGTTCTGGGCCTGTTTTGCTGCATCTGGCACAGAGTGTCTTGAATCTGTGCAAAATACAACAGAATGTCAAAACTATCAAGGTAATTTGTAACAAAATGTGTTGCCTAGTGTCAGAAAGCTTGGTCTCAGTCATAGGTCATGGGAATTCCAACAGGACAATGACCAAAAACACACAGTTAAAAACACACAAGAATGACCAAGAACAAAACACTGGACTGTTCTGGAGTGTTCTTCTGTGAGCCCAGATCTCACTTCTAATGAACATCTGTGAAAGGAGCTGAAACATGCGTCTGGAGAAGAAATCCTACAAACCTGAGACAACTAGAACAGTTTGCTGATGAGAAATGGGTCAAAATACCAGTTGACCAGAGCAGAAATCTCATTGACAGAAATCGTTTGTTTGCAAAGTTTGCCTCAAAAGGTTGTGCAACAAAATATAAAGTTAAGGGTACTACCATTTTTGTCCAGGCCAGTTTCATTATTTTGTTTTTTTCTAATAATTCTGTTGAATCACAGGGGAAAAACAATGTTTGATTTTTGTTGAACAATTTTCAGTAAATTTTTATTTATTATTGTTTTTAGTTATTTCAGTGACCATTGTTGATTTTTCTTTCATTGCTAGAGGGAACCAACAATTGTGTCCACGACTGTACATCGTAAACAACATAAAAGCACATTTATAAGACGTTTAGTAAAAACCCTCTAAATGATATTCGGTGCTTGTGGTTAGTCAGCTCTACAGTTGATGATGGACTTATTTATTATAACGTCATTTTATATCAATATTCTGATTTATACAAACCGAAAAGTAAAATAATTGTGACTATTTCTAAATGTATAAAGAAACACAAAACATTTCAATCTTTTTCTCTTTGATCTAAAACTGGACCAGGTGCCAGGACCAGACCTCCCCCTCCCCCTCCACCCTCACCCACTCCGTGCTCCTCCACTCGGGGTCTCTGTGCCTCGTCTTGGGTGGTCCCGTGCACATGTGCCGGCCAAATATGTGCCTGTGTGTGCATGCTAGTTTACACTTTTTCTGCTTACATTCAGTCTTTCGCTGCAGTTTTGTGCTCACTCAAGGCGTCTTTTTTTTTTTCCACATAATTAGGATTTAACAACGTGATAATCTACACGCAGCAGCCGCCAAGTTCAGCGGTGAGGACTGGCAAAGAACAGCTATTGTGCGATGTCAAATCTCTGAGGGTTTTTGGATTTACAAAAGAACACACATTTAAATAAATATAGTGATTGTGTATTGTATAATGTATCATGTATCATGTATTCAACTTCTGTGGTAAATTTCAAACTTGATTTCAATACTAAGGAATAGACCTGATACTACTGATTCATTTTCTTTTTCTTTTGTTTAAATTAATTCTGTATCTTTATTCAAGCAATAGCATGTCATTTCAATATTAAATCATACTTTCGATTACACTTTAAAATAACTACACCTTACTTATCCTTAATAAAGCATGAACAAAGACTTAATTAATAATGAACAAAGATTTAATTAATAATAATTCACTTAAATGCTTAATGAAGCATAATTAGTCTTCACTTTAGAAAAGCTCTCAAAAAGACTTAACTAACAGATAACAGCTGCCTGAATTATCATCAGTGTTGGGGAGTAACAGATTACATGTACCAGAGTTATGTAATCAGAGTACAAATTATGAGTAAGTGTATTCGGTTACAGTTACTGTTTCAGTGAGTGGTAATTGGATTACAGTTACTTTGATGAAATCAATGGATTACACGGTGATATTTTCCTGTTTTTTTCAGTAATTTCACTCATTGCTCGAAACCAAACCAGGTCTAAACTAGATCTAAACCAGGACTAAACCAGGTCTAAACTAGATCTAAACCAGGACTAAACCAGGACTAAAACCAGGTCTAAACTAGATCTAAACTAAATTTAAACCAGGTCTAAAATCAAGACTAAACCAGGACTAAACCAGGACTAAATCAGGATTTAACAGGACTAAATCCTGCTGTGTGGACGTGTCTCCTCTTCTTCTATCAATAATATTTTTAATTTGGTTCAGTAAAGTCTGGGCTTTTTATTTTCTTTTAGCAGATAAAACATCTTATGTTACAATATCCGAGTCTTTGCTTCTCTGCAGCAAATCAAGTAATCCAAAGTATTCATTATGTTACTCACTTTAAGTAATTTAATGGATTACGTTACAAACTACATTTTGGGGTATGTAATCTGTAATCTGTAGGGGAATACATTTTAAAAGTCACCTTCCCAACACTAATTATCATTGCATTGTATTATTAGTAAATCATTCTCTCATAGTTTATTAATGATTAATAAATGCTCAAATGGTTAGTTCATGAGTAATTAAGTATGAAATAACTATATACAGCACAGGCAAATTCAGTGCAAGTGCTAATTAAGGTATTAATTAAGTAGTTACTAAGCGTGAATCATTATTAATTAAGCCTTTGTTCATGCTTTATTAAGGCTAAATAAGGTTTAGTTATTATAAAGTGTTACCATACTTGTTTTTTGATTCCATGTGTGTTATGTATGTAATCTCTTCGATTTAGACGATCCGCAAGGGAAATGATTTGGACAGAGTCGCTCACACATCACAATAAATACAATAACAAAAAGAAAAAAAAATATAAATGGTCATAATACATTCTAAATAAGCAGCAGAAAGATCAAGAGAAACATGTCAAATAAAACATAATTATATAAATGTAAATGTGCCAGTCAAAATAAAATAGAAAGATAGAGTGATAAAATATAAAATCGCAGCTTCATACAAGAGGAAGACAGTGCAACAGTGATATGATTGTAGGGAGTATTATAGTATGAATGTAATCCTGTTTCTCTCACTGCTTGAGTGGAGCTGTAAGCGCCTCTGTCCCTCTATAGTCTGGGGCAGTGGGTGAGCTGTAATGTTGTAGGGAGTATTATCTGTTACATAAGGGTGAGTTGTTGTACAGTTGTAGGGAGTATTATCTGTTACATAAGGGTGAGTTGTTGTACAGTTGTAGGGAGTATTATCTGTTACATAAGGGTGAGTTGCTGTACAGTTGTAGGGAGTATTATCTGTTACATAAGGGTGAGTTGTTGTACAGTTGTAGGGAGCATTATCTGTGACATAAAGGTGAGTTGTTGTACAGTTGTAGGGAGCATTATCTGTTACATAAAGGTGAGTTGTTGTACAGTTGTAGGGAGTATTATCTGTTACATAGGAGTGAGTTGTTGTACAGTTGTAGGGAGTATTATCTGTTACATAGGAGTGAGTTGTTGTACAGTTGTAGGGAGTATTATCTGTTACATAAGGGTGAGTTGTTGTACAGTTGTAGGGAGTATTATCTGTTACATAAGGGTGAGTTGTTGTACAGTTGTAGGGAGTATTATCTGTTACATAAAGAAAAAAAGTGTATCTATCTATATGAGAGAGAGAATAGGCAGAGACAGAGAGAGGAGGTCTAAAGTGAGAGAGAGAGAGAGAGAGAGAGGGAGGAGCAAAAGAAAGAGGGAGAGAAAGGTGGAGTAGGAGACAGAGAGAGAGATGAGTGGGAAAGAGAGATGGAGTAGGGGAGAGAGAGGAAGTGAGATGGAAAAGGAAAGAGAGAGGGAGAAAGAGAGAGAGATGGAGTAGGAGAAAGAGAGAGATGGAGCAGGAGAAAAAGAGAAATGGAGTAGGAGAGAGAGAAAGAAAGAGAGAAAGATATGGAATAGGAGAGAGCGGGAGGGAGAGAGAGATTGAGTAAGAGAGAGAGAGAGAAAGAAAGATATGGAACAGGAGAAAGAAAGAGAGAGAGAGAGAGAGAGGTGAAATAAGAGACAAAGAGAGATGGAGTAGGAGAGAGCGAAAGATGGAGTAGGAGAGAGAGAGAAAGATATAGAATAAGAGAGAGAAAGAGAGAGAGAGAGCGATATGGAACAGGAGAGAGAGAGAGAGAGAGAGAGAGAGGTGCAATAAGAGAAAAAGAGAGATGGAGTAGGAGAGAGAGAGAGAGAGAAAGATATGGAATAAGAGAGATAGAGGTGGAAAGAGAGAAAGAGAAAGAAAGAGAGAAAGATATGGAATAGGAGAGAGAGAGAGCGGGAGGGAGAGAGAGATGGAGTAAGAGAGAGAGAGAGAAAGATATGGAACAGGAGAGAGAGAGAGAGAGAGAGAGAGGTGGAATAAGAGAGAGAAAGAGAGAGAGAGAGCGATATGGAACAGGAGAGAGAGAGAGAGAGAGAGAGAGAGAGAGAGAGAGAGAGAGGTGGAATAAGAGAAAAAGAGAGATGGAGTAGGAGAGAGAGAGAGAGAAAGATATGGAATAAGAGAGATAGAGGTGGAAAGAGAGAAAGAGAAAGAAAGAGAGAAAGATATGGAATAGGAGAGAGAGAGCGGGAGGAAGAGAGAGATGGAGTAAGAGAGAGAGAGAGAAAGATATGGAACAGGAGAGAGAGAGAGAGAGAGAGAGAGAGAGAGAGAGAGAGGTGGAATAAGAGAAAAGAGACATGGAGTAGGAGAGAGTGAGAGAGAGAGAAAGAAAGATATGGAATAAGAGAGAGAGAGAGATGGAATAAGAGAAAAGAGAGAGATGGAGTAGGAGAGAGGGAGAGAGAAAGATATGGAATAAGAGAGATAGAGAGTAGGAGAGAGAGAGAGATGGAATAAGAGAGAGAGAGATAGAATAGGAGAGAGAGAGAAAGAGAGGGAGTTGCAGAGTGAGAGAACGAGAGATAGAGTAGTAGACAGAGAGAGAGAGAGAGAAAGAGAGAGACTAAATAGGAGAGAGAGAAAGAGAGATGGAGTCATAGAGAGAGAGAAAGAGAGGGAGCAGCAGAGTGAGAGAGGGAAAGAGAGATAGAGTCAGAGAGAGAGAACGAGGGAAGGAACGAGAGGGAAAGAGAGAGAGTAGCAGAGTGAGAGTTCTGTTTAGAAATCTGACCTCTTTTCTACCAAAATGATTTTCCGTTGTTTTGGTCCAGAGATCTGATTCCAAGTCCCAGGTCTGGACCCAAACCAGGTCTGGACCCAAACCAGGTCTGGACCGTGCCCAGCGTGATCCACGGCCGGGTACAGAACCATTCCTCTGCAGCATCTGTTTCTGCAAAAACCAAAACACAACCATTTTCCTGTCACATTTTATTACACAACGTGCTCTTAAAGTCCACACTCCAGACCGGTGCGTGTGCAGAGCCGCGCTTTCAAATCCCACTAAATCCTCCCACATTTTCCGAGTGAATTTTAGTGTCATTTTGGTCAGATTCGGAAACTTGACTATTTATTCTGTAGTCGTTTTTAGCACGGTTGTCTTCTACTTGTCACCAGTGTTGGGAAGGTGACTTTTAAAATGTATTCCCCTACAGACAGTGTTGGGGAGGAACAGATTACATGTACCGGAGTTATGTAATCAGAGTACAAATTATGAGTAACTGTATTCAGTTACAGTTACTGTTTCAGTGAGTGGTAATTGGATTACAGTTACTTTGTTGAAATAAATGGATTACATGGCAGTATTTTCCTGTTTCGGGCTATATCCTAAACCAGGTCTAAAACCAGGACTAAACCGGGACTAAAACCACAACTAAAACCAGAACTAAAACCTGAACTAAAACCAGAACTAAAGCCAGGACTAAACCCACAACTAAACTCACGACTAAACCGGGACTAAACCCAGAACTAAACCAGGTCTAAACCAGGACTAAACCAGGTCTAAACCAGGTCTAAAACCGGGACTAAACCAGGACTAAACTAGGTCTAAAACCGGGACTAAACCAGGACTAAACTAGGTCTAAAACCAGGACTAAACCAGGTCTAAACCAGGACTAAACTACATAGTATGACGACAACACAACAAAAAGCCACAACACACCAAAAAAAGCCACAACAGAAATTACCGTGGGACTCTATTTTCCGATGGACTGATCAAGTGGAGAAGAACTTCTTCTTCACTTGTTGTGGCTTTTTGATGTGTTGCGTCATTTGCGTTTGTGTTGTCACATTTGTATTTGTTGCGGCATTTGCGTTTGTTGTGACCCCTCTCGGCTTCCGTAGAGGGGGAGACAGGCATGACCCTGATAGCGACAGGAATAAACTTTTATTCATCATGGAGATACAGCGTGTTCAGCCGTATGTGTTGGACCCGGAATCAGACGAAGACTTTGAGGAGCACGAAGCTCAAGCACCACGTCCACATCAGCTGAACATTACTGATTGGTAAAGTATTAATAAACACTAGTAGATCAACTTATTATATCGTGTTCACTGCAGTGGAGTTTTGTTTAGACCAGGAGTGTCAAACTCATTTTGGTTCGGTGGCCGTATCCAACCAACTTTGATTCCAAAGAGGCCGGATCAGAAAACTCATGACATATAAACCCCAAAAATAACAATAAGTTCAAATATTTGTGCAGAGAAACACAAATCTATTACAGAAATCTTTTTTAATTGATGAACTCTTTCTTTTACAAAATATTATAATATTATGAACAACCTGAAACTTTAAGAAAAATGTAATTTCAACACAATGTTTTAACATGAACTTGTATGTAAACAGGAATAAGTCAATTTTTGTTGTAAAATCCTGCACTCGGCTCCACTTTTCTCATGTTGGACATTTTTCTGATGAGGGTGTCACGGTCAACAGTCAAAACGATCGTCCTTTAAGAACGTTTGGAAAGAGACAAGTCTTCATTTGTGCTGCTCTGGTGGGAGGGGCCACGTACAGAGACGCTGGAGACGCTGCTGTGATAAACACCGCAGAAAATGACCAATATTTTAATAGAAAATATTATTCAAATATTTTAGTAGAAAATCAGCCGAGGGCCAGACTAAAGGTCTTGGAGGGCTGTATGTTTGACACCCCTGGTTTAGGTGTTCATGTGGGAATTGTCAGCTGATGCGGTGTGGAGGCAGGGCGGAGGCGGTGGAGCGGGGGAGGGGGACGGGTGCAAAGCGGTTTCTGCTACGTCAGACACATCATAGTTGTATCTGCCACATCATCGTTGTAGCAGCTTTAGTTCATTGTCCTGTAGGAGGGTGGCAGAAATACGCTGCAATTTGTTAAAAAAAAAAAAAAGATGCAGAATCAATCTAAAAACCACTTGGGTGACAAATCCAAGGCCCACACATCACTCTTAGAAGGTAGAAAGCTCTGAAATGTTGATCTTGCAAGAGATGGGCCCTTTAAGAGTAAAGAAGACTTCAAAATGATAAAGTAATATCCTTGGGGCATGTTGTGAGTAGCGTTAGTTTAGTGGAGTGTGCAGCCTGTCCAAACCTGCAGCAAACACACTTCTAGGTAATATTTATGCTTTCATGTTTAGAAGAAAATCACGTAAGATTCTAGGAACTGTACTGTATTTGCTTGAGTGTGCTACTTTGAATGGAATGTATTCTTGTTGTTTTTCACCCACTTCTCTTCCACAATTTTTTTTGAGGGCCTAAACGTCGATGAAAAGTCCCCAAACCAGGTACATGATTGACTGGTCCCCTGAAAAATTTGATAAAACAGCAACTGCAACAATGCACGAAGTGACCTGACTCAACAGCGCCACCTAGAAGTGCAGCCCTATGGGAGTGGGATACAAGCAGAGTTTGGCGTAGGCAAATGAAATTCAGAACAGTGATAGAGAACAATAAGACAAGCCACAAGTTGAATTGGCACATGTCCCTATGACGAACAGAAAGTCGTCCATATCGGATCAAAAATTCCCCACTGTTTTGACTGTGTGTTTGTAAAATGTGACTAGTCCCTGGTTTTTGGGCCAAATGAGCTCACACTTGGCACATCTAGAGACATAGGTTCACAAAAAATATCATTTTTTGGGGATATTCCTTAAAATACAACTTCATTTCTTGTTTGTTTGATGATGTATCATGGGCACAGGCGTTGGTCTAAAACAGAGGTGCTCACACTTTTTCAGCATGAATGACCAAGTCAGAATGATCTACCTAATACAAAGCCAAACAAACTGCACTGAAACACTCTGTGCTCCTTTTTTGGACCCTCACCCACAGTTTGAGAACCTCTTCTTTAAGAGAACTTCCTCTGGCACTTTACACAAAACTGTGAAAAAAGTGAAGGAAGATTTTTAAACCTGTTTTTTAAAGTTCCAAACTGGAGTTACATTCTTTTCTGGTTTTGCAGTGATATTTACCAGCCTCTGCACATTTACCAAACCAAACGCACATCGTGACAAACACAGATGCATTTGTGCACTTTTGTTAGAAAAAACTTCAGCCAAATGTGGCAGTAGGTCTGTTCTGTAGATCCGCTCTATGCTGTAGACCTGCTTTGTGCAAACACAAGTTTAGACTGGTTTTTGCTTCACGTTTGGTCTTGCTCTTCTAATCAGCCGCACTGTGGGAGGGGCTTGTGTTCGCTGTACGCAGGAAGGAGCGAGAGCGTGAAAAGGCGAGGGGCGGCGTGCTGACGTGAGGCAGATGGACAGGTAGGATGTTTAGGAAGTTGAACCTGCCCTGTGATGCACGCTGGTACACGAGGGCACACGCTGTTGCAGACGAGCCGTGCATAGGGAGCGTGTGTGTTTGTGATGTGCCGTAGAGTCTCCGCGGGTTTCAAATGAGCGCACAGGCTGCACTGAGACGCCCCACACGCTCCTGCACCCGCTACAAGTTTATTACCAACAGCAGCGGCCGGAATGAAATATGATCACACTTGTTGAGTGTCAGACCTCGAGTGAGAGACAAGACCGAGTCCAAACACGAGTCCGAGACGAGACACGCCAATCTACCCACACGACCTTGGCGATCGACTGGTAGATCGAGATCGACGTATTGAGCACCACTGATCTAGATTCAAATCACAATTGTGTGATCCAGGCCTGAGTCAAACGGATTATGAAGTCTAATAAAACTGAGCAGATTTGCACCAAATTTGGGGACAAACAAAAAAAAAATATTACAGCTCTTTGTCTTCTTTCTGGAGAGAAGCTTTGAGTTCTTGCACCTCCAAATCGTCAGTCTTATTCCTCACTTATTTGGAGTTTGCGAGCTCTTGCTTCAGCTGCACGTTTTCCTGTACTTCAGAGTTGTGCAGGTACCAGATCTCCTTGTGTGAATTAATCTGGTCTTGCAGTTGCTTGTCTTTCTTCTGAAGAGAATCATTGAGTTTTATTTTGTTTTTTTAACTCCAAGTCTTTTTCTTGGTCATTCTCTCCTGAGACCTTAGCTTGAGGTTCAAAGAATTGCTTATTAGAACCTGATCTGCAGTTTTGTCCCTTCAGACCTGTTCTCCAGCTCAGTGTTAAACTATGGCCAGTTTAGTCCACTGTCCTGGGACAAAACGTGAGGAGCAGGACGGTCTTCTCTTGGCTGTGGAGGGCGGCTCAGACTGTGAGCTGTGAGGCTGGATGAGTCAAATACCACTGAGCCAAGGTTTCCTGGAAGAGTCTCCTTCCAGTGTAAAGTAGATACCAAGAATGATTGGGGAAAATGTGTTGCTCACACTTTGACCTCTGGTTTAGACAAAAATAGAATATTTATTTGAAATGTAAATGAATAGTTGAAACCAATGGATTTCATGCCAACTGATTTTTAGCAAAGTCGTGTTTTGTTTGTTATTTGGGAATATGAGTAATTGTACAAATTGAAGCTCTTCTTTTCCAGAGCTCAACACTTGGTCCCACTTCATGATGTCATCAGGAGCTAATCCAGTATGTGTTAGTCTCTTTTAGTCCATATTTCATACACTCATTTTGATCATTTCTGTTGATACTTTGCCTTTATTACACAGCATGTTTTAAATTTTAAATGATAAATTCTGTCCTGCAGAGTGTTGATCTGTGACACTCCATGTGGGAGTGACACAGGAGACACACCCTGGACGACTGGCAGTTAATGACAGAGCACCAGTCCTGCTGTCTGCTCTAGGGTTATGTTCACACTTGTCCTGGTTTAATTTAGTTAGACTTGGTTTGGTCCAGGTCTAGTCCTGGTTTAGTCTGTCAGTTTTGTTTTTTTTTGTTTTTTTTTAGGTGTTTTAACCTTTCAGGTCTTGTCTGGGTCTGGACATTGTTCCATTGTGCTGGCATCTGTAATTCAGGTGACTGTGTTCCACCAGTCCACTTTCACTGTCGTATTTGGGGGAGACAGTAGCTCAGTTGTCCCCTGATTCAAAGGTCAGCGGGTCCAATCCCATTTTTGATCTAGACATCATTGGTTGAATGGCTGATTCTGTTCCTTGTCCTTGGGCAAGACACTTAACTCCCCTTGCACTCAGTGTCTGTGCACACTAGTGTATGAATGTGAGCTTGAGTGGAGAGTGGTTCCTTGATTTAAAGCACTTTAAGTGACTTGAAGGTGGAAAAGTGTTATTTAAAAATGTGTCCATTTCCCATTTACCCATATTCTAAAACCAACACAGATTTTGTCCAGATGACAGTTGAGTCTTGGTGTTGTTGCAAATCATCTATATGTTAATTCAAAGATGAAACTTTTCAAATCGAACATGGGAGGAGTTCACAAATGAACCATTCTTTTTTTTTTTAAATGTACTTATAGAAGACGGTTAGCGTACATAGAGACATGTCTTCTTGTCCCTGGGAGGAGAGTTTCAGTTTCAGCGAGGTGCAGGTGTGAAGTGAGTGAGTAATGGACAAACTGGAACAGAAGTTCAAGTGAGACAGTGGTGTGTCCAGACATGTCTCTGAATAATCTGTAACACAATCAGCCAACAGAGCCCTGAGCTACTTCAGGTTTTATCTTACTGCTCTTAATATGAACTATTATACTGTGTACTAGTACTCATCCATCCTGAAGTGTGAGTGACTGACGTGGATCTAGGCTATTAGCCACTTTAGGATACATAGTACTAGTAGTACTAGTAGTACGAGTAGTAATAGTGAATTTTTCTCATCTAGCTGTTGTTAACATTACTGTGACACTAAACTCCACTCATGATGATGAATAATTGGGAGGCTATGAACATGTTAGACAAGTGAAGAAAAGGTTTGGGCCACTGCAAACAGTTTCAAATGAACTAGTTATATTTTTAAGACAGTAAAAATCAGGTATTCTGCTTTTAAATGGCAAAATAATGAACAGAGAGAGAGAAGAGCTACAGAAAAACATAAATACATAAAATAATCTTTGTGTGACATGGTTTACAGTCTTCTTCTTAAAGGTATTTTTTCTCCATAACCCTCCTCATTCCTCCCTCGGCGCTGGTCTGGAGGTGTAAACAAATGAAAACCACATGTGCACACCAGCCCAGAGCTTATGCCGGCGTTTTAGTACAAGTACAATTTAGATTCATGGTCCCCAAAGAACACAGAGAGCAGCCCGGAGCACTTACAACAACAGCTCTGGACACACACCCGACTTCTCCTGCTAAAATCTATACAGCTCATGTGCATATAAGGTCAGTTCTGTAACACACTTTTATGTGAAGTTACATCTTTAGTGTGAGGGGTTTGGACGAGAACAGAAATAAAAAATATAACTCGTGTCACCTAAGAATCCCGCTTATTATTGGCCAAATAGACTCGTATAGTTACAGTCTGCAAGATCATATAGACATTTATGTTTTGGAAAGTTACAAAAACAGAATATTGAATAAATTATGTGCAAGAAAACGGTCAAAAAGTGAAGATTTCCCTAATCAGGAAAAGGCAAAGCTTGTTATTAAAACAGTAGTATGTAGCAGTAGTTGTGTTTTTGCATATTCTTAAGCAGCAGATAACATTAAAATGCATACTTTGTGTAAACCCATTACACCCTTCACAGTTTGCCCAGTTGTGTTCTCATTTACATTTGAAAACACACCATTGAACTGATGATAGACTCAAATCAATGCTTTGTCAATGATAACGAATGAGCCTCCACCATCTGAGCCCCTCCCATTGATTTCACTGACCCAGTATCAGCACTTTTCTTCTCCTATAAGGAAAACACCACTTCACTAATTCACACTTTTCAAGTTCTTGCTCCCAGTAGCAGTAACCGCTCATGGCCCACCCACGTTTACTTCTGGCTGATTCTGAAACCCACTTGCTTTGGCATGCTGGCGTTGGTGACAGTAGCACAGTTAGTAAAGCTTTTGTCCACTGATCTGAAAGTTACAGGTTCAAATCCCATTCTTGACATAAACATTATTGGTTGAGCGATTAGATCCACTGTCCCACAGGCAGTGTTGGGAAGGTGACTTTTAAAATGTATTCCCCTACAGATTACAGATTACATACCCCAAAATGTAGTTTGTAACATAATCCATTACATTACTTAAAGTGAGTAACATAATCTGAATACTTTGGATTACTTGATATTGTCATGCTTTTAAAACTACATGAATGTACCAACCACATCCTGAAAATTCTTGTTTGTTCTCTTCAAATTGTCTGTTGAGTCCAAGTCTCCATGAACAGGTGACCGTTTACTGTCAAGAAGCAAAGACTAGAATCTTAACATAAGATGTTTGTCTGCTAAAAGATAATAAAAAGACCAGTCTTTCCTTCACCGTATTAAAAATATTATTGATAGAGAAATGATTTGTATATGAGATCACTGCAGCTTTAAATTATGTCCACCTACTGTTAGTGTCATATTGTTTAATCCTGGTTTAGCCCAAAATGTGAAAACAGGAAAATACCGCCGTGTAATCAATTTATTTCAACAAAGTAACTGTAATCCAATTACCACTCATTGAAACAGTAACTGTAATTGAATACAGTTACTCATAATTTGTACTCTGATTACGTAATGCCGGTACATGTAATCTGTTACTCCCCAACACTGCCCACAGGATGGTGAGGAGATTCCAGCTCCCACAGATAAATAGTGTCATGGCTTTGGGCAAGACACTTAGGCTATGATTATATGATGACGTTCTGAAAAGAAGACACAAAAGTGGCGTCGCGTCTTCACTTCTTATTCCGCATTTAGACAAGTGTTTTCAAGAGGAAATCTGTGTGCATATAGTGAGGCAAAAGTGTGTGGAATTGGATTGGGTTTGCATGCCAGACGGCTCTGTGGTGACACTAGGTGGTGATGTATGTGGCGTAAACGTGTACGTGACGTGAGCAGATCTGAGTTTTGCGTCTTGGGCAGTGTAGACGTAAATACTATGGGGGACCATATTCAACTTTTCAACTCTGGAGTGTGGTTTCAGATTTTTGCGTTTTTAAGCCTTAAAAATGCCGCCACAGTCTAAACCAGATGTGTCAAAATCATTTTGGTCTGGGAGCCGTATCCAACCTACTTTGATCCCAAAGGGCCAGATCAGAAAACTCATGTCATATAAACCCCCAAAATAACAATAAGTTAAAAATATTATAATATTATGAACAACCTGAAACTTTAAAAAAATGCACTTTCAACACAATGTTTTAACATGAACTTGTATGTAAACAGGAATAAGTCAATTTTTCTTGGAAAATCCTGCACTCGGCTCCACTTTTCTCATGTTGGACATTTTTCTGATGAGGGTGTCACGGTCAACAGTCAAAACGATCGTCCTTTAAGAGCGTTTGGAAAGAGACAAGTCTTCATTTGTGCTGCTCTGGTGGGAGGGGCCACGTACAGAGACACTGGAGACGCTGCTATGCTAAACAGAAAGCAGAAAATTACCAATATTTTAATAAAAAAAATATAATTAAAATATTTTAGTAGAAAATCAGTCGAGGGCCAGATTAAAGGTGTTGGAGGGCTGGATCCGGCCCCTGGGCCGTATGTTTGACACCCCTGGTCTAAACAAAAGGCACTTCTGATCAAATATTTTGCCATTTTTACCCACAAATGTTCTCGTGTACACAGACTCCACCTCATCCCCAGTGTCTGTGTCACTGGGAGTGAGGCGGTGAATGGGTGAGTGTTCCTTGGTCTTGAAGGTGGAAAAGCTCTGTTTAGAAATGTGACCATTTCCATATTCCAGTTAAACAGGAATTCCATTCATTTTATTGGAAGACTACAGAAGATTTAAACATGGTAAATGTGATATAAAGTGAGCTGCTAGGTCTGTGTTCGTTCTTTTGAATTTCAATTAAGAAGAAAAAACAATAAAATGGGAAAACAGTTTGTTGTTTCATTATTCTGCTTTTAGTGGCTAGAAGAATTTACCTGAAAAATCATTGTAGTTTTGTGGACTAACTTATTTTATAGCGATGCGTTTACTTTCACATCTTAGAAAGTCATTGTTGAACTCCATGATGAGAAACAGGAAGCAGCGATAAACTCTCCTTTGTTCAGTTGACGCCATAGAACTATAATAAAAATAGTTCCAGGTTGACACTGCAGCAGAACGTCCAGGGCAAATAAACCAGAGAGAATCAAATATTAAAATTAAAATAGGCACCGAGATGGAATAATGAAATAACAAAATGTTTTATTGTATTTCATTTTTAATTGAAATTCAAAAGAACGAATGGCACACAGTCCATGCTCTATGTCAAATGTTCAAAGTTTAATCATGTCCACAAACGAGTCATGAGTCTCTGGGTTTGAAACATCTTTAAATAAACATAATTGTCTGTAGTCCAACACAAATAATGTAACCAGAAAGAAAGCTACTGCACAAAAAATCTAATACAAATAAATCTCGTATCCAAATGCCTTGACACATTTACTGCTGAACAATCTCTTCACAGTTTAGACATTTGTGTTCTTGTTTGCATTTCAAAAGATCTCATTGACTCGACTGGATTAAAATCAATACTTTGTCAGTGTTAACGAATGGGTATAGGCGTTCCTGTTCCGGCCTCCTCCTACAGATCCTCGGAGGTGTTCTGTGGGAGGAGCCGAGGCCTTCTGCCCCATTGTGCTCCGGCTCTGACTCCGCTGTTATTGATCGCGCCTAATCACGTGTATTGGTTGCAGGTCGTTCGGTGACTACAGTAATGATACGGCCCGATGGATACAGCTGCTGTTTGTGGACCAGACCTGTGATTATCATATTGTGTGGACATGTGGCAGAATTCCCTTTGGACTTCCACGGAAACAAGCAGGACAAATACGACAGGATCAGGTTTGCGGAAATAAGTAAGGACGCATTTTCAATGTACGCAACACAAACATAAACAAAATGAATATGGGCCCAGTCAATCAGAAGTAAACAGCAAGGCCAAAAATTTAAACATGGAACAAAAATTATTTCCCAAATTTCAAAGACCTGCAAATCATGTCAATAAATGGATGTATTTCATCATATCTTGTGTTATTCCATCTTTGAACTGTTGATGAAGGGACATGATTTAAAAAAAAAAATATATATATATATATATATATATATTTATTTTAAAATTTTTATAAAAATAAAATTTGCTTGGAAGGACTGACATATTTTATAGAAATAGTTTCCTTTCATTTTGAAGTAATATTAAAGTATTCGGAAGAAAAAAGCGAAAAATTATGCAAAATCCTGCACCTTCTACTTGGTTGAACAATTTTCCCTCCGTTACTTTTCCCTCCGTTACCATGACCTTTCTTAATAAAAAATCTCATTACTCAAAAAGTAAGAGGTTTGACTGCAAACTGTTTCCCTTCCCAACGGCGATGGGCAGGATTGATCCACAGGAAGAACCAAAAAGGAAACTCTGACTGCCTTAATCATCCTGAGTTTGTAGCAAACATTTTGTATGTGGAGCACCAGCAATCCAGAGCGCCCTATACACGAATCCACTCAGGTGTCCCAGCACGACTTCAGTAAACTACAAAGCCGCACCTCCCGCAGAACACACAAACACACACGGAGCAGACAGTGACCGCACAGCGAAACACACCCACAGACACACTCATCAGTCCACGCCGACGAGGAACGGAACGGAGGAACGAACCGAAAAAGTGAGTGCAATGTGCCACTTCTAGACACGACTGAACAACTGAGTCACTGTGAACACGCCGACAATCCGTTGGTCCCAGACACACCCTCCCTACACGTCATAACTGAACAAAGCCCAGAGTCACCGTGAACGAACAAACAAACAAAACCACTCACCCATCACACTGTTGTGTTTCCTTTAAAGTCCAGTGTGGATTATTTGTGAAAAAAGTTTGACAATTGACCATTTAATGACAGTGCACCTTATAATCCAGCTATAGTGCAGAAAGTCCGGGTTTTCATGATCTTTCATTGGGCCATTAAACTGAGCGGCTCTTTTAGCTCTCTGTAACTCAGAAGGAGCGAGCAGACACAAAGAGTCAGTCAGCCTGCAACATGCCGAAGTGCAAATGCGCATTTAACGATGACTTGCACATGAAATTCCCCGCTTTCCATCCCGGTCAGAACAAGTGTGAGGCCATGTGCACAGTGTACAAAGCAGGCACATATATTTCGGTGTCCAGTGGGGGCAGCAGAGACCTCCAAGCTCACCAGGACACCGAAAAACATGAAAAAGCTTTGCAAGGTGAGAGTAGCTCAATGTCTCAGTAAAGTGTCCAGGAAATATGGTCACACTAGAATACTACATCCTACTGTACTGACTGTGCCTCCTCTGTGCCATATACTTTCTTTTACCTCCATCAAAACAAAACATACTGCTACTACTACTATTACTTTTAACCTACACCAATCTTAAATTAAAGGATACAACGCAAGTGTCCGCTCTGCTTCCTGTTTCAACCCCCTGCGCAGACACAACACTTAAACCTCCATGATTGACAGGCTTAAATGCAAGGTGTGCGTCCCACCTGCCACAAACCCCGCCCACCTCCCCACTGGCCCCGCCCTCTAACAGACTTGTACAGCCAAAGTAGTGATTAGTGTGGTAATGAGTGTGTGCCATATGTAACAGATTATAGGAACAGGGCTTTCCTAAAACTCTAACTCAACTAAATCAACACTGACAAGCCCCGACTCTGAGCCACAGCCACTGAACTGGAAAATGTCCTGAAAACAGCTAAAGCTCGCAAAAAAAAAAAAAAAAAAAAAAAAAACATTATAATGAAACATCAGTGTAAGTATAATCCTGTCCTGTGGAACATTCCAAATACTTTTCATGTTTTCTACATAACAAATAAACTGTAAACTGAACATACATAGAGTGCAGTTTGCTGAAAATGACAGCCTTTTGTTTAGCTCTACCTGGAATCTGATTTATTGGACATTGCCTTTTATTTTGATATGATCATAAACGATACATTTTGTGCCTTCTTCGTCATTTTTACCAGTTTGTACAACCATAAACTTCGATTTTTTTCATTCTCATTGTGATTTATTTTGTAGGATCATAAACATTAAACTTTTATGCCTTCGTTAACAATTATTATTAGAAAGGGTGTGAAAAAATATCAAAATATCAATATATTTTATTGTTTAATGTGATGATACAGTATCAGTATCTACTGTATTGATATATTGCCAAGAGTATTTTTTGGTATATTTCACTCAATATTTTTCTAAATATTGTTACAGCGCTACAGTTTTTTGTTGTTTGTTTAGAGCAGACATGTCAAATTTGGCCAGCAATATAATTATATGGTCCATAAGATCATATCAAATAAGTACAGAAGCCCTGAGAGGCAAGAGAAAAAAAAAAAAAAGAGGCAGGTCATTTGGGCTCTATTTTCTAAGTGTTTTTTTTTTTTTTTTTTTCATCAACTCAAAAAAAAAAAAAAAATCTCCAATTTTTTTTTTCTACACATTTTTTCTACATTTTTTTTTTTCTACAAAAAAAAAAATTTCTACATTTTTTTTTTTTTTTTTTCTCTTGTGTGTGTGTTTTTTTTTTTTTTTCGCTATTGATGTGGCTGAAGTGGCTTAAGTGTTTTCCTGGTGTATTCCTATAAGTACCACACTTCAGCTCCGGCAAACTGCTGAAGATTTGGCT
>NW_026571152.1:2743975-3096850 GCF_026225935.1 Boleophthalmus pectinirostris
GAAGTCCGATGTTTTTGCGAGGTCGTTCACATTTCCAATTAAATGCGACTTGAATGTGACTCCAGTGTGAACGTTAAACGGCCCGAAAGTGTCCCACATGTGCACTGGAGACACGACAACATCAACCGCAGTGAGCGTCTCTGTGTTTACGGAAGTTGTCCAAACATGGACGCAGCATCGAGCACCTGGAGATTTTAAAGTTCCTCTCGTACCGGAGCCAGAACATGAACAACTTACTTGTTTTAAGGAGGAGATTGAGAAGGAGAAGGACGAGGTTTTTGGCTGTGGTGTTTTGTTGGACAGCGGCAGCGACGTCTGTTGAAAGGAACATGTGGATGTGGAGACGGAGCCAAGAGTGGTGAGTGGTGATGTGCTTCACTTCAGTGACACAGAGTTCATGAACAATTTTCACCTACTTCAGCGCAGAATAGTGACGTTTGTGTCTTGTTGATAACGTGTAGGTGGATGAATGCACTTTGGCCGTTCAAACTGAAGTCTCATGTCAAAAGATCAGATATGCATCAGTTTCAGGAGCACATATCCAAGTGTCCTGGGTCACATTTGAAAAAATCAGATCTGTGTGGTTCAGACTGACATTAAAAGATCAGATTCAGGAACATAGAGGCCAAAAAATCGGATTTGGGTCACTTCAGGCTGCAGTCTGAACGCAGCCATGCATTTATGCATTTTTATTAGCCAAACTTCAACCACATGTCATAGTAAGAAGTTTGTTGCCGACAGCAGCAGTCGCAATGAAATATGAAATCGCACTTATCAAATGTCAGGCCTCAAGTCTGAGACAAGACTGAGTCCAAGCGCCTCCAAGACTGAGACAAGACCGAGTCTAAGCGCCTCCAAAACCGAGACAAGACCGAGTCCAAATGTGGTTGAGTTCAAGACGAGAGAGACCAAGACTGTAAAAAAATGGTCTTGAGGCCGAACTTGAGACCAAGACCGATCTAGAGTACTACAATACTACATTGCACTTGTTAGGATAAACAACTAAGCTTAGGTGGTGTATAACTACTGCTATGATGTAACTGATGTACTACTATATTTTATTATTGTACTATTAGAATTCACTATACAGTGACCCACAAAACAGGAACTAGATCACAGATGAGGGATGCAGAGATAGTTTCAGTTCATGTACAAGATATTCTATTTCTATCTACAGTGTTGGGAAGGTGACTTTTAAAATGTATTCCCCTACAGATTACAGATTACATACCCCAAAATGTAGTTTGTAACATAATCCATTAAATTACTTAAAGTGAGTAACATAATCGGAATACTTTGGATTACTTGATTTGCTGTAGAGAAGCAAAGACGAGGAAATCAGAACGTTAGATGTTTTGTCTGATAAAAGAAAATAAAAAGGCCAGACTTTACTGAACCAAATTAAAAATATTATTGATAGAAGAAGAGGAGACATGATCCACACAGCAGGATTTAGTCCTGTTAAATCCTGTTTGAGACATAGTTTAGACCTGGTTTTAGTCCTGGTTTAGTCCTGGTTCAGTCTTGGTTTAGTCCTGGTTTTAGACCTGGTTTAGACCTGGTTTTAGACCTGGTTTTAGACTTGGTTTAGTCCTGGTTTTAGACCTGGTTTTAGACTTGGTTTAGACCTGGTTTAGACCTGGTTTTAGACCTGGTTTAGACCTGGTTTTAGACCTGGTTTTAGACCTGGTTTAGACCTGGTTTTAGACCTGGTTTTAGACTTGGTTTAGTCCTGGTTTTAGACCTGGTTTTAGACTTGGTTTAGACCTGGTTTAGACCTGGTTTTAGACCTGGTTTAGACCTGGTTTTAGACCTGGTTTTAGACCTGGTTTAGACCTGGTTTAGACCTGGTTTAGTCCTGGTTTAGACCAGGTTTAGAACTGGTTTGGACCTGGGTTTGGACCTGGTTAAGACCTGGTTTTAGACCTGGTTTAGTGTCCGGCAATGAATGGAATTACCGGAAGAAAACCAAAACAAAAAGGGGTATTGCCCAAAATGTGAAAACAGTAAAATACCTCTATGTAATCCATTTATTTCAACAAAGTAACTGTAATCCAATTACCACTCATTGAAACAGTAACTGTAACTGAATACAGTTACTCATAATTTGTACTCTGATTACGTAACTTCGGTACATGTAATCTGTTACTCCCCAACACTGTCTATCTATATTTCTCATCAATTAACTAAATAGTGCAAGGACTTATTGATGGGGACATGCTGATTCACGACTCCTCACCCTGATCAGAGCAGTGAGACGCTCCTGTAAGAGGAGTGAGATGAATCCAGGGGATCCTTGTCACAGTCGGATAAGATTGTGCAACGTGCCAAGAGGCCTGTCTGCACCAACGAAGAGGCACCAAGTCTAAACCACGGTCGCCTCCCACTATAGTTTGCGTATAAAAATTATTGTATAGGTGTAAATATTGAGTCTCTGCATGGGAACGTCAGCACAGACTCCTTGTACAAGTATAACTTTTCTAATATTGGAATAAGTAAATTATCTGGACTATTTCTGTTTCAAATGTCATTTTTTGTCTAAGCAGAAACTCGCTTATTTTCCTCAACACAATATGACACAGTAGACCCTTTATTTGTCCCAAAATGATAAAACTCCAGTGTTACATCAACAAATTATAACAGCATTACAATCAAAACCAAAATGTTTTTAGATTGAAACTGTTTTCCATTTTCCATTTTGAAAGTCTTGGTCTCTTCAGTAACAAAAGTCAATGAACCTGATCAGAAACACAATTACCGTCCAAACTCCGAGGGCACAGGACAAACATCTGCTGAAAAGAGCTAAATCATGTCAATAAAAACAGGTTAGTGACAGGGAGGAGACATGTGACATGGGAGGAGTCTGAGAACAAGCAAACAGTGGTAAGATGGAGTTTACAGTCGCCTCGGAGGTACTTTTACTGCGTAGGACTACTGCAATGACAGATGTGTGTACACAACATTTATTACCTGTCATTAACGAGCTGTCAGCAAGTGTGAGCCAGAGGAGGGGGTGGAGGCAGCTGGAGGAGCAGCAGCGGTAGTAGTAGTAGTAATTGTAGTTGTAGAAGAAGTGGTAGAAGTAGTTGTAGTAGCCCAGTAGTAGTGGTATTAATAGTAGTTGCAATAATAATAATAATAGTAATACTAAATAGGTCAGGACAGGACCAGTGTTGGGGAGTAACAGATTACATGTACCGGAGTTACGTAATCAGAGTACAAATGATGAGTAACTGTATTCAGTTACAGTTACTGTTTCAGTGAGTGGTAATTGGATTACAGTTACTTTGTTGAAATAAATGGATTACATGGCGGGTCTAAACTAGAGCTTAACCAGGTCTAAAACCAAGACTAAAATCAGGTCTAAACTTGATCTAAACTAGATCTAAGCCAGGTCTAAAACCAGGTCTAAAACCAGGTCTAAAACCAGGTCTAAAACCAGGTCTAAAACCAGGACTAAACCAGGACTAAACCAGGACTAAACCAGGTCTAAAACAGGATTTAACAGGACTAAACCATGCTGCGTGGACCGTGTCTCCTCGTCTTCTATCAATAATATTTTTAATTTGGTTCAGTAAAGTTTGGGCTTTTTATTTTCTTTTAACAGACAAAACTTCTTATGTTGCGATATCTTTGACTACAGCAAATCAAGTAATCCAAAGTATTCAGATTACATTACTCACTTTAAGTAACTTAATGGATTACATTACAAACTACATTTTGGAGAATACATTTTAAAAGTAATTTTCCCAACACTGGAGAGGACACACAATAACAGTAATGAGGAGAGGTTGTATGTGGGGGCTGTGAGGAAAAGATGTGTTTGGAGCAGTTTTTTTGAAAGTGTTTAGTGAGTTTCTGATGTGAAGGGGACAGAGTGGCTGACGTGGCCACGGCAAAGGCTCGTTCCCCCAGGGCTTTGATTTGACTGTGGGTGTGAGGAGGCGGCGGGAGGGATGTTGGGACAGGATGAGGTCTGTGAGGTGTGGAGGGGTCTGGTTGTGGAGAGCTTTGGAGATGATCAGAAGGATCTTGAAGTTGCTGCAAAACAGGGGTGATGTGGGTGAGCGTGGGTGAGGAGGCGGGCGGCAGAGTTCTGAACATGTTGGACTTTTTGAAGGTCAGTGGAGGGAAGTCCGTAGAAGAGGCTGTTGCAAGGCATGAACATCCTTAAAGTTTTCAGTCTTGTGCTATTTTGTGCTGCAAAAAGTTTCATTTGTGCTGTTTTAGTTTTTGAGATATTGACAATTCATTTATAGGTCAAATTAGGATCAGCCAGTCCCCAGGAAGCTTCAAAATGCTCTACAACAGCACAACATGGAGTCAGTGTGCTTCATTTGTGCAGTTTTGTGTTACTAAATGTTTGGTTTGTGTGACTCTGGTTCTTAAGATATTAGCAGTTTTATTTTGAACCAACACTGAAAAAATGGTCTGAGAGGAGTTGCTCAAATTGCAAAAAAATACAATAATAACAATAACATGGCTTTTTTACATTTCTCTGTCCAGCATGTTTAAATCTTACAAAGGTCACTTGATTGTGGTGGATGTTAGACCTGCAGGTTTTAATCAGGTTGAGGAAACATGACTTTATTCTAATCTGTGGTGAGGCTCCTCCCTCTGGAATTCTCCTCCCCAAAACTTTTGGAGGGAAAATTCCAATGTAACAGGACACAGGACAGATCCAGGAGCAGAGACACACAGTGTGGAGCAGGAGGATTATGAGAACTGATCTGGAGGTGAGACTTTTCAAAGATTTTATTTGTTTCTCTGGACTAGAATGTCGTCATTGTTAAAACATGTTTGTGGTTGTTTTATTTGAAATTACAGTTAATGTAAGGACTCTTTGAAACAAATTGTCTTTGACTGTCCATCTACAAGAGTGTGACAGTTGTATCAGATGTGAATGTGTTTGTTCCAGAGTCGTCTACAAACACAGAGTGACGTCCAGAGCTCTGCTGGAGCTGTGGGGAAGTTCATGAATGTTACAGCTGATGTTTCAGGAAAAAGGAAGATGTTTGAGAACCAACAAAACACAGACCACAGATGAACAAAGTAAGTAAACCAACTAAAATGATTTTAAAAGAATTTTTTCAAAATGTAACTTCTATTGAAACAGTTTTCATGTTTCTACAGGGTGATGTGGCACTAGGAGACTTTATACCAGATGCCCTCCCTGTTACTGTGTTTAGAGGAAGAAAAGCAGCACATGGTGAGTTTTGTTTCTGCAGATACACTTCTAATGTTCTTGTTCTTCTGTTCTGGTCCATTATTGTAGTAATAAGTACTTTAAATGTATTTAAACATGTACAACAGAGTAGATGATCAGAATGTGATCATCATGTGTTATTCTGTGTCCACAGAGACCAGAGCTTCTTCACTGGAATAAATCTTCACACTGTCCAGCTCCAAACTGTGTGTCTCTGTACTTGTGTGTCTCTGTGTGTTTGATTCTGTTTAAGACAAAACAGAACTGTGGAAAACTAAAGACTGTTTTTGTTTTCTTTTACAGAATTAGATCAATTCAATTCAATTATACAGACTTATACATTTCATGATAAGGTAACATAAGATAAATCTGCATATTCAACATGATTGATCAAATTTCTCAAATGTTCAAAGTAAATCTGTCAGTTAAAAAGTTTCTGTAAGAAACAAGATCTGAGTCCAATTATGAAGTGACAAATTTATGACATGAGAATGTTAGTTTCGGGAAAATTAAGTAAACATCAAATTTTACGGAATTTTAAAAAAAAGCAAAGCCTTTGTTAATGACAATAAAGTTTTTTTGTTTTCCTTATTCAGCAGTCTGAGTGACCCTTTATTTCGCTACATGTCCCCTAAAATGCTCTGTTCCACAGTGCAGAGTTGGGACTTTGGACAGGTCACAGAAACTCGAGTCAGACTTGAGACTTTTTTTAACTTGAGAAGACTGACTTGGGGACTAAGACTTGGGAGGACTTGGACTGAAGGTCAGTGACTTGCAGTGTTGGGAGTGTTACTTTTAAAATGTATTCCACAGTTAAAGATTACATACCCGAAAGTGAAAATCAAATTTGTGAGTACCAAATTTGTGAATTGTCAGTTACTTAAAGTTACAGTCAGATCACTACGGTTGATAATAGAAATGAAAGGAGCTCTGTGATACAGCAAAACAAGCTCCATCATTCCTCCTTTTACCCGTTATTGTCTGACTTATTATTTACACACATGACATGTTGTTGAACAATTCCATCTTAAGCTAAAGTCTGGAAATCTCAATGATAAACGTGATTGTTTGTTTATAATGTTGTTACAGATCTAGAGTTGTGTTTTGCCTTATTCACACATGTTTGAGTGACCCTTTATTACTAGTCTGTGTACATCTCCAAAGCTCAAAATGCTCTGTTCCACCTCGTGATGTCATGTGGCAGAGGTGGGGACTTCCAGGTCGTGACTTGGACTCGAGTCAGACTTGAGTCACTATTTTTAGGACTTGAGACTTGACTTGATAAAATGGACTAAGACTTGGGACTCGACTTGGACTTGAAGGTCAGTGACTTGCAGTGTTGGGAGTGTTACTTTTAAAATGTATTCCCCTACAGATTATAGATTACATACCCCAAAATGTAGTTTGTAATGGAATCCATTACATTACTTAAAGTGAGTAACGTAATCTGAATACTTTGGATTACTTGATATTGTCATGCTTTTTAAAACTACATGAATGTAACAACCACATCCTGAAAATTATTTTTTGTTCCCTTCAGATTGTCTGTTGAGCCCAAGTCTCCATGAACAGACTTTTGTTTTACTGTAGAGAAACAAAGACGAGAATCTTAACATAAAATGTTTTGTTTTGTCTGCTAAAAGTTTATAAAAAGTCCAATCTTTCCTTAACCGTCTTAAAAATATTATTGATAGAGAAATGATTTCAATATGAGATCACTTTAAATTATGTCCACCTACTGTTAAGTGTCGTATTGTTTACACCTGGTTTTAGTCCTAGTTTAGTCCTGGTTTAGACCTGATTTAGTCCTGGTTTAGTCCTGGTTTTAATCCTGATTTAGTTCTGTTTTAGTTCTGGTTTTAGTCCTGGTTTAGACCTGGTTTACATCTGGTTTATTCCTAGTTTAGTCCTGCTTTAGTCCTGGTTTTAGTCCTGGTTTTAGTCCTGGTTTAGACCTGGTTTAGTCCTGGTTTAGTCCAAAATGGGAAAATATTGCTGTGTAATCCATTTATTTCAACAAAGTAACTGTAATCCAATTACCACTCATTAAAACAGTAACTGTACTTGAATTACAGTTACTCTGATTACGTAACGCTGGTACATGTAATCTGTTACTCCCCAACACTGGTGACTTGGGACTTGACTCAGACTTGAGGCCTGTAACTTGAGAAGACTTGAAAAAAATATATGGTTTTAGAAAAGAAAAAAAATTCAGTTGATAAATGCAGTGCTGAATTTTACAGGAACAAACTGGAACATGTCCCTCCCACTTCTGTTTAGTACTTTGGATGAAACTGAAGTACTATGATGTGGTATCCTCAAATGTACTACAGTAATATACAGCACAATACAGTACAATACAGTAAAACAGAGGAAATTACAGAGAATTACATGACAAAATAACTGTTATTTAGCACTTTTATTTATTTTTTATTTTTTCTGTTCTGACAGTAATGATTCGCTCTAAGATTTAAGAAATGTATACAATTACTCATGTACAAAAATACCATGACTTTTTTAACAATTTAGTTTAAAAATCATATAAATTACAAAAATCTAAGCTATATTTGGTACTTTGGTTTAAAGACTTGAAATGACTTGACTTGAACTTATGACCCAGTGACTCGAGACTCGACTTGGACTTGCTTGTATTTGAATTGGGACTTGACTCGGACTTGAGGTCAAAGACTTGAGACTTACTTGAGATTTATAAAACAACGACTTGGAGCCGCCTCTGTCATGTGGTGGTAGTTTTCAAGTTCAAAACTGGTTGATTAGAGCTGGGCAGTTCATCCAAATGATTTAAGGTGTATGGAGTTTAAAAACACTGTCAAGCACTTCCTGTATGACCACATGACATCACAAGGTTGAACAGTGTGTTTGAAAGAAGAACTCGTGCTAAATCTGCAGGGATTGTGTGTTGGACATGTGAAAATGACAAAAATCAAAAAACACAACTCCAAGTCTGAATTTTATGAGAAAACATTTTAACATAGATCAGAAATAACATAATACTGGCCTTTAAAAGTTAAACTGTAGTTGTAGTGGTAGAAGTAGTTGTAGTAGTTGTAGTAGTTTAGTTCCAGTTAAGGTGTGTTGTTTGTGAGTGTGGACACAGTCTGTATGTCTTGTGTCTTGAACGTGGTGTTGTCATCAGTGGTTTGTCTCCACAGCTGTACTGAGCACAGAAGTGTGTGGAGCAACAAATGCATTCGCGTGTGTGCGTGTGTGTGTGTGTGTGCATATATGTGTGTGTGTGTGTGTGCGTTTGAGCAGATGCCAGTGAAGAAGAGACTGGAGATAGCACTGTTTGTACTGGACCAGAGCCAAACTGTGAGCCCATGAAACTTGCATGTTTTTCTCCCTCATGATGTGCACACAGACACACACGCACACACACACACACACACACACACACACACACACATTACATAGATCATGCACTGATGGGACGGGTTTTTGCTCATCCCTGCAATCAAGTCATTATTCACTCTCTCTGCACTCTCAGTAAGCCCCTCCGACCACCACAATCACGCAACTCCAAACGCACTAAAAACACATAGTCTACGTTCAGACTGCAGGGCTTAATGCTCAATTCCGATTTTTTTGTGAAATGCAATGTTTTTGTGAGGTCATTCACATTTCCAATTAAATGTGACTTGTATGTGACTCCAGTGTGAACGTTAAACGGCCCGAAAGTGTCCCACATGTGACACTGGAGACACAATGACGTCAACCACAGCCAGCGTGCTCTGTGTTTATGGAAGTTGTCCAAACATGGACGCAGCATTGAGCACCTGGAGATTTTAAAGTTCCTCTCGTACCGGAGCCAGAACATGAACAACTTACTTGTTTTAAGGAGGAGATTGAGAAGGAGAAGGACGAGGTTTTTGGTCGTGGTGTTTTGTGGGACAGCGGCAGCGACGTGTGGAGACGTAGCCAAGAGTGGTGAGTGGTGATGTGCTTCACTTCAGTGACATGGAGTTCATTAACAATTTTCGCCTTCTTCAGCGCAGAATAGTGACGTTTGTGTCTTGTTGATAACGTGTAGGTGGATGAATGCACTTTGGCCGTTCACACTGAAGTCGCATGTCAAAAGATCAGATATGTATCGGTTTCAGGAGCACATATCCAAGTGTCCTGGGTCACATTTGAAAAAATTGGATCTGTGTCATTAAAAGATCAGATACAAGTCACATTGAAGCCAAAAAATTGGATTTGGGTCACTTCAGGCTGCAGTCTGAACGCAGCCATAAATGCATTTTATTTTATCTGTTTTGAACTGTTCTTGCTGTGCACTTCACCATTTCAGACAGAAAAATGCAGCGGTCTCGCTTTTTTTTTTCCAGAGCTGTACGTCTTACCCGTATAATTATGTCTTATTTGACATCTGTCTCTTGCTCTTTTTTGCTACTTGTTTAGAGTTTTTTTTATTACCATTTACCATCATCATTTTTAGTCTTTGTTATTATATTATATTGTGATGTGTGAGCTCCTGTGTCCAAATCATTTCTCTTGTGGATCAATAAAGTTTGTCTAAGTCTAAGTCTAGATAAATTGGAATCTATAAGTGTCTGAGTTGTGATCAGAGTCTTGATGTTCACATGGCCTCGGTACAATAATGAACTCTAGCAGTGGTTATACAAAATAACTGAGCCTAGTTATTTAACCTAACAGTGTAAACACATGACTCCCACACACAGGCAGGGTGAGTGAAGTGTCTAGTCCAACGGCACCACAACAGAATGCACTGGTCTAAATTCACTGGGTTCTTGAACAATGGACAATGTCAAAACAGTATGAGCCGAGTGCGAGCAGAGCAGGGAGAGGAAGTAGAAAGTGTAAAAAGGAAGTTCAAAATGACAGAAGGAACAATGAAAGGAAAAAAAAGAGAGGGATGGGTTTGTGCAGAGATCCACTGATAACAAGAGAACAAACAACATTAGGCTGTTGTTTTCCAAAGCAAAGAGCCCAGGTCAAGCCCATAGTCAATGATCCAGGCTTTCCCAAAACATGTAGGAATGACCTACTGCTTGCTTTTTCAGCTCCTTCCTTTTGTTCTGATAACAGATATATAGTGATAAGAAATGTCTCAAGTT
Organism: Boleophthalmus pectinirostris; assembly: GCF_026225935.1. NCBI lineage: Eukaryota > Metazoa > Chordata > Actinopteri > Gobiiformes > Gobiidae > Boleophthalmus > Boleophthalmus pectinirostris. The sequence goes on from NW_026571152.1 coordinate 2,754,281, forward strand.
AGCATTTAAAAGAAAGATTTCATTGTAGCAACCAGGCTTTTTTATTTAAGTATCGATCAATCTGTCTGTCATCTGTAATTACTCAGATTTTAGCAGCGTTGCACTGGCTTTCAGTTCATTTTTGAGTAGATAGGGACAGCCCGGAATTTTGGACATAGAACCTCATTTCCTAGTGAGTCAGAGGCTGTGTTCAGACTGCAGCCTGAAGTGACCCAAATCCGATTTTTTGGCTTCTATGTTCCTGTATCTGATCTTTTAATGATCAAATGCAACCCAGGACACTTGGATATGTGCTCCTGAAACCGATACATATCTGATCTTTTGACATGTGACTTCAGTGTGAACGGTCCAAAGTGCATTCATCCACCTACACGTTATCAACAAGACACAAACGTCACTATTCTGCACTGAAGTAGGCGAAAATTGTTAATGAACTCCGTGTCACTGAAGTGAAGCACATCACCACTCACCACTCTTGGCTCCGTCTCCACATCCACACGTTCCTTTCAACGGACGTCGCTGCCGCTGTCCCACAAAACACCACGGCCAAAAACCTCGTCCTTCTCCTTCTCAATCTCCTCCTTAAAACAAGTAAGTTGTTCATGTTCTGGCTCCGGTACGAGAGAAACTTTAAAATCTCCAGGTGCTCGATGCTGCGTCCATGTTTGGACAACTTCCGTAAACACAGAGCACGCTCACTGCGGTTGACGTCATCCTGTCTCCAGTGCACATGTGGGACACTTTCGGGCCGTTTACTGTTCAAACTGGAGTCACATACAAGTCACATTTAATTGGAAATGTGAACGACCTCACAAAAACATCGGATTTCACACAAAAAATCGGAATTGAGCGTTAAGCCCTGCAGTCTGAATGTAGCCAGAGTGTTGGAGACGTGTGGAGACACTTTTTTAAATATTCTAGGGTGACCATATTTCTGTTTGTGAAAACCCGGACACCTTACCGAGGGTGAGGGGTGGGGCCTCGTCACTGAGCTACTCTCACCTCGCAAACTGTGCACATGGCCTCCCACTTGTCGACTGGGACAGAAAGCATGTAATTTCAAGTACAATCATTGTTAAATGCACATTTGCGCTTCGGCATGTTGCAGACTGACCGACTGTTTGTGTCTGCTCGCTCCTTCTGAGTTACAGAGAGCTACAAGAGCCACTCAATTTAATGGCCCAATGAAAGATACCCGTTTTTTGCATCCCAGGACAGGACGCAAACAGACATGTCTGGGGAAAAATGGATGTTTGGTCACCCTAAAATATTCCATCCAGTCCTTGTATTTGCAGAGGTCACTGGTGCTAGACTAGTGCATGTCAATGGTCATAGTTCTCCTGCCACTAAAAACAGTCTCACCCACTCCACAAAACACCCGAAACAAATCTATTATTACACCAGACTGTCCATGTGAATGTCTGTGTTGATAGAATAATGTCTGAAATAAAACTAACCTTGAATCACATGAATCGTCGCATGTACAACTCACTGCTGCTGCTCAGACGTCCTTCAAATGCAAGGTTGGTTTTACTTCTACAATTATTCTATCAACACAGACATTTACATCAGAGGAAGCGCTACCATTAGACAAAAGTCGGCAGCCACAGTTGTCCTTGCCATTATCACTAATGGCCGAGGCCTTAGAGCAATTTGATTTTCTCTCAACATAACATTTAAATGAACAAAAAACCATCATCAGATATAATAGATGTAAACAAAAATGTAATTGTACTAGCAAAAAAAATAAAACTACTTTCAGTACTTTCTAGTAGGTGACTGAACTAATACGACAAGTTTCTAATCCACCATAATTCAAATAGAGATGTGCGTGTCTCATGAACAATGTGGAAAAACAAGTAATAAATATAAAAAAATTACAAAAAAAAAAAAAAGCCAAACAACAAAACTGTGCATTATAGTAAGGGCCCCAGACTCAAGTTTGCCTAGGGCCCGCAAATTGTTAACTGCGTCACTGATTCACATGGACAGTTTGGTGTAATAATAGATTTGTTTCGGGTGTTTTGTGGAGTGGGTAAGTTTTTAGTGGCACCAGTGACCTCTGCAAATACAAGGACTGGAAAGAATATTTCAAAAAGTGTCTCCACACGTCTCCAACACTCTGGCTCACTAGGAAATGAGGTCTTATGTGCAAAATTCCGGACTGTCCCTTTACGTTAACTTCTTAGATTATTTTTAAAGACAATGCAGTAAAGTGTATTTACCTTGTTGACATGTTTCAGCTGTTGCTGCTGCATCTTCAGAACTGTCCCCGGTGTTGGTGGTGACGTGTCGTATATCAGCTGTTGTTACTTCCTGTGGGCGTGGTCAGCCTGATGGACCTGCAGGTCGCTCAGACTGACCACACCTCCAGTTGCCCGGTGTCTCTGGAGGAGGGTGTCCCAGGTGTGTGAAAGGAGGAACGCTCCGTCATCATGGTTAATTCTGTCCGTGCCTCGTTTCCTGATTTCACTGTCCTCCTTGATCCAGCGTTTGAACTTGTTGTTTTCTGATCCAATGACCCGAGCCCCGTCCTGATCCAGAATGTGGTTGTTCCTTTTACAGTGTCTGATATGGTGGATTTTAGGTTTTCCTGTTCTGCTTTGTCTTTTTGTGTTCTGGTGAGTCTCCCTGACGTTTCCTTTTCACATTCCTTTTGGTGTTCCTTTTTTCGGATGTGAAATGCCCGGCCATTGAAATCAGAAAACGAGGCACGGACAGCATTAACCGTGATGACGGAGCGTTCCTCCTTTCACACACCTGGGACACCCTCCTCCAGAGACACCGGGCGACGGGAGGCGTGGTCAGTCTGAGCAACCTGCAGGTCCATCAGGCTGACCACGCCCACAGGAAGTAACAACAGCTGATATACGACACGTCACCACCAACACCGGTGACAGTTCTGAAGATGCAGCAGCAGCAGCCGAAACATGTCAACAAGGTAAATACACTTTACTACATTGTCTTTAAAAAGAACCTAAGAAGTTAAAGTATATAAGAAGACAAAATGAACATCATTGTCCCTTTACGATTTTATTATTTGTTTCTAAAGCTTTGAATGTTTTGGCCCCGCTGTACGTCTCGGACCTCATCCACGCCTGTGCGCTCTGAGGTCTGAGGTCCAGCTCCAGCTCGTGGGGCCTAAAACGAAGCTTAAAACCAGAAGGACAGGACCTTCTCTGTGGTCGGCCCTAAGCTCTGGAACGCTTTGCCCCCCCACGTCCCAACAGCCCCCACAGAGGAGAGTTTTAAGTCTCATCTTAACACCCACATTTATTCTCTGGCTTTTAACGCCGTGTGAGTTGTGTGGTCCTTCATGATTTTTATGGCTCTGCTTTTATTTGATTTTATCTGCGTACGTGGTGTCTGGAGATCAGTCTATCTGTCTATCATTTTCAGAGCAATCAAGCAATTAAAAGAAGAAGGTATTATGGGTACTGCTGTCATGTGATAAAAAGAATTGAGAGATTAATTCATTATGATCTGTAATTAATTAATCTAATTAATTTCTTTTTAATCTCACCTAAAAATTGTTGAGAAAAGTCCTCAACTTGAGGTATTTTCATTTAAATTCATTATTACATTATTGTGGCAGATCAAAAGACTGATATAGAACAAAAAAAAAGTGACTTTATAACAAACTTTAACAGATGCAGTCACTTACATTCCATAGTATCATCATTATTATTACTATTACTAATCTGCAGTGTTGGGAAGGTTACTGTTAAAATGTATTCCCTTACAGATTACAGATTACATACACCAAAATATAGTTTGTAACGTAATCCATTAAATTACTTAAAGTGAGTAACGTAATCTGAATACTTTGGATTACTTGATATTGTCATGCTTTTTAAAACGACATGCATGTAACAACCACATCCTGAAAATTCTTGTTTGTTCTCTTCAAATTGTCTGTTGAGCCCAAGTCTCCATGAATAAGAAACTGTTTGTTGTAAAGTAGCAAAGACTAGGAAATCTGAACATAAGATGTTTTGTCTGTTTAAAGACAATAAAAAGCCCAGACTTTCCTTCGTCATATAAAAAATATTATTGATAGAGAAATGCTTTATATATGAGATCACTGGTTTTAGTCCTGGTTTAGTCCTGGACTGGGTTAGTCCTGGTTTTAGTCCTGGTGTTAGTTCTTCCCATGACGCACGGGAGGACGGCGGTGTAGTAACTACGGAAGGAGACGTGGTCCGTGCGTTCTCAGGTTGATGACGATGATGAAGGTGTGTGTGTGTGTGTGTGTGTTTGTGTGTGTCCCGTCATGTCTCAGGTCTATATGACAGTAGTGCAGATTTCATGAGCCTATGCAGTTTGTTTTCACCAGCGCCAGTAGCTCCGGTTTGACATTTAAGTTGTAAGCGATTTTATATTTGTTATTTTCTTTTATATTTCACGTCGGGAAAAGAATTTCCAAGACACAAATGTGTTTTTACCTGTGCACTGTTGACTCTGTTCTACTGGCTCTTCCACCTCGTCCATTGTGCGACTGACGCCACCAACGTGAACATGACGTTTACATCGCTCTTACTACGTGCGTTTTGTGTGGGTTTCCGGCAATGAGTGGAATTACCGAAATAAATACAAAAATAAATGTGTTTTTTTTTTGTGTGCATGTTGTTGTCCCAACAACACATAAAAACAGATTTTATAATAAAGTAACTCGCATACAGAAACAGTAAAGTTAGAGATTAAAAATGAGATTAACGCGATTAAAAAACATAACGCGCTAAATATGACTGTAATTAATTAATCGCAATTAACGTGATAATTTGACACCCCTAATTATGGGAAACAATGAGCAATCTCTTTATTTTTACCTCTACAACAGTTTGGAAGATTTAAGCTTTTACTGGTTTTATTATATTGGTTAAAAAATGGTCAATATTAAAAATCTATGAAACTATAAAAGACAAAAACATTAGCCAAAACAATTTTAAAAAGTAAACACAAGTGGCAACACGGGTGAATCCATCTAACACATAGAACACTGGAGTCATTTACGAGTGAGAATCTCCACTGGTTCAAAGAGTCTGTGGTCTTCAGTGGAAACTCGGCCCCAAACATGTGCAGAGATACGAGACTTTGAACGGGACTTTGAAAGGAACTTTGAAAGGAACTTTGAAAGGGATCCCGAAAGAGCGGAAACCGTCTTATTGACATGTGCCCAGTAAAAACACACCAGAGCAGTGCTTCATGTTCTCGTCTTCTCTCTTCAAACCGACATGCGGTAACCCATAATCCTCTCTGTTTATGGACTGGGAGGGTGCGACTGTGAGAATCTGTGGACACATATTCAGACAAACGGACATTTAAACGCTCATTTCTACTTTCAAGTCAGTCGTTGCGCTTCACATCAAGGAACCACTCACACATTCAGGGTTAAGTGTCTTGCCCATAGACAGCATTCGTCAGCATTCATCTCTGGGAGCTTAGTTGAGTTTACTCTTTATTTGAAGGGACAATGTACACTGAAAAAAAAGGTTGCTGGATTTGCATAAAATAGTTCTGGAAAGCGGCTCCATGCAATAAAATTATGTTTAGGCTTTGAAACTTATTTGGATCCTCTCTACACATATTTTTCTCAGAACATGAACGTCACTTTTTCATGTTGATGAAATTTGATCAAATCATGTTGAATATGCATATTTATCTTATGTTATCTTATCATGAAATGTATAAGTCTGTATAATTTAATTGAATTGATCTAATTCTGTAAAAGAAAACAAAAACAGTCTTTAGTTTTCCACAGTTCTGTTTTGTCTTAAACAGAATCAAACACACAGAGACACACAAGTACAGAGACACACAGTTTGGAGCTGGACAGTGTGAAGATTTATTCCAGTGAAGAAGCTCTGGTCTCTGTGGACACAGAATAACACATGATGATCACATTCTGATCATCTACTCTGTTGTACATGTTTAAATACATTTAAAGTACTTATTACTACAATAATGGACCAGAACAGAATCACAAGAACATTAGAAGTGTATCTGCAGAAACAAAACTCACCATGTGCTGCTTTTCTTCCTCTAAACGCAGTAACAGGGAGGGCATCTGGTATAAAAGTCTCCTAGTGCCACATCACCCTGTAGAAACATGAAAACTGTTTCAATAGGAAGTACATTTTGAAAAATTTGTTTAAAATCATTTTAGTTGAGTTACTTACTTTGTTCATCTGTGCTCTGTGTTTTGTTGGTTCTCAAACATCTTCCTTTTTCCTGAAACATCAGCTGTAACATTCATGAACTTCCCCACAGCTCCAGCAGAGCTCTGGACGTCACTCTGTGTTTGTAGACGACTCTGGAACAAACACATTCAAATCTGATACAACTGTCACACTCTTGTAGATGGACAGTCAAATACAATTTGTTTCAAGGAAACAGTCCTGACATTAATTTCAAATAAAACACCACAAACATGTTTTAACAATGATGAAATTCTAGGCCAGAAAAACATAAAATCTTTGAAAAGTCTCACCTCCAGATCAGTTCTCATAATCCTCCTGCTCCACACTGTGTGTCTCTGCTCCTGGATCTGTCCTGTGTCCTGTTACATTGGAATTTTCCCTCCAAAGGTTTTGGGGAGGAGAATTCCAGAGGGAGGAGCCTCACCACAGATTAGAATAAAGTCATGTTTCCTCAACCTGATTAAAACATGCAGGTCTCACATCCACCACAATCAAGTGACCTTTGTAAGATTTAAACATGCTGGACAGAGAAATGTAAAAAAGTCATGTTATTATTGTCAAATTAGTTTTTGCAATTTGAGCAACTCCTCTCAGAAGATTTTGTCAGTGTACAGAGACTCGAAGCTCATAAAAACAGACATGTTCTGCTCCAGATTATAGCGACACAGTTTCCATCCAGGTTTGCAATTATTACAAAATTTAGCATCACTTGGTTCTGACGAGGACCAGAGGACAGGACCACATTACACCAGTTTAAAAATCACTGCATTGGCTCCCTATGAGTTTCAGGATCGATTTTAAAGTTCTTTTACTGTTTTTTAAATGTCTTAATGATCTTGGGCCTTCTTATCTTTCAGAACTGCTTCTACCCTGCGCTCCTCCGGCAGCAGGATCTTGGTTATTCCCAAAGTCAGGACACACACTTACCGAGATGCGTTTTTCCAATACTACGGCCCTCGTCTAGGGAACAGCAGCTGGAGGAGCTCAGGGTTGCAGAGAACGTTCATGTTTTTTGGGAGCAGGCCCACCTTTTTAGTTTAGCTTTTGAATGAAATCTTATACTTTTACTTGCTTTTATTGTACACATTTTATTATATTTATTTATTTTGGGCATGTTTTTAGGATTTCCAGTGTTTCCTCAGTAGGAGCCTCTGCATCAGGAGTGGAGGTCGGCTGTAGCTGTCGGGTCTGTCCCGTGGGCTCCTGGTGGAGAGTTGGTGTTTGGGCTTCATCTCTCCCCTGGCTCCTGTGGTGGTTCCTGGTGGTGGTGGACGTCTCTCTGCTCCTGATGTAGACGGCTCCTCTGATGGTGCTTTCTCAACTGGTTCGCCTGTATTCAGCCTCACATTTTACTATGTGCGGTCTTATGTATTTTAGCATGTTCGTGTGTGTGAGTGTGTGCATGTTTGTGCATATGTGAGTATGTGAGTGTGTGTGTGTCTGGGTTGCTTGGTTGTGTGGGGTTGGGGGTGTGGGGGTTGGGTTGGTGAGTGGGTGGAAGGAAATGTGGAATTGTTTTTAATCACTGTAAAGCACTTTGTCTTACATTTTGTATGAAAAGTGCTTTGTTACGTCCCCTTTGCAAGGGGAGAAAGGGAAGTAACAATAAAACCAGGATGTTTAAGGTTTGACTAAAAATTGTGCATTTATTATTTACAGTGTAGGGGACGAACAAAAAAAAAAAAAAAAAAAAACAGGCTTTTGAGGAGAAAATAAAAAGGAATTAAACAAAATGATCTAATAAACTAAGGAGCCCTAACTAAGTACAATGTAACAAATCTAACTCAAGTTGTACTGCGAACAAAAAGGGGTCTCAAAGAAGTAACCGAGGCAACAGCCGGCAATATAACAAAACACAAAATGAGACAACCCCAAAACATCAAACAAAAGGGGTGAGGTGGCCGCAGTGATCCAGCCGCCTCGAGCGGGCGGAAGATGGTCCTTTTTAAACCCTCGTTATCACAGGGGCATCCGTGGACTGGTGGAAGCGGAGGGGTGATCGGACAATCGTCGACACGCTGCTGGTTCTCCTGCACATCCGGGTCCAGGGCTCGTGGACCGAGCGCATCATGCACACACAAAAGCAAATATAGAAGAACGGGAGCACTCTAAACAAATATCAAAGGGCCGGGGCCCGTAACATAAATAAAGTTTGATTTGATTTGACACTAAATAAGTACAATAAACTCAACTAAACTAAACTAAGGTATGACCAAATTTTACCAAGTGACCTTTTTGTTGTCTTAATTTTATGATCTCTGTGCAGCACTTTGGAAACTTCTTTGTTTGTAAAAGGTGCTGTTTAAATAAAATGGATTTGGATTTAGGTTTGATTGTTCAGTTGCTCCAGTGACTGAACCAGATGCAGCTTTAAATTTGACCCTTGACATCGATTCATCTGCCTTCTTGACAAAAAGTGGAGTTAACCTTTTTAATGAATCCACTGTGTCCAAGACGAGGAGCCTGAACACCAGAGAACGAGGCAGAGCAAAGTACAGAAACAGGCAATTCACCGTGTTTACTTTGGCTCTTAAGAAAGCACAAATGAGTTTCTTCTATTATTCTTATCTTTTATCAGATGAGCAGAAGCACCGGAGCTCTGTAACGGTCCCACTGAAACTTCAAATACTAAAACAACAAACATGTAGGCAACTGGTCTTCTGATCTCCTGTTTGAGAGAGGATCTGAGGAGAGAGAGGAGGGCTACAAAGAGAGGAGGATGACAGAAAGGGGGAAAGAGGGGGGGGTGAGAGAAAGAGAGAAAGCAGAGCAGGAGAAAGACAGGAGTAGAGAGAGGTATAGGAGGGAGTGAAACGAGAAGAGACAGAAAAAAAAGACAGAGAGAAGAGGAGTGATGGAAACTGAAAAGAGAGGAGAAGAGGGAGAGAGTGAAAGAGTGAAGGACAGCGGTAGATTTGGTGGAGAGTGAAAGAGAAGATCGAGACTGGAGGAGGGAGGGAGACGATAAGAGGAGGGTAGAAAACAAGAGAAGAGAAAAAAGAGACGGGAAAGAGAGCAAAGAAATCTGGCCAGGATTTTCTTTTTTTTTTCTTCTATCCGGTTCTTCATCTTGTTTTCAGATTTATGATCTACTCACAGAAGTATTTGTTGACGGTCTTCAAAGAGGCTCGGAGATACAGAACATTAACGTTACTGTACTTGCAGATCACCAGGTCACGTCACACACACGCCGCCGGGTATTGCTACGCTGGTCATACTGTGCATATCACTCCGCCTGGGATGGTAATATAGTTCCAGTGCACATCACAACACTATGTACTGAAACTGCTGCATTCTAGTCTAGAAGTCATTTAATTTAAGAGAACTTGTCAACTAAAATGATTTTGCTGATTGGACAGATCGTTTCACTACTTTTAAGTCTTTTTCTGATCGATTTAAGTGTTTGTGTCTTCAATTTTGGCCAAGCTTTTTTACAGTGTGGTAGTAATAACATTTTTAGCTGTCTGTACTTTACATACACTACCGGGCAAAAGTTTTAGAACACCCTCATTTTTCCAGTTATTTATTGCAGTTCAAGTCGTGTGGAAAAAAGTGTGTTGTTCTAAAACTTTTGACCTGTAGTGTAATTCCAATGCATCTCACAACACTAGTCTAGAGGTTGTTTATTTTAAGAGAACTTGTCATCTGCATGGACAGATCATTTCACAAATTTTAAGTCATTTTCTGATAGATTTAAGTGTTTAGATCTTACCTCTTTTGGCCAAGCTTTTTTGTAGTGTGGAGGAAGGTAATGAAGTACAAGTAGTAAATAACACTTTGGCAGTCTGCACTTTACATAAGTACATTTGAAAAGTGTATACTTTTTACTTTGACTTCACTACATTTGAGAGCAGGTATCTATTATTGCTATTTTACCACAATGTCTGTGGTCAAATCCAGAGTAAAACTTCTGAGTTCAAGCTTTGGCTTTCAGCAAACACAAATAAATCCACAAGAATTTTATTCATACTGACACTGTTGACCAAAATCTGTCTATCCATCCATCTATCCATCCATTTTCTTCCACTTATCCAGGGCCGAGTCACGGGGGCAGCAGTCTAAGCAGGGACTCCCAGATTCCTTCACCCCAGACATGTCCTCCAGCTCCTCCGGAGGGACCCCGAGGTGTTCCCAGGCCAGCCCAGAGACATAGTCCCTCCAGCGTGTCCTGGGTCTTCCCCGGGGCCTCGTCCCGGTAGGACATGCCCAGAACACCTCCCGAGGGAGGAGGCATCCAGAACAGATGCCCAAGTCACCTCAACTGGCTCCTCTCGACGTGGAGGAGCAGCGGCTCTACTCAGCTCTACTTGGCTCCACCAAAATCGGTATCATTTTAAATCAGGGGTTTCCAGCCTTTTACCTCTGGTGAGCTACCTTCATAATGGAGAAACAAGAAGAGCTATGACATGCTTTGGACAGGGCACAGTTAGATGCCTATTAAACATAAACCATTATCCGTTCATTAGTGCACAAGTTAGGCATCAAAATGGCACATTTACAAAGATAATTAATCCATGTTTATTTATTAAGTGCAGTACGTATAAATCGAGAATCCCTTGATGAGCTTCTTGGAAGGGGTGGAGTGATACTGGTAGCTGCTGAGCTGCAGGTTGGAGATCCCTGTTTTAAATCATTCACTACATTTAACTCTCTTAAAAATCTGTGTGAAATACTTTTACTTTTTATTCTCAAAGACATTTTTTAAACAGGTACTTGAATACTTTTACTTAAGATCAACTTTTTCATGCAGTACTTTTACTAGATTAACTTTTTGCATCTTTAGCTGAACTTAAGCAACAAAAGTGAGTAGTTCATCATGGAGAGAAGAGAGAAAGACGGAGGGAAGAACAGAGGGCAGTTCAAAAGCCCCAAATGTGTGTCTGTTGTTGAGCTGACAGAGGTTTCCATCATGTTTGAAGTTTGGTGCATTGGAAAAAGTGAATGTTACTTAAAAGTGCCCACATTTGTACGTGTGTGTGTGTCTGTGTGTGTGTGTGTGTGTGTGTGTGTGCCTTTGTTTGAGCATATGTGTGTGTGTTTGGGTCTGTGTGTGTGTGTGTATGTGTGTGTGTGTGTGTGTTTGGGTCTGTGTGTGTGTGAGAAGACGGTCAGATGTGGTTTGTGCTGTTTCCACGGCTCTGGCTCCATCTGGATCTATCCACAACATCAGACAAGAGTCGTGAGAAGAAGGTCCTTTGGTCATCACTGAACATACGTCACATTTTTCACGTCTCTTTTATGTGTTATTTCTTTGCATTTATTCATGGCCCAAAAGTGTTCTTTGATAGGACGGCTGCGGGTTCTTTGATAGATACACTGGAAAAAAAAACGAGGTAAGTTAAAATGACTTAAATTAAGAATGTTTTACTTTATTTGAGTCGATTAAACTTGACAAATAAAATGATCGACCAATGGAATAAGTGTTTTGTCTTAATTCAAGCAATAATCAGTTTTGTTTATTTTAAGTGCAAAAAGTTGTTGTTTTTCTTATTTTAAGTGTCGCAAGATGTATTTTCATATTTTAAGTAAAAGTCTTGTTCCACTGGCAGATCATTTGACTTGTCAAGTGAAATTGACTTAAATCATGATCAAACATTCTTAATTCAAGACATGTGAACTTGACTAGAGTTTGTTTATTGCAGTGTGTACAGACACAGATTTGAGAAAAGTTGGAGCTTTAATACTTTCTTAAAAAGTGAGCCATGATGAGCATTATGAAAACATTACATTATGTATGATAGTGTTTTATTATTATTATTATTATTATTATTATTATTATTATTATTATTTATTTTAAAAGTACGTCTCATATTAATGGACATTAGTACATTATGTGTAAAGATTCTAACCATCGTGTTCATGTCCAACAGTCTACAGGACAGGGAAAAGAGCAGCACAATCACACAAAGACTAATGTAACACATCGGTTCACTCATTAGACATTAGAGCCCTGCACCCGAAGAAAAACAGTGCACCTACATTTAGGTGTGGAAGATGCTGTGATCTGTCTTCTGCATTGGACTCACTCACACCTGTGAGGATATTGTTTTTCGATTTCTCCAGTGCCTTTAACACAGTCCAGCCCTTTCTGATGAGTGAGAAGCTGCTCAGGATGGGTGTCAGCTCCTCCATTGTCTCCTGGATTACTGACTACCTGTCAGGCAGGCCTCAGTACCTGCAACAGGGAGCAACCTGTCTGATACTGTGGTCAGTAATGTAGGAGTCCCCCAGGGTACAGTCCTGTCTCTGTTTCTGTTCACTCTGTACACCTCTGATTTCCAGTACAGCTCTGAGTCCTGCCACCTGCAGAAGTTCTCTGATGACTCTGCAGTGATTGAGTGCAACAGAGATGTTCAGGAGCTGGAGAACAGGACACTGATTGCAAACTTTGTGGAGTTGTCCCAGGCAAACCATCTGCTCCCGAATGTCAACAAGACCAAGGAACTGGTGATTGATTTCAGGAGGAAGAGAACAACAGTGGAGCTCATCACCATCCAGGGCCATGACATGGAAATAGTGACTGATACAAGAACCTTGATGTCCTTGTGAACAACAGACTGGACTGGAGGTACAACAGTAATGCTGTGTACAAGAAGAGTATGAGGAGACTCGACTTCCTGTGAAAGCTCAGGTCTTTCAATGTGTGCAGCAAGTTCCTGGAGATTTTCTCCTGATTTAACTAAACAACACACAGAGGTGTTTTATTTTTACACTTTATTTTAGTTAATTTGAAATGAAATTATGCACAAAACTGGTTCAAACCAGTCTTCTCTCGCGGGAGTTGAATTAACATTAGAGGAAGTAGAATTAACACTAGGGGGAAGATGAATTAACTTCAACCATATCAACCCTGGCAAATAACCCCAATTCGAAACCCCATTTAACTTTCAAATAGTTAAAATAACACTTTTTGCACAACTCTGAAATATTTTACCCTGGAATTTTAACCCTCCAGTTTCTGCTGTGTGTGGTGATGTACAAAATGACAACAATGACAAGCACAGTCGTCGAGCTTGAGAGAAAGTTGAGTTCAGTGTCTGACAGCAGATCGAACGCCGTGACAAGGATCTGATCCGTAAAAAGCACAGCCTCAGTGTTTTTGGTGTTGAGTTTTTTTTAACTCTGCGTTTCCGTCACAGTGACTGCTGCCGGTGGTCACTTGGGGGCATACTTGAACTGAGCCTTCACTCGTCCCCCTCTCTCTCTCTTTTCCTGCAACACACACACATACACACACACACACACACTTCACCGTGCACACTCGTCCATGTGCATGCTCCCAACCCCCGCCTCTCCTCTTCCCTCTTCTCTTTTCACCAGACACAATCCCCATTCACGGCGTAAAATCCACACACAAGCTCCTGTCTGCGGCCCACACTTTATCACCGGCACTTGAGTGGCTTTGCCCCGGCCGGCCTGCCCCTCTGTGCGGCTGGTACCATTTGTTCTGGTGTATTCTGTGTTTTGTACTTACAGGGAGGCCGTTTGATACACTGATGCTATAACACTCGTCCTGACCAGTGCACTTGTCCAGACTGTAGATTTATGGAGGCACAACTGGAGACTAAGGATCAGGGACCGTCTCCTTTGCAGTGTGTGTGTGTGTGTGTGTGTGTGTGTGTGTGTGTGTGTGTGTGTGTGTGTGTGTGTGTGTGTGTGTGACAGCTGAGAGAAGAGCTGAAATAACACCAAGGCATACGTCACGTTTGTCTGACAAGAGATGCTTAAAGTTACCGGGGCTGACGTTTAAAGTGGTAAATGAGTAAAATGTCGTCTTTTGCCAACTGTCACCATCGAATTCTAAAGTAGTAGTGCAGTGACTGGGGTACTGCGGTCCTTCCTGCTCCATGACTGTGATCAGGTGAGATTCAAACTCAGAGGGACTTGTTATAATCTGAGAGGAACTGGAGTATATGAAAAAAACAAGACCAGGACAAACACCAAAAAGTAGATGCAGATCAGTTAGAGGAGCAGATCTGTGGAACAGTCTGGATCAGAGATGGGGACTTGAGAGTCGTGACTTGGACTCGAGTCAGATTTGAGTCACTATTTTTAGGACTTGAGACTTGACTTGGTATGGACTAAGACTTGGGACTTGACTCAGACTGAGGCCTGTGACTTGAGAAGACCTGATGTTTCTCCTAAAAAATATATATTTTTTGAAAATACTTTTCTGTTTCTTTTCAGTTGATAAATGCAGTGCTGAATTTTACAGGAACAAACTGGATCATGTCCCTCCCAGTTCTGTTTGGCACTGTGTACTGTGAGGTGGTATCGTCAAAAGTACTACAGTAATATACAGTATATACAGTACAATACAGTACAACACAGTCAATCAGAGGGAACTACAAAAAACACGATCCTTCCATTTCAGTGCCGACTACATGAATTCTTTCTGTTCTGACCGTAATGATTAACACTAACATCTTGTCAAAACATTTAAAATGGAAAATTAACATTTCTACAACTCTTATATAAAAATACCATGACTTTTTAAGTACAATTTAGTTTAAAATTCATATAAATTGCAAAAATCTAAAGACTTGAAAGGATTTGAAGCTCAAAGCAGACGACTTGGACTTGACTTGGTCTTATGGGCCAGTGACTCGAGTCACTCGATATATATATATATATATATATATATATATATATATATATATATATATATATATATATATATATATATGATATATAGACAAATACAGAGTGCCACAATGACTTTGGAGAAAAAAGTTTTTTTCTTAGGTGTAGGAAGTGGCATAGAGTTTACTCTAAAGAACTGCTGTACTGAAGTCATGAGGACTGTTATTGATATTATTGTATATATTTTTTTAGCTGTTCTGTCCAATTTGTTGCTTGTTGTTTGCTGACAGTTGTTTTTTGTTTTTTTTTTTGTTTTTTTTTTAACAACTGCTACTACTACTACTACTACTACTACTACTACTACTACTACTACTACTACTACCCTGTATGCTGTATACTTGCCCACAGGGTTTGTGAGAGCTTGTCATGTGTTAGATTAAAATAGCTTCTTTCTTCTATCATGGTTCTCAAACTCAAACACGTCTCAACAACATGTCTCTTGCCATAATAATTCAGAACTAATATTCTGTCTTTGAATCTACAAATGGCATCCATATCAAGGTACATGCAGTGTGGTCTGTGGTTTATGCCTTTGGAGTAACATACATTAACACTTAGTCCATTAGTTTTTTACATTCTGCTGTGGAAACATATTGCTTCTGCAGCAGAAGACAAAGCTTTGTCCAAATCAAATCTGTCCGTTTATAGTTTATGTAATTTCCCTGTTTGCTTCTTATTACATACACAAATAATCCAGTTTGAAGTGATCTTCAAACTGTGTGTGTGTGAGGGAGTACCTTTGGTTAGGAATAGATGAGTACAACATAGTCTGCACAGTTAGTAAGAATTAGTCACAGAGTTCCACAGAGCAAAGACCACACAGTCAAAGCACTGATCGTAAAAACTGTACATATCCTGTCCACACATATCAGTTTGAAGTGATCTTCAGACTGGTACAAAATGCAAACTTCTTCCCCAAAATATAAAATATATTGTATAAAGTCCTACTGCTGTCTTGAGTTGACTGTTTTAACTGGATTTGTCAGACAGTTTATAGACAGATATAGATGTCTGTCCTGGTTAAGTGGACAGGACATGTACACTTCTTTCAATCAGTGTTTTGACTGTGTGGTCTTTGGTCAGTGTGAAGAGGTGAACCTTTTCACAAAAACTCTCTCACACTGTGAGGTTTTCCCTCGATTATCACACTATAGCTCTGTGTAACGCTGTGACTAATTCTGACTAACTGTGACTAACTGTGATGATGTTCTGCTCATCTATTTTTAACTGAAGGAACTCCCTCAAAGCCGGACACACAATGCACCTCATTCAAACACTGTAAGTAGTTTGAGTATCAGATGCCTTAAATACAAGCATTATAATTAATATTTTGTTAACTAAGCCAAAAAAATTTCCGAAGTACAATGGCTGTTACTTTAAAACAATAACACTAAAAGTACAAGTAGTGATCTGAGATCATAAGTTGAGGTGTGTGTGTGTGTGTGTGTGTGTGTGTGTGTGTGTGTGTGTGTGTGTGTGTGTGTGTGCGTGCGTGCGTGTGTGTGTGTGTGTGTGTGCAGTGTTGGGGAGTAACAGATTACATGTACCAGCTTTACATAATCAGAGTACAAATTATGAGTAACTGTATTCAGTTACAGTTACTGTTTCAGTGAGTGGTAATTGGATTACAGTTACTTTGTTGAAATAAATGGATTACATAGAGGCATTTTCCTGTTTTCACATTTGGGCAATATCCCTTTTTGTTTGTCACTTTGTATTTAAAGAAGAGAGGGACGAGCATGTGGTGAGTGTGGTACACGGGGCGAACGCCGTCCACCCACTTCTTCCAACGTGAGATAAATAAATACGTAAGATAAATATGGTCCCGGTCAAGCAGAAGTAAACAGCAAGGCCAAAAATTCAAGTTAATTCATCTGATATAAAAATGTATTGAACAGATACATATGTACTCTAGTTTATGAAACTGTTGACCTTTTTTCTGTACCATTTTTGGTTCTAAAGTTCCATATGTTTTAAACAGACCATGTATGAAACATGGAACAAAAATTATTTCCCAAATTTCAAAGACCTGAAAATCATGTAAATAAATGGATGTATTTCATCATATCTTGTGTTATTCCATCTTTGAACTGTTGATGAAGGGACATGATTTATCAAAAAAAAAGTATTTAAAATGATAAAAATTTGCTTGGAAGGACTGACATATTTTATAGAAATAGTTTCCTTTCATTTTGAAGTAATATTAAAGTATTCAGAAGAAAAAAACGACAAATTATGCAAAAATTCTACTTCTACTTTCTTGCACAATTTTCCCTCCGTTACTTTTCCCTCTGTTACCATGACCTTTTTTAATAAAAAATCTCATGATTCAAAAAGTAAGAGGTTTTTCAACCTAATCTTGTACCATATGGTAGAAAACTATATGAAGCAAATATTCAAACCAGTTTGTTAAGGATATGGAAGTGAGAACCAAGAGTTATCACTGTTTGGATTTATTGACCAAAAAGTGCTGCATATTTCATTCCCTCCGTTACCGACATGAGTTTTTTTAATTTTTTGTCAACAACTTGAAAGAATATCACAGGTTTAACTTGACCCTGTTGGAGTGTAACTCTTTCCTACATTCTGATACTTTACTTATTTCAATAGTCCCTCTAGTTTCTGAATAAGACACATTTGAATGTCAAAAATCTGGCCCTGTTTCTGTGAATGTATATATACTGGGTCAAGGGACAGACTCGTGTAAGCTTATAGGCGATCAGGGACAGTGATTTGACCCAGAGCTCTGTATTAGAATTGTATTGGATAGGGAATACATTTTTGTGATTTCAACTGATCGATATAGTCTTCACTCCCTGGAAATAGAAAAGTTTAATGCCATATTGTGACAAAGACAAAGACAAAGATTCGTGTTTACAATCTTTTTCTCTTCCAACCTACTTCTCTGCACTGTTATTTTTCCTTCCTTCCTTTCCATAACCTTGCGCACTTTGGGAGCAGATGTTTGTGGTATAACAAGGTGTGAAGAGTCAGTCTGCAACCCCATCTCAAAAGCGACTCAACCCTTTGACCTTTGACCTGTTTCGACCTGTGTGCACCAAGTTCTCTGGTACACCTGCAAAGTTTAGAGACTATGGAGCGGTCTGGTGTCTGGGATGATCAGATGAATTCATTTAAAGTAAAGTTCACATTGGCTTTGTCTCTCTCTGCAATAAAAGTGATCAAATCTAGCCTATTATAATCTCTCAGAGCAGCGGTCCACAACCTTTTGTGCATCACGAACCAGTTTAACGTCAGACAATATTTTCACGGAGCGGCCTTTAAGGTGTGGCTGATAAATACAAATAAAATGATACAACCAATACAAAAAACGGGGTATTTTGGAAATATAATAACAAATGTTTCCAAAGACGTCAGTTTTTTACTCATTTTGCAACTTGTGGGAGTCAAGAGTGAGTCATGGATGGATGGAACGGAGAGAATTCGGTCATTTTTTAGTTTTTTTTGTTTTTAGTTTTATTTATTTAAAAGGGACAATGCGTATTCATATTTCAAAATAAAATATTGTTCACACTCAGATAATAAATGAAATGGGGGTTGTGGATCTCTGCATTAGATGATGTTGTTTAATTTAATGAAGATCCATAAAGACTTGAAGCAAAGTTCTCCACAGTGCAGTCCTTAACAAACAGATGCACACTCAAAGCATTTGACCTCAAGAAACTACTCACTAGGGCTGTGCAAAAATATCAAAATATCAATATATCGTATTGTTTAATGCGATGATACAGTATCGATATCTTGGGCTGCTGTATTGATATATCACCAAGAGTATTTTTGGTGTATTTTATAGGCGCGTTTCAGCTGACGTCATTGTTATTAAAAGCCCGTGTTGCATGCTGGGAAATATTTTGGTCGGAGGCAAGAAACACGGTAGCGTCAAACACAGTGCGTAACCTCGCGTATTTCTCCCTGATAATGCTGCTGCATTATCGGATGCACAAATAGAAGCACAGAAGAAGGAAAATGTCTTTTTCGTATTCCGAGTGAAAAGAACCGCTAACGGTGAATTAAACGACTTTCAAACATCCGCAGAGCAAACGTAGAAGATCCTAACAAACCGTGGACTCCAACAAGTTCAACAACACCTCGAGACTCTTGGAGGTTTTCATCTTTTCTGCTGTGAATGGCCCAGGAGTTTCCACCAAGTCATTGTGGATATCGCCCAAGTGAATATTTGTCCAGGTAGTTGGAGATTCCGACCAGAAATGTGGTTTGGTCCACCTTTTGTCGGGGTTGAAAAGGGTGATTTGTCGTCCGTCGATGCTTATGACCAATTTCTGGTCAAATGGTCTTGGGTCCTCTGCCGTTAGAGTGGATAAATAACCGGGATCAATACCCTTTACGTGCTTTCTCGCTCCGTCCGTCATGTTGAATTAGTGTTTCTTGCCGCCGACCAAAATAATTCCCAGCATGCAACGCCCGCTTTTGTCAACAATGAAACTCGCCTATAACACATTTTGCGTTTTCATTTTGCTGACGTACTGTATGTTTGACGATTGAAACAACAATTACAGTTTTCACAGTTTTTATTCTTTACTACTTTAGCGCTGAACTTATATTTATATGTATAGTTTTGTGAGTGGCCGTTGCAGAGGGGGGTGCATGTTTTGATTTTTGGAAGCAGGCGTAGGGGTGTTGGGGGCGGGGTGTTACACAGAGCAGATGGCGTGTTTTGGGCCTGTGTTTTTGGGGATGTCCTGGGGGAATAGTGGAGGCCTGGAGCATTCCTTTAGACACACACTCTGATCAGTGAGTTATGGAGCTCTGGACCATCTGCACCCACAGGACCACAGCTGACCACGGACAGACCCTCACCAGAGCATTGTTCAAATCAAAGCTCCAACCGTGGGGGCTCAGCTGATGTCTCAAGCATGACTACACGTCCAGGAACGGATCGAATCTGTTTATCTCCAGTGTTGGGAGGGTTCCTTTTAAAATGTATTCCCCTACAGATTACAGATTACAGATTACATACCCCAGAATGTAGTTTGTAATGGAATCCATTAAGTTACTAAAGGTGAGTAACGTAATCTGAATACTTTGGATTACTTGGTTTGCTGTAGAGCTAAAAGAAAATAAAAAGCCCAGACTTTACTAAACCAAATTAAAAAATATTATTGATAGAAGAGGAAGAGACACGTCCACGCAGCATGATTTAGTCCTGTTAAATCCTGTTAGATCCTGTTTTAGTCCTGGTTTAGTCCTGATTTAGATCTAGTTTAGATCTAGTTTAGTCCTGATTTTAGACCTGGTTTAGATCTAGTTTAGATCTAGTTTAGTCCTGGTTTAGACCTGGTTTAGACCTGGTTTTAGACCTGTTTTAGACCTGTTTTAGATCTAGTTTAGACCTGGTTTAGACCTGGTTTAGATCTAGTTTAGACCTGGTTTAGACCTGGTTTAGAACTAGTTCAGACCAGGTTTAGTTTCCTGCAATGAGTGGAATTAAAGGGGGGGATTTAGCCCAAAATGTGAAAACAGGAAAATCCCGCCATGTAATCCATTTATTTCAACAAAGTAACTGTAATCCAATTACCACTCACTGAAACAGTAACTGTAACTGAATACAGTTACTCATAATTTGTACTCTGATTACGTAACTCCAGTACATGTAATCTGTTACTCCCCAACACTGTTTATCTACATCTCTTTCACACATCACACCACATTCCAAATGATTACGCGTTGTGTTTAAGTGTCATAAAGGTCAAATGTTTTGTTTTCCAGTGAAATTCATGGATGGTTTTGTGCGTCAGGCTTTTTGGGTCAGTGAAATCAACCTCAAACTCTAACCCCAGACTAAGTCCAATTAAAGGAAAAGCTACTCAAGAAGGACGTTCCACATTATTACCATTTTCAAGCAATATGGGAAAGAAAAAGGATCTCTCTAGTGCTGAAAAGTGTGAAATAGTTGAAGCTTGGACAAGGTATGAAAACCTTAGATACTTCAAGAAAACCTAAGCATGATAGTACGAGTACAAGTAAATGGATACAAGTAGCTTTTGCTGGGGTGTGTCTTATCATTTTGGTCTTAAACTGTTTGTATTAACCCACTCTCCATGATCCTGGTGTTTTTATTTCACTATCTTATACTTAAATAAATTCCTACTCCTAATAGACCTTTTTCACAATGGCCAGAAGTGCTGCGATGTCGGGTAAACTTAACTCCCAGTTCATGGTTTTCTGTGGCTAAATACCTGTGGAAATGTCCCGTGTATTTTCCACCAGCTTCATAAATCTGTCCCATCACCAAATCTTTAACTAACAAGGTAAATATTCTAACATGAAGGATTTATTCACAACTAATAAGAGAAAAAAGACGAAAACTTAAAGTGGGGCGCCAGTGGGAATAACTGTCGTTGTGTCCTTAGGCAAGACACTTTACCCACATTGCTTAGTATGAAGGTGGTGTGTGCGTGAGTGATGGTGGTGGTTGGAGGGACCAAAATAAAGACTTACTTACTTAGTTAAAGAAGAATAATGACCCCGCATTAGTGACACACTGAACAAAACTAAAATTATGATCATGAATGTGAATATAACAGAATTAACTTGTTCACTTAGACTGAATTTAGAATCAAAATTAAAACTCGATTTCATGATGTCAATATTAGCATTATAGAGAGATTTGTGCAGTTGACTAGATATGTTCACAGATTACATGTCTCACATTTAAAGTGTACAAATCTCTCTGTTTACCCTAATATCTACATCATATCACCCATATGGAAAAAAAAATGGAAAAAAAAAATAAGAATTTACCAATGTCTTTGTAGTAAATCTTTATATAAGGTTTATATGTGTCATGTGTGGTTTACTCCTGAAAGTGTCCCCCCTTTTACATTTTTGTTATACAATCAGAGTCTGAAGGGGGATTTGAACCCAGGTCGACCATGTGAAAGTCCAGTGACTCACCAATTGAACTAACTGACCACTGATCTCAGAGGGAACAACAGATATTGAGGACAATTACAAGTACCTTGGTATTTGTAACTGATATGACGTCTTGTCAGTTGAGGCATGTGAAAAAAACAGAAGTGTATAGCTGCTTTTTGGAATATTACAAGTCAATATAGAACTTTGTAATAATTAGGATTTTGCAGTAAAAATATTTTTACAGCCTGATGTTTGTTCACTGTGAGATCAGTGGAAGAGTGTGTGTCTTATGTTTTTTAAGGTTTTAATGCGATATTTGCATTACTGTGTTTACCCCCATGCTGCCCAACACACACACACACACACACACACACACACACACACACACACACACACACACACACACACACACACACACACACACACACACACACACACACACACACACACACACACACACACACACACACACACACACACACACACACAGACACCCACGCACCCCTACACACAAACACACACACAGAGACACACACACACACGCACACACGCACACACACACACACACACACGACACACACACACACACACACACACACACTCAAACACACACTGTGATCATTTTCTTTCTCACTCTCACACACAACACAGTAATCAAGTTTAAGGAAACAAACATCATTTCACTTGTTTTTCTATGAAATAAATGACCTTTGTCCAACACTTGTGAGGAGATTGTGTGTGGGATTAGTGTCATATTCAGCTCTTGCAGGTTACAAAGTTTTATATGTTTCATGCTGCACATATTTACCAAAGATCTTGTAAGTGTTTTCACTGTCAAATACAAATCTTTTAGGATTCACATGAAACATGTTAAAATGGTGTATGATTTATCTCTACCTTTTCCATATGGGCATCATCATTTGGTTTTGACTAAACAGTTTTGTTCAGGAGTTCACTAATGTGTTGTTGTTGTTGTTGTTGTTGTTGTTTTCCTTTAAGCTTTTGTCTTTCTTACCTTGATAGTTGTGGATCAATTGTTTAGGTTAGAATGTTTAACCGTTGTGGATCTTCGTGGTTGAAGATTTAGTGATGGGGCAAATTTATGAAGCTGCTGGAAAATACACAAGACATTTACACACACATTTTCCCACAGAAAAGCATTAACCTGTGACATTTACCCTACACTGCGGCACTTCCAGCCATTGTGAAAAAGGTCTATATGGACCTGGCTCCAAATTTGCTCCTGTAACTGCTGTCCTCATGACGTCACACTCACTTAGTCCACGTATTTTTATAAATATCGTGTCTGCAAAGACAAAGCTTTGTCCAAATCAAATCTGTCTGTTTATAGTTTATGTAATATTTATTTTCTATTTTATTTCTATTTTATTTTGACTTGTACATTTACATTTATATAATTATGTTGTATTTGACATCTGTCTCTTGCTCTTTTTATTGTGATGTGTGAGCTCCTGTGTCCAGATGATTTCCCTTGTGGATTAATAAAATTCGTCTAAGTCTAATTTCCTTATTTGCTTCTTGTTACATACACAAATATTCCAGTTTGAAGTGATCTAAAAAGGAACAGAAGCATTAAATAGTATATTCTGTAGTAATATAGTCAAATGTTTCTCCTCCTGCCTCCCTCATCCCTCCGTTTCCCTCTCCTCCTCCTCCTCTTCTCACTTTCTCTTGGAGCTTGTACATCTGTTGTGCTTCTACACTTCTGGCGCGGTGACTATGGCAGGACGCCACGTTACTTTTGCCAGGTTTTCCCTCGGTCTCATCATTCACGCCTTTGTTTTCATTCACGTTTTTCTTTACTGCACTCTGCCAACCCTGACGTGCGCTTGACCCGCTCCGTATCTGCTGTTAATGTGCAGATGTAGCTTTGTGTTCAGTCCTGGCTAAAGTTCGTCTGATGGTTTTGCATTAAACTTGTAGCTTCTCTCTCTCTGTCTCTTCTTAAACCCTGGAATAAATGAATGAATGAAAGGAAGATGCTACTGTGGCCGTAGCAGACTGCAGCTGCGAGCTCTGCCCTGCGCTGAGACGATCTGCTCAGGACATTTCATTGGAGCTGTAAGTGTGTTTGGGAAAGACAGTCGTCCTCGAGCAGTAACCAGACTCCTGTGTTTTTGTGCACTGCGGATATTACATTGCGGTTATCACTTTTCAGACATTTGTCACGAGGATGAATAGACAGTTGTAGGTCAAGAATTTAACTTTTTTTTTTTTTACATTTTGTATTCGTTGAGGCTCCTGGGGCCTCTGAGTGAGGTACTGTAGCTCAAGGATACTTTTACACATAGTCGGGTTTGTTGAGAAACAAATATTTCCCTCCCTCTGTTTTTCAAAATAACATTGTGCACACAGCATTGTTTTTTTTTTAAAAAAGTCATCATCCTGTACAAATCCTGTAGCATTTATTTCAGTTTCAGTTTTCATTACAGTTGTAAGTATTACTCACAAATACCTTAAAAAAACGTGCATTAGTAAGCGGCCTCGCCTTGCTGACCTCTGAGCCTCATTTGTCATCAGTCTGATCCACCAGCTGTGTGCAAATGAAACACATGAAAAGTGTTTGCACCAGAAGAAACGCCACTGCTGCTCTAAAGACTCCATCATCATCAAAGCAAATGAAACATTGGTGGCCCTTTTGGTTCGTTTTCAGAGGCGAATTTGCTGTTTGTGTGTAAAAGATGGGTACAAACAAAGGGAAATGTCTCCAGATCTTGAGCTAGATTTATTTAAGTAATTTATCCTCCACGTACATCTCTCAGTTTATCACTGACTCACAGGAGCTATAGTAACACCATCATCTTCTCTTGGCACATCATTGGCACTATTATCCAGACTGTGGCGTGTTTCTGTCTAACTGGTGCCTACTGGTCTTCGTAGTCTCACCACACTTGCTTTATAAACCTCCTCCTTTGGAAGCACAGTGAAGGGGCCCTGCGTGTCTGTAATACTGACGGTAAATAAACTTCTCCTGCTTAAGACGTCCAGTTGGTCTACAGGCTTTCACTTCCACTCTTTCTTGGACAACCTGAAGACTTTTACAACCGTCTTGGTGAGAACCATCGTACTTGGAGGATATGATTTGGTTTGGTTGAGGTTTGGTTGATCCTTGATCATTGCATCATGAGTAGGAGGGTGTAAAAAAAACCCAGTCATCCAAGAAGAATCCCTGGTAAAAGGAGAAATTCAATTTGTCAACTGGACAAAAGTTATTTTGGTGGAAAATATTTGGCAGATATAAGGAAGTGTCCCTCGGCATTTTGAGCAGAACTGAAGAAGCAGCTTGGATGAGCTGCAACACGTATTTGACCAAAAATAACTTTTGTCCAGTTGACAAATTGAATTTCTCCTTTTAGCAGGGATTCTACTTGGATGACTGTTTTTTTTTACACCCTCCTATTCATGATGCAATGATCAAGGACCAACCAAACCTCAAATGAGAGGTGATTATTTAGATGTCTTATTTTTCACAGTCTGTACAGTCATAACAGTGGCAGAGTGGTTAGCCTCTCTTCATGTACTCTGCATGTCCTCTGTGTGTGTCTGTGTGTCTCCAGGTTTCAGCCCTGCAACCGTCTCTTTGTCCCTGTGAGTTTCAGAGCCTGCAGTCGAGTCTGTAAACACTGTTCCACTTTTCTCCTCATTACATTTCATTTGACATGTTTCAGGCTTTTCCTGAGAAAAGAAATGTGACACGGCACAAGATGATATCTACAGTGTCATTGTTCTTGTCCAGTTTATTCAAGTAACATCATATTTGCTTTCAATAAAATTAAAGATTATTTGTACCTTATACAAAACACTTTGTATAAGTCAAACTTGAATAATCTTTAGTCTGTATATAAATTGCTTTGAAATGTCTTCCTTGTTGCGTCTCTTATTGCTCCATAGAACTACAGTGGAAATAATGTCATCGACTTTTAGCCCTAGTTCATGATCATCCATGGGGTTGGAGTCTATGTTTTGTTTTGTTTTGTTTTGTAGTGCTGCAAAATGACTGAAAAAACTACGTGTGTCTAAGTGTTAAATTCACGGTGTTGGTGTTGTTGTGAGTAAAGTGAAGAAAATACAGAGATGTTTCAACATAGTCAAGAGTTATTTCTACTCTGACAGTGTTGTAGAGTAAAATAAGTTGTTGATCCACGGTGTTGAAGTAAACATTTACAAAGTGTGTGTTTTAAATGTTACACTACATCAGTGTTAGGTTTTTGTAACGTTTCCAGTGAGAGATCTACAGACAGCAGCTGTTTCACCTGCAGCTGGACGGCGCTGGGAGTGGGGCACATGGAAGAGAACTGAGGTATAACTTATCAAATGTCTTGGTAGTGTGATTGTGTGATGTGCATTTTAATATTTGAATATAAGTTATTAAACTATTAATACATTTGTGGGACCCAGAAATATATGGGTCCCCAAACTTTTTCTGGGGACCCATATTTTAAAAGTCACAAAACTTCTAGACATTATTTGTAAATCACAAAATAAAAGGTGGATTTGAATATTATTGAACATTAATTTTATTGTTGACTGAGTGATCGTGTCTCTGAACTATTAGTATTACTCAAGTTTTAAACAATGAAAAACAGTCACTGAAGCAACAATAAAAGGATCCAGAAGTCGCTTGTTTAGACATTAAATGTAGAACATTTCTGTTTCTTTTCAACATTCAACTGAACCAGCAATACTGGAGAAAAATAGTCAATACAATAATTACAAAAAGATTAGAAATGATACAAAACATGTCTTAACATTTCAACCTACATGCAGATCGTGACAAGTTGACCCAAAAAAATAAAATAAAATAAAAAATCTCTTGTGTCCCACCTGAGGGGCACAACACACTTTTCTGGGAAACAATGACCTAGACTACTGACACTATTTAAGGAAGAAAGAGTATATAGTATATAGTATTGAAGAGTATAACATGAAGAACTACACTATTTCTTCTTCATAAAGTGTTAAAACATATCAATACAGTGTTAGTAGTGTTAATAGAGAGCAAATGTGGGCTTGTTTTTTATCACTGTGAAGCACTTTGCGTTACATTTTTGAATGAAAAGCACTTTATAAAATATAGTTTGATTGATTGATTAGTTTTTCACTGTACACTAGTGTCAAAAAAATAAATCAAACCTTAGTCAGTGTCAAATTCAACTCTGAGGAGTGTGGTTACGTCACTTTACCAGTGTTGAGCCTTCTACACTTTGGAAAGTGTAGTTTTAACTCATTCTAGTGTGGACCCCATATGACATTAGCCTGATTCACCAGCCAGTTTTACTTTTTGGAAACCGTCTGACCTCGCAGCATTAGGATTCTTTCACTCGACGGTCGCGGGTACTTTTTTTATTTAACCAATCGCTGCTGCTTGGTCGTGACATATGTAATGCCTCACTAATGGGGATAACTGGTATATTAAGCTTTTCCCAAATCCCGTAGGAAGAAGGACAATAACGTCTTTCCCCTTGATGAAATTCACCAAACATTCTCTTTGTTCCAACTTTAAATCCTCGATCTTGGGAATCGTTGTCAACACAGAATATATGACTCTTCTCTGTTTGGCTGGTGCCCGAACTCACACTTTTTTGCGAAACATCTAGAGTATTCTGGTTCCTGATCTAGTCACTGGAGACAAATGAAACTGAGTGGAGGCATTAGGTAGCTCCAGCCTGGTAAATGTGTTAAAATGAACAATATATGAGTTGGATTGACACTCATGAATTTGCTGTGTACTACGACGAGATGAGACCTGAACAGTGATGTACTTGATTTAGATAACGATCCTCAAAAAGCCAGAGTTTTCTTCATCATTTTATACATTTGATCTTATAGGCGAGTTTCAGCTGACGTCATTGTTATTAAAAGCCCGAGTTGCATGCTGGGAAATATTTTGGTCAGAGGCAAGAAACAGGATAGCAGTCAAACACAGTGCGTAACCTCGCGTATTTCTCCCCGATAATGGTAAATTCCTGCTGCATTGCTGCGGAAGAAGGAAAATGTCTTTTTCGTATTCTGAGTGAAAAGAACCGCTAACGGTGAATTAAACGACTTTCAAACATCCGCAGAGCAAACGTAGAAGATCCTAACAAACCGTGGACTCCAACAAGTTCAACAACACATCGAGACTCTAGGAGGTTTTCATCTTTTCTTTTTTTATTTTTTTTTATTTGCAAACTACATAGATTACAACAAATAGGAACCAAACAAGATACAAGATACAAGACAGATATTACAACTGAACATTACATACAAATAGGGACAAAGATGACAGGGGTTGGTGACAGTGTGAACCTTATGTGTGTGTCTGTGTGTGTGTGTGTGTGTGTATTTGCGTGCGTGTGTGTATGTGCGTGTGTATGTGCGTGTGTGTGTGTGTGTGTATGTGTGTGTGTATGTGTGTGTGTATGTGTGTGTGTGTGTGCGTGTGTGTATGTGTGTGCATATGCGCGTGAGTGCGCGCACGTGTGTGTGTGTGCATATGCATGCGTGTGTGTGTGTGTGTGTGTGTGCCTATGCGCATGTGTGTGCGTGGGTGTAGGTGTGTGTGTGCCGGGGGGGATAGACCGGCTATGCGAATGATTTACTGTTGACCTGTATTATTGCTATTTAATTTGAGTATTGAAAATTTGTTAAGTGTGTGTTGGCGTTTCATCTTTTCTGCTGTGAATGGCCCAGGAGTTTCCACCAAGTCATTGTGGATATCACCAAAGTGAATATTTGTCCAGGTAGTTGGCGATTCTGACCATAAATTTGGTTTGGTCGAGGCTCTGTAGGGGTTGAAAAGGGTGATTTGTCGTCCGTCGATGCTTATGACCAATTTCTGGTCAAATGGTCTTGGGTCCTCTGCCGTTAGAGTGGATAAATAACCGGGATCAATACCCTTTACGTGCTTTCTCGCTCCGTCTGTCATGTTGAATTAGTGTTTCTTGCTGCCGACCAAAATAATTCCCAGCATGCAACGCGCGCTTTTGTCAACAATGAAACTCACCTATTACTGGTGTTTTATTGTGAGTGGATCTTGTCAAATCTAACCTTCATTGTCCCTCCAAACTAACCACCATGACTTCATATGGACTGCAAAAGCCTATTCAATTTACATTAACAGTTACAGTTTCCAGTGTGGGCTGCAGCAGGCGTCTATAGACTGGACCCGTGCCACGCTGTGAACCACAAAAACCTGCCCGGACCTCCTTTTTAAACCCCCTCCCTCCCTCCATCTCCCTCCCTCCCGCGTCGGCCTCACCTGCCTCAGCTTTGCCCCCAAAAACACACTCCTCTATACATCCACATGCGCCCGTCCTGCTGGGTAATTGCGCCCGCCGCCTTTGCCCATGTCCCGCGTGAAGGCTAAAAGATGTTGCTAATCCGCCCCATAGAATCGGCCGGGTCAGACAGCTCAATGCAAGCCAATGGGAGCGCTGCCACAAATTAGGCACACACCCACAAAGGCCCAGCGGCATTCTGGGTATTGTTCAGCGCGGCGGACAGGAGTCTAAAGCCGCAGACTAAATGCGAATGGGCGGATAGAAAAGAAAGGTGGAGATTAATAGTGGCTTTTTGACCTGGGAGTAGAGTTATAAATCTATATAAGGTACAATGTGCTGCACCCACAGAGGGGGCGCCGAAACTTTAAATCAAGGCTGGGTCACTGGACACATTACTTTAGTTAACAAAAGTCAGGCTTAAGTAGCTGAAGAATATGCATAGGTTTAAGTTTCCACACAATTAGTGATCGCATGTGTAAAATTGCTTTTGTGTTTTAATGTAAATGGTTTAACAGACAGTCTGGTGTGTTAAAGGCAATTTGTGAGTCCGGACAAGCGTTTTATTAAGAAAATGTACGGCCGCACGATGACATACAGTTACAACGCTGCAGTTTACTCATGTTTGAAGAGAAAATGTAGGATTTCAAAGAGTGAAGCTGTGTCTTAAAGATAAATGTTTGTACAAAATATTAAATTGTCTTTGGGTCTGGTCAAGTGGTAACGGAGGGAAACGGGCAGATTTTTGACATTCAAATGTCTCTTATTCAGAAACTAGAGGAACTATTGAAATAAGTAAAGTATCAGAATGTAGGAAAGAGTTACACTCCAACAGGGTCAAGTTAAACCTGTGATATTCTTTCAAGTTGTTGACAAAAAAAATTTAAAAACTCATGTCGGTAACGGAGGGAATGAAATATGCAGCACTTTTTGGGCAATAAATCCAAACAGTGATAACTCTTGGTTCTCACTTCCATATCCTTAACAAACTGGTTTGAATATTTGCTTCATATATATATATATATATATACATATATATATATATATATATATATATATATATATATATATATATATATATATATATATATATATATATATATATATATATATATATATTTTTTAATATATATATATATTATATATATATATTTCTACCATATGGTACAAGATTAGGTTGAAAAACCTCTTACTTTTTGAGTCATGAGATTTTTTATGAAGAAAGGTCATGGTAACGGAGGGAAAAGTAGAAGGTGCATGATTTTACATAATTTGTCAACTTTTTTCTTCAGAATAATATTATTTCAAAATGAAAGGAAACTATTTCTATAAAATATGTCAGTCCTTCCAAGCAAATTTTTATCATTTTAAATAGTTTTTTTTTTTTTTTTTAAATCCTGTACCTTCATCAACAGTTCAAAGATGGAATAACACAAGATATGATGAAATACATCCATTTATTGACATGATTTGCAGGTCTTTGAAATTTGGGAAATAATTTTTGTTCCATGTTTCATACATGGTCTGTTTAAAACATATGGAACTTTAGAACCAAAAATGGTCCAGAAAATTTAGTCATGTTCAGATGACTTGAATTAAGAAAGTTTGAGTACATTTCACTTGTAAATTTAACGAGTAAAATGATCTGCCAATGGAATAAGACTTTTTGTACTTTAAATATGAAAATACATCTTGTTACACTTAAAAAAAGAAAAAAAAAACTTTTTTTGCACTTAAAATAATCTAATAATCTAATGTTGCTTGAATTAAGAAAAACACTTTTACTTGAATCGACTCAAAGTCAAATCTTCTTAATTTCAGTCATTTTAACTTATTTAGATGTAGTTTTTTCCAGTGTAAAGTGAATATTTTTTATTTAAATTGTGTAATAACTATGTTTCTCAAGCCAATTATCCAAAATGATATGTTTATTCAATACTTCCTTATGTGAAATGACATTTTTCAGCAGGAAAATGACATGCTTCAGTTTGAACAAAATCATATGGA
This sequence comes from Boleophthalmus pectinirostris, assembly GCF_026225935.1. Classification (NCBI taxonomy): domain Eukaryota; kingdom Metazoa; phylum Chordata; class Actinopteri; order Gobiiformes; family Gobiidae; genus Boleophthalmus; species Boleophthalmus pectinirostris. The sequence goes on from NW_026571152.1 coordinate 2,785,308, forward strand.
CTTACTTCAGCTTCAGGATGTGAATGTTGTGATGTATTGTGGCTTTTTTAAAATTAAGAATGGGAGATTTTCAGTTTACAAAAACGGTGCCTGTAAATCTTGGGTGAGGCTGAGGGTTTTGCACATAAACGTTCACGTGTTTCTATTTGGTCTGAATCATAAAATAAAACATATTCAGTGTGTAGAACAATCAAATCAAACAATAAGTAAGTGACTGCTGAAGATTATTGTGCCTCGTCTTATCTCCAACCCCAGCACATTAACGAACATTCATCTCAAAATGAATATGACGTTAAAACAACATTTTACTACATCATAATAAAAAAATCTACAATCATTATAATTATAACAAAAATCTCTTTACTGTCGTTAGTCTTTCAAATATTGTTCCATGACTATTCTCTTAAAAGTTATTTTGAATAATTGAGTGCTGCCATTAGGCCAGTTAATAAGCAGCAATAATGTGTCCTACCACAATTATGCAGATGACACTCAGATCTACGTCTCTGTGGCAGCAGGAGACTATGGACCAGTGGAGTCACTTGGTCACTGCATCCAACAGATCAGTGTGTGGATGCAAAACAACTTTCTCCAGCTAAACTCTGACAAGACTGAAGTCATAGTGTTTGGTCCACAGAAACAAAGGGACAGTGTCAGTAGTCACCTCCAGTCTCTCTCTCTCTAAAACCTTCAAATCAGGCAAGAAATCTCGGGGTAATAATGGACTCAGACTTGAACTTTAACAGCCACATCAAATCAATAACATCTGCAGCCTTTTACCATCTAAAAACAGAGCAAAAATCAAAGGTTTACTGTCTAAATCAGACTTGGAGAAACTTATCCATGCGTTTGTCTCCAGTAGGTTAGACTACAGGTGTCAAACATATGGCCCGGGGGCCAGATCCGGCCCTCCAAGACCTTTAATCTGGCCCTCGGCTGATTTTCTACTAAAATATTTTAATTATATTTTCTATTAAAATATTGATCATTTTGTGTGGTGTTTATCACAGCAGCGTCTCCAGTGTCTCTGTACGTGGCCCCTCCCACCAGAGCAGCACAAATGAAGACTTGTCTCTTTCCAAACGCTCTTAAAGGACGATCGTTTTGACTGTTGACCGTGACACCCTCATCAGAAATCAATGAAAAATGTCCAACATGAGAAAAGTGGAGCCGAGTGCAGGATTTTACAAGAAAAAATTTTACATACAAGTTCATGTTCAAACATTGTGTTGAAATTGTATTTTTCTTAAAGTTTCAGGTTGTTCATAATATTATAATATTTTGTAAAAGAAAGAGTTCATCAATTAAAAATTATTTCTGTAATAGATTTGTGTTTCTCTGCACAAATATTTGAACTTATTGTTATTTTTGGGGTTTATATGTCATGAGTTTTCTGATCCGGCCCCTTTGGGATCAAAATAGGTTGGATACGACCCCTGGACCAAAATGACTTTGACACCCCTGGGTTAGATACTGTAATGTTCTGCTCACTGGTCTCTCCAAACGAGCTGTGAGACGCTGCAGAACATCCAGAACATCCAGAACATCCAGAACGCTGCAGCTCGGGTCCTGACTCCAACTAGGAAGTACGAGCACATGCGTCCTGTGCTCAGGTCTCTGCACTGGCTCCTGTGGCTCAGAGACTTTAAAGCAGCTCTGCTTGTACAAGTGTCTCCATGGCCGAGCACCAAAGTCCATCTGTGACATGTTAGTGTCATATGAACCATCTCGCACTCTGAGGAGCTCAGGGACCGGCCTCCTGCTGGTGCCCAGAGTCACGACTAAACAAGGGGAGTCAGAGTTTCAGGTTCATGCAGCTAAAACCTGGAACAGTCTGAACATGTGAGACAGACTCTTCTGTGACGCTGTTTAAATCCACACTCAAAACATTTCTGTTTAACTGTGCATATGACTGAAACTCTCTTTTTTAATTTTAAACTTCATGATTATTTATGTTTTGATTTGTTTTTATTATGATTTTAATGTATTTCTTATTCTGTAAAGCACTTTGAATTACTTTGTGTACGAATTGTGCTATACAAATAAACTTGCCTTGAATTGAAAAAGAGAAGTCACTGGTTTTAGTTCATTGCAGTTCCATAATTGAACTCGTTTGCTTGATGAACAGTGTCCCTCCGAGTCCCTTTTTGAGCAAATTTTTCACTTGTGCGACTGTTTTTGGGATCGGGCTGAGTTTTGGCTTAATCGTGTGTAGTGTTTCCTGTAGTAAACATGGGGTAAAGAGAACCGAAGAATGCCTCGCGACCAGCTCCCGATCGGTAACTGTATGTCTCAAGAAAATCAAACCTGAGGGTGAGGGTTTCGCTCTGTTGATGTATTTCCACGAGCTGTAAACTTTTAAACCCTGTGATTTGGTCGTGCAATTTGAGCTGGGGCTGAGTGAAACGATCAAAAGTGTACGTCCAGGATTAATGTGGCTTGTTAAACATACATGTAGGCTGCGTTCAGACTGCAGCCTTAAGTGACCCAAATCCGATTTTTTGGCTTCTATGTGACCTGTATCTGATCTTTTAATGACAGTCTGAACGACACAGATCTGATTTTTTTCAAATGCAACCCAGAACACTTGGATATGTGCTCCTGAAACCGATACATATCTGATCTTTTGACATGTGACTTCAGTGTGAACGGACAAAGTGCATTCATCCACCTACACGTTATCAACAAGACACAAACGTCACTATTCTGCACTGAAGTAGGGGAAAATTGTTAATGTCACTTAAGCGAAGCACATCACCACTCACCACTCTTGGCTACGTCTCCACATCCACACATTCCTTTCAACGGACTGTCCCACAAAACACAATGGCCAAAAACCTTAAATCAATCTCCTCCTTAAAACAAGTAAGTTGTTCATGTTGTGGCTCCGGTACGAGAGGAACTTTAAAATCTCCAGGTGCTCGATGCTGGTACTCTAAGAGTTTGGAGCTTGGTTTGTGTATTGTCCTGAGATTTGAGCTGTTTCTCAGTCCTCTGTGTTAAATTTTGTTCAGTCTTTTTGACATTTAAACTACCACATTTGATTCTCTGATTATTTAATCCAAATTGTTTAAAACCAAAAGAAATTCAGACAGGATATGGTTATACATCTTTGCAAAGAAAAATAAAAGTGTGGACTCCCAAGCAAGTGAACGGGCAGAGGAATTTAACACAGAAGTGAAGGAATATAGTGAAGGTATCAAATCCCCATATGTCGATTGCAAGGTTGGAGTACCACAAGGCTCCATACTTGGACCTATTTTATTTTCATTATACATTAATGATCTGCCGAATGTTTGTACAGATCTTAATATTGTGTTGTATGCTGATGATTCCGTCATTTTTACCAAAGCAAAATCTGTCATAGAAGCTTCAGAGAGATGAACATCAGCAATCACCTGTCTAGAAACGTGTCTGACCAAGTCCAGTCTCTTACTGACACTAAAAAAACTGTTTTCATGCTTTTTTCGAAACGTCCATCAAAGTCTTGTTTAAATGTGTAGCTGAGGGGTGAGGGACTCCAGTTTGTAGATGAATTTAAGTATCTTGGTGTTACCTTGGACTCCACTTTAACTTTTAAAAAACATGTAAAAAACATATCAAAAATTCTTAATTTTAATATTCACAATTTTAGGCAAATTAGAGCATCATTGCCAGAAAATGCAGCTAAAATGTTTCTCCACAGCAGGATTCTCTCTCATATTGAACACTGCATTACTAACTGTTCACTGACAAACATGACAACCTTAAAAATAATAGAATCTTTTTTTTAAAAAGCGTTAAAGATATTTGATACTAAATCTTTATCGTTTCATCACTGTCTCATACTACAGAAGTATAATATCTTAAGTTTTGGAAATTTTCAAAAATTTAAACTCGCCTGCTCAGTCTACAAAGTCTTAAATGGACTTGCTCCACCAGCTCTGGGTGAGTTCATTAAGCCCAAGTCCAGCACTAGTGGTCGGGGAACAAGAGATTCTACCAGAGGCGACTGTGCAATACCCTGTAGATCAGGAGTGTCAAACTCATTTTGGTCCAGGAGTCGTATCCAACCTATTTTGATCCCAAAGGGGCCGGATCAGAAAACTCATGACATATAAACCCCAAAAATAACAATGAATTCAAATATTTGTGCAGAGAAACACAAATCTATTACAGAAATCTTTTTTAATTGATGAACTCTTTCTTTTATAAAATATTATAATATTATGAACAACCTGAAACTTTAAGACAAATACAATTTCAACACAATGTTTTAACATGAACTTGTATGTAAATAGGAATAAGTCAATTTTTTCTTGTAAAATCCTGCACTCAGCTCCACTTTTCTCATGTTGGACATTTTTCTGATGAGGGTGTCACGGTCAACAGTCAAAACGATCGTCCTTTAAGAGCGTTTGGAAAGAGACAAGTCTTCATTTGTGCTGCTCTGGTGGGAGGGGCCACGTACAGAGACGCTGCTGTGATTAACACTACAGAAAATTAACAATATTTTAATAGAAAATATAATTTAAATATTTTAGTAGAAAATCAGCCGAGGGTCAGATTAAAGGTTTTGGAGGGCCGGATCTGGCCCCCGGGCCGTATGTTTGACATCTGTGCTGTAGATGAACAACTTTCAGTCAACAGGTGTGATCAGTCAAGGAACAGAAATCTGGAACAACATCCAGCTGCTATAAGAGACTCCACCACATTCAGTTCATTTAAAACTAATCTGAAACAATGGGAAACCAGATGTGTAACCACTAATGTTCTGCTCCTGTGTAAATGTCATACTTGTGTGTTTGTCTATTGTGACGCATTTTATGTTCTTATGTTTTATGTTTTATGTCTCTATCTCTCTGACCTGCCAGGGACTACAGATGAAAAGTCGCCTTTGGGCTAATTCTGGCATATTTACAAGTATATGTTCATGAATATGCATTGTCCCTTTTAAATAAATAAAACTAAAACTAAAAAAAAGAATATATCAAACATGAATTTAATATGTAATAATTTTTCCTATCTTTTTGGCAGTATATCTTCGTAGTGAACTGCTGATGTTACTTATAGACAATATTTCCATCCATATTTGCGAAGAGTTTGTGAAGCAGTAAACGTGACCTTGCTCAAATCCAGACAAAATCCCGCTGAACCCGACTTTGCTGAACCTCCTCGATGCTCCTCACATCTCCTGCGCCGTGCTGATGAATGAGCTCTTTTGTCGGGGCCTGTCTTCTCCGAGGCCTGCGGAGCCAAAGGGAGGCGTCTCCAGCATTAGTCCAAGTCAGTGCACTCAAAGCGAGGTACCCAGCCCTGAAGACTCCCTCCTCCAGCCACACCCACACTTTTATCAGGCGACATGATGGAAAGCAGCAGCAAGAAAAGACCAAGTTTTACCAATACACTGCAAAAAAAGAAATATCGCAAAGAGTATAAAAGGTTTAAAGTGTAGAGTTTCAACCTGATTATTTATATTTTGTGCATTTTGAAAGGTTTAGGTCAGATTGTTATATATATTTTTTCTAATTTCAAGAAGAATTTATTCAAGTCAACTAATATAAAACAGAAAATTCAAATTATACTGCACAGACAAGTAAATAACTTAAATAACCAAGTCCACATTTTTAAACAAGATAACTGAATAAAACTTATAGGTGCTGTGTAACTTCTGGAGGGTCTGCTGCGTCCTTGTCTCCATGGAAATGTCCTGGGAATATTCCACAATCTGCTATTTCATATGAGATTCCATAGAGACAAAGAAGGTTTCACCACAAGAAGAGAAGTTTACAGGATCAGTAGGTGGAGAGGCGAGCTAAATGAGAGAATGCACAAGAATGTTTTCCATGTTTTTTTCCCCCCCTTTTTTTAGTTCTTAAACAGCCATATTTGATTACATTTAAAATATTTAATGCCATACTGTGGAACATCTCCTCGAAGACAAGTAAGAACTGTTACACAGTGAACCTTTAACTAAAGTTAAAACTCTCAGTAATCTTTACACTGAATTACAGTTCTAAATATTTGAATAGTTTTATTATTTAGCATCGGTCAAAATATTTGATGGTTTTAATTATATACAACAAGCTGTATTATTATTATTATTATTATTATTATTATTATTATTATTATTATTATTATTATTATTATTATTATTATAAAGTGAGAGTGAGTTTTGCAGTGTTGAAGATGGTCCGAGGGGCTGGGCAGATAAATGTTGGACAGCAGCCGTTGGACGTCTCGGGTGTGAAGGGCTTTGACGGGGAACAGGTTTTGTGAATGGTGTGAAAGAGCGCGGGACAATGGGACAGGACTGGCGCTGGGCTGCAGTTAGATCTCATTCCTCTTTCTGTGTCAATGTCTCCTCCTCTCCGCTCGCCTCACAATCGCCTCAACAATACTACAAGCCCGTCCTGCAGGGATACATATGGACCAGGGCTGTAAAGCCGTCAGGCAGAGCAGCCAGAGCTGCTGCCTGGGAGGTATACAGTACATGACACTGTTAAAGGTGCACTGCGGAACTTCTCTATGCCCCCTCGTCACCTCAACGATGTTACGAGCTTAGTCCTAAAAGAATACATGTGAGCCCAGGGCTGTTAAACCGTCACTGGTCAGTACTGGTCGCTGCAGCGGGAGGCACACAGTCTCTGAAGGTGTGTGTGGGATTGTAGAAAATACAACTGAACATATTAAATTCTCTTCACTGGACTTTAACTTCACATTTAAATTTGATGTTTTATCCAGCTACTTTCTAAACTGTGGGGCTGTGGAGAGGTGACTCCAGACACAGTCACAGCGTAGCCTTTGTTTCCCAAGGTACTTGCACTTGCAAGATTGATAAACTTCATTAATTAATTTATTTTATTTATTTAGTTTTCAGTGGGACAATGTACATTAAGAAACATTACAATACTGTAAATGTACCTGAATTAGTCAAAAGTCCAGGGCCGTTTTTTGGTCCTAGTCTGTCGCTGCACCTGTCAGATGGTAATAGGTTCACTAAAAGTTTATGAATTCATGTAAAAGTCATTTTGTTAAAATACAAGTACAACTCACATTCAAATACACAGTTATATATTTACATGATCAGAAAAAAAAAACATAATATATGGATACAAAATCAATTAGCCACAATTAGCCACCTTTAAAAGCCTGGAATAACAGGGCGGAGCTGCAGTGAGGAGAGGCTGTGAAGAAGAACACAGTTTTCCTCAGAAGGACAGTGCAGTCCCCTTTGGACATGCTTCTGGTGCAGTCCTTCTGGTGGTGCTTCAGTTGAGTCTGTCAGACTGGACAGTGATAAAGGAGGACAGAGGAGATGCACATTTGATACACTAGACAAATATGATGCAGTTTCACAAAGTTTTTCAGTGCGCAGTGCCAGTGGGAGGGTCTAACAGGGGTCTAAATTGATTGTCTAATGATTCCAAAGGTTTTCTGGAGGACTGGAGAGTGTTAAACCAAGTACTGAGACATCATGTGATGTTATGTGTAAGGATCATTAAGTGAAGGGACATTTTAGCCACTTGGAATGAGGCAGTTTCTTATAAATCTGAAATTTGATACGTTTTCTTACTCTGACATTGTATTTGTCAGCTTGTTTGCCACAACCTCTGAGTTTTTCCATGGCAAACAAGCTGACAAATACGACTAAGCCAAGTTCACAATGATGCGATGACTAAGCCAAGTTATGACTTTATATTTGTTCACTTGTTTCCTTTTCAAACACAAACACAATGTCAGAAGTCTTTTGGTGTATTTGTTGGAGCGTGCACTAGTTAAAGTGAATTACTCACAACTTAATAAATAAATAAACTAATTCATTCTCTGTGAAAGAGTTTTTTTTAATCATTAGTCACTAAAATTGTGTGAAAAGGTAAATACAGCTTTATCCTGAAGTGTTTGGGTGACAATGAGTGATGAAAATAAACAAAAGCACTGCAATGGTATTTGAGTTCTTAAACTATGCAAACATTTTCTATAGCATTAAGCGACATTTTTACTCATCTGGGGGAGGGGTTATTTATAGATTGGCTCTCAATGACTCGACCTCTGACCTCTGGGCTTTGGAGGCCACATCGCTCTGGGCAGTGGGACCATGTGACTGAAGCTTTAATACTGAAAACAAGCTCTGTGTTAGTCACATGTACAAGCTCCAAAATATATTTATACACAACAATATGGAAGTGAATTGACACAGACACTATTTTGAGTTAGCTTATAGCTCATATAAGTGGAATTTATACTTCTGCTGTGTCTTTATGCCTGCACCAGACTGTTTCAGATTCAGATTCAGAATTCTCGTAGCGCATGTGTCGTTATTCCAGGCCTCTCTCTCCTCTCCCAAAGCAGGTTCAGCACTTTTGACAGATGTGCCCAGACTTCACCGTGGCCAATGTCATTTTAACCACAAAATAATCCCCATTCAAAGTCAAGACAGTGCACTTTTTAAGAAACCATCTCCTCTCTCCGCCCGTCACGTTCGGGAACACGGTTGTGGATGTCCCTTTTCTTCGGCACCGCGTTAAATCTAATCTGCTTGATGCGTGTGGAGAGCGAAGCAAAGCGTGTAAGGATGGAGAGGGACAAAGGGGAGGGGCGCGGAGACAGAGAAAGACGGAAAGGAAAGAAAGAAAATGAAGAAATTGAGATAGGAGAGAAACAAAACGAGGGAGGATATCGCTTAGATAATCAGATAGATTGTTGTAAAGTGAGAGACGGTGGTGAGAAAGGAGATGGTACGATAAAAGGAGAGAGGAGGGAGAGAAAGAGAGATAGACAGACCCCCCATCCCCCTTCCTCCTACCCCCGGCCTGTAGCAGAGAGGAAAAGAAAGAGCCGGGCCGAGATGCTCCACAGCCACGGAGAAAAGACTGCGCGAAAAGAAGATATTTGAAAAGCCACGAGTCCGCTGTCACGCCGCCTCCTGTGTGGACGAGGCGAGCTCTTTGTTACCCACGAGCATGAATACTGAGTGGATGTAAAGGGGGAAAAACTCAAGGAAGAAAGAGAGGCGAAAGAAAGACAAAATATTCGTGCGTAAAAAAGCGTAAAAGCGAAAAAGATCCCAAGACGAAAACGTGGCCTGTTCGCTTTCTTTTCAGTGTTTCCTTCACGTTTTGAAACCACATTTTAATCCAAACTTTGCTTTCCTTTTTTTTAGATAAAGAGATAGACTGAATGAATAGACATACACTATTGAAAAACAACAGGAAAAGACGAAACACTGAAAAGCCTACATCTAAGAGAAAGCGCTTTTGTTTTTGTAAGTGCCACTTGCAGGACTTTCTATTTACAATACTTCTTTTGCTAATCTTCTTTTAAACCCATACGATTACTTCCACGTCTTCCTTTAAAAGCATTATTCTTGTCACGTTGCGCGGTTGCTTTGCGTGGGCTTAAAACCATCCACTCGCGAGGTTTATACTGTACTTTGAATGCGGTTTCATTTCACAAACAAACGCGCGCAGATCCTATAGTACACAAGGGGGGCTAATCCTCCTCCCCTCCGGATACAATCACCTTTATGCAAACACGTGGGCCCCTGTCTGAGCACTCATCTGAAGAGAGGAGAGGGGGGCGCGCACAGGTGTCCAAGCCCTCCCCAAAACGCTCTCACGCACACACACACACAGAGCCAGGGGACTAATGATACACGCTGTTAAAAGGGCTGGAGGTGGAGAACGCATCAGAATAATTAGCACTCTGAAATACAAAACAGTGCATCAATTCGTTGCATATGTGCTCCTTTATTTCAAAGTATTGGTTTACGCAAAGTCACTGGAGTGGCGTGCGTAAATTGGCTCTTGTTGGATAGAAACAAAGATGCGTAAAAGTGTGAAGTTTAGAGGTTGAATATATGTTTTTAAACCAAGATCTCTACTTTATTTTTCATTTCAAACCAGTATTAGTTTACACAAAGTCATTGGAGTGGCGTGCGTAAATTGGCTCTTGTTGGATTGAAACAACATCGCGTGAAAGTATGAAGTTTAAAGATTAAATATAAGTTTTTAAACCAAAAACACTTCCTCATCTTTCATTTCAAAAGAGTATTGGTTTACACAAAGTCATTGGAGTGGCGTGCGTAAATTTGTTCTTGTTGGATTGAAACAACGATGCGTAAAAGTTTGAAGTTCAGAGGTTGAATATATGTTTTTAAACCAAAAACACTTCCTTATCTTTCATTTCAAATGAGTATCGACTTACACAAAGTCATTGGAGTGGCGTGCGTAAATTTGCTCTTGATGGATTGAAACAGAGATGAGTAAAAGTATGAAGTTTAGAGGTTAAACATATGTTTTTAAACCAAGAACAACGAGTATTTTTTTTTCCATAAAGTCATTGGAGTGGCGTGCGTAAATTGGCTCTTGATGGACTGAAACAAAGATGCGTAAAAGCATGAAGTTTAGAGGTTAAATATATGTTTTTAAACTAAGAACAACGAGTACTGGTTTCCAAAAAGTCATTAGAGTGGCGTGCATAAATTGTCTCTTGTTGGACTGAAACAAAGATGCGTAAAAATATGAAATTTAGAGGTTAAACACATGTTTTTAAACCAAGATCACTTCCTTATTTTTCATTTCAAACCAGTATTGGTTTCCATAAAGTCTTTAGAGTGGTGTGCGTAAATTGGTTCTTGTTGGATTGAAACAAAGATGCGTAAAAGTGTGATGTTTAGAGATTAAATATGTGTTTTTAAACCAAGAACACTTCCTCATCTTACATTTCAAACTTCTACAATTTGCTAATTTATTTTAAAACTGCACACAATGATGAGTGTACGTGTATGGATGTTATTTCACTTTTACGCACAAGGTTTTGGCCCGTATCTTGGCCCGTATTTGTTTACACTTTTCCTCTGACGCCTGCGTAAGTCTGATCGCAAGCCACCATTTGTCACGCTGAAGTTTTTTTCTTGTGGATGGAGGGGGTAAAGAGGGTCAGGGAGCTTTAACTCGGTGACAAAGCCTCATTTGCAGGTCAATGCGATGGCACACTCGCCTCTTCTCTCCATCCAGCTCCGCCTTTGTTCGCTGTCGCCTGCGCTGATGCCAGATGGTCATGGAAAATGCTAATTCCCTTTGGCTTATTTTTGCGGAGTTTTTCTATAATTGCAGTCTTCTTTGCGCACTGTCTCGTTACTGCTCTGTTTAGTACAACTGAAAGGCTTTTGTTCCTCTCTATCAATCTCTGTCAAATTGAGAAGCTATTTTTAGTGCAGTATAAAAATAAAACAACCACAACAAAACATAATTAGTCTTATATAGATTCTAGAATATGTTGGTGTTTTTCAGATTGTAATTTTTTGTCATGGTTCTAACTGGGGGCAAGAATTTAAAAGATAAATTCATAAATGTTGAACTTAATCGTATTTAGTTGGTGACTAGACCCTACAGAACTCACTATTACTACAAAAATCTGCATTTTGCCACTATTTATTTTAGCTACCCCCAATTTGTAATAAATATTTTCACCTATAGAATGCTGTGATGTTATTCAAAACCAAGCAATTTTGTTTACTATCGAATACAGTTAAATAAAGTACTAGAAATACTACTAATAATAACTATAATTGTTGTACCTGCGTATAACTTGGTGCGTAAAAGCTTTCCTTGACTGACTACAAACATGGGCCTAATCCAGTATTGATTTCTCTGCATAGGTTCACCAATCCATATTTAATGCTCCACATTATTATGATGGATTGATATTAGGCCGTGGGAGTTAAGAGAGGTCACATGGGGGCTATAGAAGGCCCAAGGGTGTCCCGGCAGCTGGCTTTATAATCGTATTCTTTTGTATGGAGCTTGTTAATCAGCGCTGTATGTTCGCTGTCACTTCTTTCCTTTATGACCCTTTCAATGTACAGCAGACCCGAATTAAGATGTAATTGTCATATACATTTTCTGTGGGGCCCTGAGAGAAACGACTCTGTTATTTAAATGTGCGTAAAATGTTCAAAAATGTCATTGTGGATCTAACTGGCGCTGCGCTTCAGACATTGACCTATGACCTCCACTGCACGGACTGTATTTTAGAACACAAAGTAGAGTTAAAGTTGTGTTTATTGGGACACAGTTTAAACAGCGACGCAGACAAATAAAAGAATATGACCCTTTAACTCGAGGCGGACTAGAATGTGTCCAGTCCAGACAGACACGGACTTCATTAAAGTAACTCATGCGCAGCTGTTGTCTTTAACATGTAAACTATTGAGATTTTAAAAGTCCTCTCAAAGGCCTCTTGGCTCCCCCTGGGCATATGGGCGTTAATTAGCTGGATATAGCCATAGATTAATTATAATATTTTTTTCAGCCATTGGTTTCAATAGAGCAGCCAGACAAAGTGGCTTTTGTTCTGTGATGCGGGACATTCTGCGGCTGACTGAATGGGTCTTGGCCATGTCTACATGGATTTGCCATATGGCAACAAAAAGGAAAGAATGGAGCCGCACAGAGCTTTGTGCTCGGACTCAGAGCTTATGGCTGCGCAGATCTGCCAAAGTCATCGCGCCGTCAAGAGTCTCATTTATGAAAACAGAAGAGCAGATAGCTTCATCAGAGCACGCACAGATATGTACAGAATATGACAGTCTGTGGGTTTGTGGAGAGGAGCGCGCGGACGAGGCCTGTGTTTTCAGCCTTCTTTCAATTAAGAGTAAACTTGCAAGTCTGACCCGCTGAATGGTTTGTTTCAATAGAGCTGGACAATTACAAAGACACGTAGTTTTCTTTTTGCGGCTCTGGCAGGTGGCCTCCACGCCCGGTGTATCGAGGCCGGGGTAAACACTGTGTGAGTGGGTCTTTAGAGGGGCTCGAGTGCGGGAGGATGGGGGTGTCTTCGGGGGACAAAGCGGGATCCAAAGGCAGCTGCTGCTTCTTTAAAGAGGCGAAAGGCCCTTTAAATCCGCCCGTGTCCCGCAGCTGCTCAGCTGCGTAAAGGCCTCAGGACGCACAGAGGTACCTGTGCCGCGGGCAGACGGACACCTGTCTGATCCGATCACTGCGCACTGGGCCTTTTATTTGGCTAAAGCTTAAGGCGTGTTTGTGTGTGTTTTGCTGAAGTAAAGGTTATGTTTGACCTTGTGCCCCACAACCAGTGTTCAAGAAAAGAAATGAGTTTACTTGAGTAAATATGCAGATATGAGAAAGTAGTTTCAAATTCACACCAGAAATATACATTTGTTAAAGTGAAAAAATATTTTATTTTCACCATTTGCAAAGTCACGGAACGGCTCAGAACACAAAGAAACTATCTTCAAGTGTCAACTATGAAGCTACATGATTGCAAAACATCACGACAAACGAATAAAACAATAAAATTATGCCCTTTGGCTAAAACAAGGCATCAACAAAGATACATAAATAAATTATAAGTTAGAATAGTTTAAAAATATACATTTACAGATTACCAGAGAAGAATAAACATTATTGTCTCTATAAAGCTGTACACTTTTGGCCAGTGTAGACATTTAGAAGTCATAGGATTGCACAGATGTTAAACATTTAACACTGTCGAGTGGCTGAATGCTACATTTGTACTGGATAGAGTCCTCTCACATCAGGGTGGTTTCACAAGAGTCTTAGACTTAGGCTTAATATTATACTCACAAAACATTTTCCATGAACAAGCTTAAATTAGAAATGCGGCAAACATGGTCTCACATCCGCGTTGCCTCTAGCACCGACTTTGAGCCAGTCTTTGTTGTTGTGAACTGGTCAAATCACATTTCAGGCGAGTATAAAACAAAATTCAGTCCAAAATGTTGCTATTTTAGTGAAACCGGTCCCTCCCATGTCCCCGGCCCTGAGTCCAGCTCGATGCGCGCTGCGCTGCGGAGCCCTTCACCAGAGAAAGCAGTCACGGCTCGGCCTGCTCATCCACACACACACCGCTCTCCAGAAGTCCCGTCTCCACCGTTTAACAGGAAGAAGAGTGCTCCTTGAGGTCCAAATGCTCAGACAGTAGTGCAAAATCACCTGCGGAAGAGAGAAAAGCCGTGAGTCTCCAGCGCCAGAGCCGCACTTTCTTTGTGTGAAAAAGACGCGTCAGCTCCGGGGAAGCAGGAGCCAGAGCAGCAGGCGTCGCCCACTTTACACAAGCCTGTTCCCGCCACTTCGTGACGCACACTCCCCTCCCCCAACTACTGTTACTCAATACACCCATGGTCTTACTACAGCTACTACTATCTCCACCGCTGCGTTTCTCCGGCGCTGCGGCTCCCCACCCCCTCCACAAATAAACTGGCCCTGGCTTTAGCCTCACGTAACCAAAAAGAGTTTCTGAACAGACACGTGAACATATGAAACACAAGAGACTAGAGTCACTTGAAATCTCTCATTTAAGCTTAACATTGTACATATGAATAAAAGTCAGCGTTTACCTTCAGCGGATCCTTTTCCTCGGGGTCTGCTCCAGCGGGATGGGGGACTTTGTGGACTGGTGGCAGGAGCTCACATCAGCAGCTTTTCTCTCCACGACCTTCTTGCGTTTTACGAAGAAGTCTGGGGAAAAAAAGATGAAGGCGTTTAACTCTAAGGAAGGTGAAATAAAGGCTTTAACTGACAGCAGTTGTAGAGGAGTTGAGGTGGAGATGGAGCGCGTCTTACCGGTGATGTGAGTGTTGTCAGAGGGGACGGTCCTCTTGCGTTTGACGCCGGGGACGAGTCTGTGCGCCTGCTTCCCTGAGTTCAGCTTGTCTTTACGGTTCTCCTGGTTCACTTCGGTGGGACATGGAGCGCTGCTTTCAGGAGCGGACAGACGCTCCATCACGCTCAGGCGCGGAGTGTCAGGCACCAGCGGCTCTTCCACTGGTCTCCTCTTCACGGGCGTAGACGGGACGTGCGTCCTGCCGCTGTGGACAGAGTCCTGATAAAATGCCGGTGTCTCATCCACAGACACCTCTTCCCACTCGTAGAGCCCGTCCAGCGGGGAGTTCACCTCGAAGTTAAAGTTCCAGCGCTCCTGGTCCCGCTCGGAGATCTCCCGGAGCTTGTCCTTCATCTCCCGGTGCAGCTCGTCGTGGTCCACGGGGCCGAAGAGGTTTCGGCAGACGCGCTTCTGCAGAGGGAGGGTCCGCCGGTCCATCAGCCGCTCCAAGGCGCTGCTCAACAGCTGCACGTTCGACATGTCCAAATATGTCCAAACAACAACAGAGGATAGAGTCCGAGTATTCCTGAGATCAGGTGGTCGCTGTTCTACTGCGTAAGTCCGTGCGCTTTTGCTCTCACACTTGGTTTAAATGTACCTTTCGTCAGCTCTCCGGGGCATATAAACCCCTCCGCTCTGCAGACAGCAGCCTCCTGATTGGCTGTTCCATGTCCGTCCCTTCGCCACAGAAATCACTGCCCCCTCCTCGCGCTTTCCCCGCCCCCCTCTGCTCCGTTTGGCTTTGTGCCACAGCAGAGCGCAGCGTTTTGATTTTGGATGTGGATTGGAGTAAGTGGAGTTTCCACAAGTCACGTGGTCATCTGCGCTCACGCTGTCGGTGAGTCACTCAGGTTTACAGACACGTCTTTACGCACGCTACTGTGCGTGAGTGGAATATGCTGAGTCCGCACTAATTCAGGCAGTTATTTAAGCCAAAATGTGCCTCAGAATAGATGCACAAATCCACACGCGCTGCGTGTTCACACAACCCAAACACAACCCAAACACGACCCAAACACAACCCAAACACAACCCAAACACAACCCAAACACAACCCAAACACAACCCAAACACAACCCAAACACAACTGAAACACAACCACAGCACAGCCCAAACACCAGGGTGCTCTGCCCCGCTGTTGGACCACAGTAAAGTGCACTGCTACAGGCCTAAAGTCATCTCCTTTCCCCAGTTTAGTAACTTCTTTATTAGGCCTTTTCACTTATCCAGTAATAGAGCCGATCTCTTGTGTTTACAGTGTTTACAGTGTTTACAGTGTTCTCTGAAACTCTCTCATCGGATCTGGTCAGTGCGGCTTTGATATTGAAGATTTTCTGTGTCAGACAAACGGAGACCAAGTATAGATGGAAAATGTTTGTATAGCACAGATAGAAAAGGACATGGATGCAGAGCGCCCCCTAGCGGATACAGAGCTACAATACAAAACAGCAAACAGCAACCGGTCAGATCAAGACAGAAAGGTCCCTTCAACAACAGATACTGGAAAAAAATCTATCAGAACTAGTATAACACTTCATATAAAAAGAATCACTGCATAAGTATTTTGTTGTGGTGCTATTGAAACTGGCATTGGGACTTAAAGGCCCAGACTGCACTGGTTACTCATCTATGTTCTAATTAGATTAGATTAGATTAGATTTAGATTTATTTATTGTCATTGTATGAAATACAACGAAACTTCAACAGAGCAGATCTGTAGCAGTAAAAAAAAAAAAAAAAAAAAAAAAAAAAAAAAATGTTTACTCATGTTTCTGTCACACACGTTTAACACACAACCCCTGTACATTTATTTGTTCTAACAAACAGAAAACACTTCTTTTTTAAACTCCACACACTTTCACTAGAATTATTTGGATGATTTCAGCCCTTTTAAACGCAGCTGTCATCTTGGAAACTGTAGCTTCATGACATCACAAGGTGGAACAGAGCATTTTGAGCTTTGCAGATGTAAATTCACGAATAATGCAGGATTATGCAAACGTGTGAGTGAAACAAAACACCACTCCAGGTGTGTTTGAATGATTTAACATTCTTAACATGAGTTAAATCTCACAAGAGTCACTTTTGCTTAATATAGAACCTTTAAGATTTAAGTTTAAATAGAAGTTTAAGCATTTACTTTAAAATGAATGATACTTTTATAACCTCTTCTATGTCAGAACATGTGCCTGATGTGTTTCCAGTTTGTCAGGTGAGTGACAGGTGAAAGCTCCATCACCTTGTGTATGAGGCCCTGTCCTGCAGCAGAGGCGCTGGATGCTAATGTAAAGTACATATACACAGTGTTGTGAGTATTTCCAAGTACTCAGCCTCAGGACAAAAGTGTCAGAGACAAATGCCTAACCTGTGTTTGTGACTGTTGGGCACAACTCCACTTAAAACAAGAAAAACAACAACTTTTTGCACTTAAAATAAGAAACAAAAATCTAATGTTGCTTGAATTAATAAAAACACTTTTATTCCATTGATCAGTAATTTGACTTGTCAAGTTGAATCGACTCAAATAAAGTCAAATGTTCTTAATTCAAGTCATTTTAACTTACATAGATATTGTTTTTTTTCCAGTGTAGAGCCTGTTGTGATTTTAGTGGTTATAAAAACTTTTCTTCTGATTTGCAGTAATCCCAACTGTAATATTTAAATAATTTTGGCATATATTCAAAATAAATGTGCAAATCATTCAATAAATGTGTAAATCATTCAAGCTGCATGAAAAAAAGAAACTTTTGGGTGTGGGTGTGCGTTAATTTCTCCAATAAAAATAAACAGGAGAATAAAGTTTATATTGAAATAGAACTGCCCATGTATTTCCACAGTCAAATAAACAGAGAATTCCTGCAGGGACGTGCCTGTTGTGCTGCTTCATGAAGTACAATGGCGCCCTCTAGTGGATAATAGTGAGTAGGCAGTGATGTGACATTACTGTGGCTCCATGTTGTGGACTAGAGCTGTGGCCTGAACGGCTCTTGTCTCATGCAGATATTGCTCTGGTTTAAATGTTCCAGCATTCCATTATGTTTTTATTGCTAAGGAAAGGCTCACCTCTGCACAGATCTGACCTGTAACTTAGCCTGATGCTATCATTATGTTTTCTGTGACTATAAGAGGACACGTCTAATGCCACACTCTGGAACTCTGTGAGCAAAGGAACAACTATTTTAGACCTGAGCACATTTAGTGATGTGAAGTAGTCTAAATGATAAATATTCTCTTATGTTGAACACAACAGTGAACATTCAGTCAAACGTAACCGTGTTCCTCGAGTTTTGGCGCCTGTTTTGGTGTTGTGGCTCTAATTAACGCAGGAATTACACTTTGGTTTTAGCGCAGTCTTCTGATGGCTCTTTCCTCTGCTCTGTAGATCTGTCATGTCCTCACTAAAGGGAGGTGTGTGTGGAGGTGTGTGTGTGCTCACCTCTGCAGATGTGTACTCCTCCCCCCTCTGCTCCTCACCTCACGTCCTCTGGAGAGGCTGAGCTACAGAGATAAAAAAGAACACACAGCAAAAGAAAAGTTCAGTTTAGTCCAGTCAAGTTTTCGAGTGATGATGTTCTGCCTCGTCTAGTGGATTCTTTAGTCTACAGTCGTCTGCAGTACTTTTCCAAAGGCTCCAAGAGCAGAACTAATGCATCCTGTACTCAGCAGTAACCCGCTGTTATAGCCACAGCTGCCCTGGGGCAGACTGATAGAAGTAAGTCTGCTAATCTGCACCACCAATCACACACCACAGTCTGGGTTATGTGGGTGTCTTGCCCAAAGACACAACACCAGTTTGCATTAAAGTCATTGCTGTCAGTGGCAGCAGAAGTGTCCCAGTGACTCCAAGAAGAATCTAAAAACCAGAGGGAGCAGCTCAGCCCTGTCAGAAGAGACAGAGACAAGAGACAAGAGGACCTGAGCACAGTTTAAAGGAGACATAACAACAACAGACATGTTAATTCAGAGAACACACATGTAGAAATACTTCCAGACTGTTCAAGAATAAAACAACTAAGTTTCATTATAATTGTAGCCAAACTTAAAACCATCTCATGTTGGCTGTAGTTTCTGTCTGTATCACTCTTGAAACACTTGTGGAGCTTTTATGGATCAGATGACACGCTCTGTTGCTCCCGCAGTGAGGCCCCAAGCCCCTGGAGACTTCAAACAGCTTGGATCAGGTGAAGAGGGGGAGGGGCCCTCATGGAAGTCAACCTGTTTAAAGCTCATACAGTGACACTGAATGTAAATATAACAGTGTATTTGTAATGACAAATGTATATATATATGTGTGTGTGTGTGTGTGTGTGTGTGTGTGGGGGGGGGGGGGGGGGGGTATGAATATATAGATATATGGACTCTGAGTCAGAGACATGATGATCAAGCACCATCTGTTTGACTAAAAAAAAATACAAATTAAAATGCTTTAAAGTATTTTAAACATTTTAAACTTGATATGTTTGTGGTGCAGGGTGCATCTTATGGAGATGCTTTTGCTTTGTCTGAAATGTTACACAGTATCACATTAACTAATCAATCTCTAATTTATTCAAAGACAACCATTTCTTATTTCTTTTTCCAGCTGCTTGTCTCCATGGAAATTTACAATTTTCACACCATAATATAGGCCCAACATTATTATTGATTTGGTTCATTTATGAGACGGGGACAGTGCACAGTCTACATGAAGTTTAACTGGAGAGGAGCACGTGTCAGGCTGTAGCACTGGAGCTCACATCCACCTGTCGTCCCTGGTGCATGTTTTTTATTTTATTTCCCAGTTAAAAGGGACAAGAGACTGACCATCCACCAGAAAAAAGTTACTTATAGCACATTTAATTCATATGACATGGTACTCCAGCCTAACCCAGATGCCAACTAAACTTAGATTGAAACTACTGTCAGGAGAAATAACTAGACTCAGCTGTTTTGTATAATCACTTCTGTATTTCAAGTCATGTGAAGATCAGGGCTCTGCTCACAGATACATGACTCAGACTCACAGATACATGTCCAGAGAACGTTAAAAGTTCAAAAAAGTTTATTGTCAAGTCTTCATACGACAAACATATAAAGAACTGAAATTGTGTTTCTCAGTCCCATGTGTATCACTGAACAATAATAAATAAATAAATAAATGATATTCAATTTATCTAATAGCAAATGACCTGAACAGGGATGTGCTGAGTCATGACTCGTCACACTGATCAGACCAACAAGATGCTCCAGTGATGGGAGTAAGACACAACACTTCTGAAAAATGCTCGTCGCTGTCTGATGCAAAGTGCTAAGGCTGGTCTGTGCACCAACAAAGAGTCACTAGTCTAAAGTCTAAACCAGTGGTGCTCAATACATCGATCTCGATCTACCAGTCGATCGCCAAGGTCGTGTGGGTAGATCTCCGTGTCTCGTCTCGGACTCGTGTTTGGACTCGGTCTTGTCTCTCACTCGAGGTCTGACACTCAACAAATGTGATCATATTTCATTCCGGCCGCTGCTGTTGGTAATAAACTTGTAGCGGGTGCAGGAGCGTGTGGGGCGTCTCAGTGCAGCCTGTGCGCTCATTTGAAACCCGCGGAGACTCTACGGCGCATCACAAACACACACGCTCCCTATGCACGGCTCGTCTGCGACAGCGTGTGCCCTCGTGTACCAGCGTGCATCACAGGGCAGGTTCAACTTCCTAAACATCCTACCTGTCCATCTGCCTCACGTCAGCACGCCGCCCCTCGCCTTTTCACGCTCTCGCTCCTTCCTGCGTACAGGGAACACAAGCCCCTCCCACAGTGCGGCTGATTAGAAGAGCAAGACCAAACGTGAAGCAAAAACCAGTCTAAATTTGTGTTCCAGTGTTGGCACAAAGCAGGTCTACAGCATAGAGCGGATCTACAGAACAGACCTACTGCCACATTTGGCTGAAGTTTGTCTAACAAAAGTGACAAATGCATCTGTATTTGTCACGATGTGAGTTTGGTTTGGTAAATGTGCAGAGGCTGGTAAATATCACTGCAAAACCAGAAAAGAATGTAACTCCAGTTTGGAACTTTAAAAAACAGGTTTAAAAATCTTCCTTCACTTTTTTCACAGTTTTGTGTAAAGTGCCAGAGGAAGTTCTCTTAAAGAAGGGCTTCTCAAACTGTGGGTGAGGGTCCAAAAAAGGGCCACAGAGTGTTTCAGTGCAGTTTGTTTGGCTTTGTATTAGGTAGATCATTTTCCTTTGGTCATTTTGTAAGTAGCTCCCATGCTGAAAAAGTGTGAGCACCTCTGATATTCTCTGTTCTGGCCCCAAATGTCCAGTTCTCTGACTTGTTTTGTGTGATTTTATTTCTTTTGCTGGTTGTCCTGATTCCTGCTGTGAGAGTTGTGGTCCACAAACCTCACCTGCAGCTGCCTCCCGCTGTTCAAGGAGAGAGTTTGCACCTGTTTGGGGCACTCGTCTTTGTGCTCAGTCTGTCATTTTGTACGTGTGTCTCTTTCGTGTCAGTCACTTTGTTTGTTCTAATATGTGTCTGACGACTTTGTGTGTATTTGTTGAGACACTCGGTTAGTTTAGTTCAGTTCTGTTTTGTGCCTTTTTGTTTTGTCACTCAGTTCTGTTTGTAGTTTATGTGATTTTACTTTGGGAAACTTGTGATTTAGTTTTGTTGTGTGTTGTTTCTTTTTGGCACAAAACTGGATATATATGTTAATCCTGGGATTTTGTTTCTTAGTTTATTTTCTGTACATATGTGAGCATGTTTTGTTAATTTACCCTTTTACATTCCTGTTAATTAAACATTACTTAATTTATTCAATTTTTCACCTTGTTTTTTAGTGACATTTTGTGTGACGTTGAGTCTCTGCACGAGAATATCAGCACAGACTCCTTGTACAGTTTTGGCTTTCTAATATTTGAATGAGATATCTGCACTTTATTTCTGTTTCAAGTGTATTTTTATCTAAGCAGAAACTAATGAACAAGAAAGGAAATGGCTGTTTTCCTCAAAATGACTAGTCTTCAAGTGGTCATGTATATCACTGAAAACCCACAAACAAAATCTGACTTAGAATAGTCTTAGAATAGTCTAGACTCGACTTCCTGTGAAAGCTCAGGTCTTTCAGTGTGTGCAGCAAGTTCCTGGAGATTTTCTCCCAGTCTGTGGTTCCAACACCCTGGACTTGTCTGTGTTCTGCTGGAGGAGCAGCTCCAGGAAAAGGGACATTGGGCAGATCCACAAACTGATCCATAAAGCTGCTCATGTGATCGACTGTGAACTGGAGACATTTGTCACAGTGAGAGACACGAGGACACTGGACAAACTGCTCAACATCATAGATACTCCTGCTCCCCCACTGCACCAGACTATAGAGAGACACATAATACTCCCTATAACTGTACTACAACTCACCCTTATGGAACAGATAATACTCCCTACAACTGTACAACAACTCATCCTTATGGAACAGATAATACTCCCTACAACTGTACAACAACTCACCCTTATGGAACAGATAATACTCCCTACAACTGTACAACAACTCACCCTTATGGAAGGCAAGGCAAGTTTATTTGTACAGCACAATTCGTACACAAAGTAATTCAAAGTGCTTTACAGAATAAGAAATACATTAAAATCATAATAAAAACAAATCAAAACATAAATAATCATGAAGATTAAAATTTAAAAAGAGAGACATAAATTGGAGAGAAGAGTGCAGAATGAAAACCTTTCAGTTATATGCACAGTCAAACAGAAATGTTTTGAGTGTGGATTTAAACAGCGTCACAGAAGAGTCTGTCTCACATGTTCACACTGTTCCAGGTTTTAGCTGCATGAACCTGAAACTCTGACTCCCCTTGTTTAGTCGTGACTCTGGGCACCAGCAGGAGGCCGGTCCCTGAGGTCCTCAGAGTGTGAGATGGTTCATATGACACTAACATGTCACAGATGGACTTTGGTGCTCGGCCATGGAGACACTTGTACAAGCAGAGCTGCTTTAAAGTCTCTGAGCCACAGGAGCCAGTGCAGAGACCTGAGCACAGCTGCAGCGTTCTGGATGTTCTGCAGCGTCTCACAGCTCGTTTGGAGAGACCAGTGAGCAGACCATTACAGTATCTAATCTACTGGAGACAAATGCATGGATAAGTTTCTCCAAGTCTGATTTAGACAGTAAACCTTTGATTTTTGCTCTGTTTTTTAGATGGTAAAAGGCTGCAGATGTTATTGATTTGATGTGGCTGTTAAAGTTCAAGTCTGAGTCCATTATTACCCCTAGATTTCTTGCCTGATTTGAAGGTTTTAGAGAGAGAGACTGGAGGTGACTACTGACACTGTCCCTTTGTTTCTGTGGACCAAAGACTATGACTTCAGTCTTGTCAGAGTTTAGCTGGAGAAAGTTGTTTTGCATCCACACACTGATCTGTTGGATGCAGTGACCAAGTGACTCCACTGGTCCATAGTCTCCTGCTGCCAGAGAGACGTAGATCTGAGTGTCATCTGCATAATTGTGGTAGGACACATTATTGCTGCTTATTAACTGGCAGCATGTAGAGATTGAACAACAGGGGGCCCAGGATTGACCCCTGAGGCACCCCACAGGTCAGGGCCATGTGATCTGAGACACAGTTTCCAATTTCAACAAAATACTTCCTGTCTTCTAGATAGGACTTGAACCAGTTTAGTACAGTACCAGAGATGCCCACCCAGTCCTCTAGTCTCTGTAAGAGGATCCCATGATCGACAGTGTCAAAAGCAGCACTCAGATCTAACAGGATCAAGACTGAGACTTTGCCTGCATCAGTGTTCAGGCGGATGTCATTTGTCACCTTGATAAGAGCAGTCTCAGTGCTGTGGAGGCTCTAAAACCTGACTGGAAAACATCAGAGTTGTTCATTTGGAGAAAGTTCGTAAGCTGTTGGTAAACAGCTTTTTCAAGGACTTTGCCAAAAAACGGCAGATTTGAGATGGGTCGGAAATTGTTCAGTACTGTGGCATCAAGACTGCTCTTCTTTATGAGAGGCTTAATGACAGCAGTTTTCAATGCGTTTGGGAATGTTCCAGATTGAAGTGACATGTTCACTATGTGAGTGAGTGGTGAAAGTAAACTGTTGAGGATGGACTTTAGAAATCTAGTGGGTAACATGTCCAGGCAGCAAGTAGATGAACTCAGACTGGTAACGATCTCTAAAACAGTTTTGTCAGTTACAGGTGCAAAGTGATTCAGCTCTAAGGCTACGTTCAGACTGCAGGGCTTAATGCTCAATTCCGATTTTTTTGTGAAATCCGATGTTTTTGCGAGGTCGTTCACATTTCCAATTAAATGCGACTTGTCTGTGACTTCAGTGTGAACGGTAAACGGCCCGAAAGTGTCCCGCATGCGCACTGGAGACACGATGACGTCAACCCCATGCATCAACCGCAGCGAGCGTGCTCTGTGTTTACGGAAGTTGTCCAAATATGGTCGCGAGCATTGAGCACCTGGCGATTTTACAGTTCCGGTTTCCGCCTGCTTCAGCGCAGAATAGTGACGTTTGTCGCTTGTTAATGACGTGTAGGTCGGATGGATGCACTTTGGCCGTTCAGACTGAAGTCGCATGTCAAAAGATCGGATATGTATCGGATTCAGGACCACATATCCAAGTGGCCTGGGTCGCATTTGAAAAATTCGGATCTGTGCCGTTCAGACTGTCATTAAAAGATTGGATACAGGTCACATAGAAGCCAAACAATCGGATTTGGGTCACTTCAGGCTGCAGTCTAAGTGTCTCTGTGGCTGCATGCTTGTTATTTGTGTTGTGGAATTGATGGCATTTTTGATGCCCTGAACTTTGTCATTAAAGAAAACTGCAAACTCATTACATTTAGATGTGGAAATTAGTTCTTGTGGCAGTGGAGCTGGAGGGTTTGTTAATCTGTTCACTGTTGCAAACAGGACACGAGAGTTGTTACTGCAATTACCAATAATGTCCGAAAAATACTTCTCTCTTGTTTTACTCAAAGTGTAGTTGTACATATGCATTGTTCCTCTGTAAATCTCATAATGAACCTGGAGGTTTGACTTGCGCCATTTCCGCTCAGCCTTCCGGCACTCCCTTTTCTGTGCTCTGACTGAGTCATCATTCCTCCACGGAGCTTTTTGCCTATCTTTAACCATTTTAACCTTTATCGGGGCGATGGCATCCAGAACATTCAAAACACTCAAAGTCACAGAGTTCAACACATCATCAACATTAGAACATGAGGCAATTTCAAAATGTATCATTTCCATGAACAGTGCACCTGTGTTATCATTTATGTGTCTTCTTCGAACAACTGTAGGAGCAGCCGGTGGTTTGGGAATAACAGACAGGTTAAAGAAGACACAGAAATGATCAGACAGAGCAACATCAACCACATTGACATTTGAAATATTTGTAATGAGCAGGTCCAGAGTGTGACCTCTGTTGTGAGTGGGCTCACTGACATGCTGAGTCAGACCAAAAGTTTCAAGGACAACACTAAGCTCTTTGGCATTTTTGTCACACACATTATCCACATGTACATTCAAATCACCTGTAATGACTAAACCATCAAAGTCTGTGCATACAACTGAAAGCATCTCAGTAAAATCATCAATAAAACTTTGACAGTGCTGAGGAGGTTTGTATATGACTATGTAGAGTCTGGACGGTGATTGTTTGAGCTCCATTTTGAAGGAAACATACTCAAATGATGAAAACACCCCAAATGACAACCTGTGTGTAACCAAATGATCTCTAAAAAATGCACACACTCCTCCACCCTTTTTATTTGCTCATGTTTCAGATTCAAATTTGAAGTTGGGAGGGGTTGATTCCACTAGCACTGCATGACCTGTGTTTTTGTCAAGCCATGTTTCAGTTAAAAACATAAAGTCAAGATTAAAAGAAGAAATTAAATCATGAATTAGAAATGATTTGTTACATAAAGATCTGACATTGAGCACAGCAAGTTTCTGATTAGTTTCAGTTGGACTGGGTGTTATCTTCTTACAGGGAACGTGAACTAAATTTCTCTGATTAGACAGTCTAACTGTCCTTTTAATCTGTCTACGTGTTGTAACTGGAGATATAGCTCCATCGCAGGGCCCCAGCCTGATATTACCTTTATCATGACTGTATGTCCTGGGACAGCAGAGGCCCTGTGCGTCCAGCTCTTGGTGATAACAGCTCTGGGGAAAGGCGGGGGAGGGCGAGCAGGGGAGAGTTTGGGTAAGTGACCAGGTGAGGGACCAGGTGAGGGACCAGGTGAGGGCCGAGGAGGTGGAGTAGGAGGAGGTTTGGTGAAAGATTAGAGGGGAGAGCTGAGAGAGTCTCTGGTGGTGAAACAGGCACAGTTTTGTTTGGGGGAGAGTTCAACATAGTTGATGTCAGAACCCTTGACCGTGCTATATTAGGTGTGAGAGGAACCATCTTCATTCCCGATCTGATGAGGCTTTCTAGATGGTTGGGCAGTGCCATGGGTGAAGGTGGGGAGGAGAAGGAGAGTGAAGAGTCCGTTGAAGGGGTAGATGTAGCAATGGGGACTCCAGGCTGGTCTGTGGGCAGCGGAGGTGATGGGTGTGCTGGTGGCGCTGGGGGAGGTGGTGGTGGTGTAGCTAACTCATTCTCTGGGGGAGGTGGTGCTGCTGACTTATTCTCTGAGGGAGGGGAAGGTGGTGATGCTGACTTGTTCTCTGGGGGAGGGGGAGGTGGTTCTGCTAACTTGTTCTCTGGGGGAGGGGGAGGTGGTTCTGCTGACTTGTTCTCTGGGGGAGGTGGTTCTGCTGACTTGTTCTCTGGGGGAGGTGGTTCTGCTGACTTGTTCTCTGGGGGAGGGGGAGGTGGTTCTGCTGACTTGTTCTCTGGGGGAGCGGGAGGTGGTGATGCTGCTGAATTGTTGTCTGGGGGAGGGGGAAGTGGTTGTGGTTGTGGCAGTGGTGGTGCTGTCAATGGTGCTGACTCGGCTGGTTCTCTGTTTGTTGCAGTAGGGATGCTTCTCCCATTTCTCTTTTCTCTCACTGGATGCACAGGACCCTGTCCAGGCCGGTGCCTCAGAGCGTGGAGGAGGTTTTCCGTCAACACTCTCACTCCACCTCTGCTTAGGTGTGGGCCATTTCCCTCAAACAGGTCCTTCCGTTTCCAAGATCAAAGTTCTCAATGTAGTGCAATCCTCTGGGCCGCACACACGTTCAGCAGCCACGTGTTCAGCTGAAACAGTCGAGTAAATTTGTTCCTGTTCCTTAGGTCTATGTTGGGAAGAGGTCCACTGATAAATGTCTTAACCTCCACTTTATTAAGCTCCTCGAATAATTTAGTGAAATCCCTTTTCAAGACTTCACTCTGTTCCATTCTGATGTCCACTGCACCCACGTGCACAATCAGCTGTTTAACCCCTTGGTGTGTTGACAAAACTTTTGGCAGGAGTTTTGTTATCTCAGTAACAGTGTAGGTCGGGTAGCAGCATGTTAGGATTTTTCTGTGACTCACACCACTGATGCCCCGTCTCCTAGCAGCAACGTATCTCTGACCTTGACGTTTGGCACAGATTCCCGGTAGCCTGCACTCTTTTGCCAACTTTATTGTTCTTGTTTTGTGATGACAGTACATTATCCGTTTGTACATTAACATCAGTCTGTGACAGTGGTGAAAATCTGTTTGTTAGCTTTATTGTGGGTGATATAATGATATTAGCATTGTCTTTTATCACTCGCTGCGCTGGCTTAGCATTTTGGTCTGTACCAAGTTTTGGAAAAGACACAGTATCACTCAGGTTTAAGTTGAAAGAATTTCCACCCTCTTCTCTGGAAGTAACTGTAAGTTGCTCACCACTGGAAGTCACTGGTAGCGTCTGATGAAGTCCTTTTTCAGTTTCTAAAGCAAATATCCGTGCTTGCAGCTCATAAATTTCTTGTTGATAGTTCCGACAGCGCTCACAGATAGAATTCCCTTGGTTTCTTCTCCCCGACATGTTGGCTCATCAGATGATTTGTTAAAAAATGTAAAAATGTTTAAAAGTATTAATTTACTTAAAAGGAAATCAAAAATAGATACATTATCAAAAATAGACACATTATCCGTTGTTTGAGGAGGTAAACTGATTAAAAAGCGAAAACAGCAGGAGCAAGCAAGGATAGCGTCCGCACTCTTCAGAAGCAGGAAGAATATAATATAATATAATAATATGGAACAGATAATACTCCCTACAACTTTACAACAACTCATCCACTGCACTAGACTATAGAGTAGACATGTCAGACTCAGGCCCGAGGCCCAAATTTGGCCCGCGATAAAACTATATTTGGCCCACGAGAACTAGAATTAGAGCTGTCTGCTGGCTACAGATAGACTATAGAGACATTACTCATTTAAAATTGTTGTTATTATTTTATATTTTTCTTGTTCTGGATTCAATGTTTAAGCAAAAGTTTTATTACACATTTATTTTAATAAGAAAATATTTAACATTACATATCTCGAATGTATAGAGGAAAAATGCAGATGTTGATTTTTTTATATATATATATATATTTAGTTTAGCCCACGACTTAGTCACAGTTTTTAATTTTGGCCTTTGTGAATTTGAGTTTGACTCCCGTGATACAGAGGGACAGATAATACTACCTACAACTGTACAACAACTCACCCTTATGTAACAGATAATACTCCCTACAACTGTACAACAACTCACCTTTATGTAACAGATAATACTCCCTACAACTGTACAACAACTCACCTTTATGTAACGGATAATACTCCCTACAACTGTACAACAACTTACCATTATGTAACAGATAATACTCCCTACAACTGTACAACAACTCACCATTATGTAACAGATAATACTCCCTACAACTGTACAACAACTCACCATTATGGAACAGATAATACTCCTGCTCACCCAGATAACCCTATGTCCTGTCAGTCATCACCTGTGATTTATTTTTATGTATTTTTTATGTACATTTATATAATTATGTTTTATTTGATATGTTTCTCTTGCTCTTTTTTTGCTCCTTATTTACATTTTATTATTACCATCTGTATTTTTTTCTCTTTGTTATTGTATTTTATTGTGATGTGTGAGCTCCTGTGTCCAAATCGTTTCCTTTGTGGATCAAAAAGGTTTGTCTAAGTCTAAGTCTTGATCTAAAAGAACTGTTCGTTTGTGTTGAAAATGACATTATTATTATTGTATAGATTATAAGTAAATCTCTAAACCACTTAATGTTGTTTCTGCTCCATTTTCTCGTAATAGATCCACAACGTGTTTCTCTTTCATGTGTGTTTATGTGAGTAAAACGCGATGATGCGCTCTGTGAATCTGTCTTTCACATCTGCATTTCAAAACAGGTCTATTTTCTTAAGGATACCGCAGCTTTAGATTAAAAAGGTTTATTATTTGAGAGCTCTGTTATGTCAACACTGTTCAAAGGCCCTGGCAATTCATTCACCTCGAGGAAACGGCTTTTGTTTTTCAATGGAAATGCTTCGGCCTGTATCTAGTAACGATTCAGCTCCCGTCTAGACACTCGACCTGCAGGCTTGGCCCAACACGCTCGCTCTCAGTCACCATGACGACAACAAAAGCTTTGCCATAAGGGCCGCGGTCAGGTAAACGGCCTCACCTGCTGTGCGCTCCGCAGAGAAAATCATTCTTCAATACACATGCAAGAAAACGGCAAGCTTTTCACGGACAATTAGTGACTCCCCCACTGAAACACACGGGATTTTTATGGAGTGAAACCACAACAGTATAACAGCCAGTGTTGGGAGGGTTCCTTTTAAAATGTATTCCCCTACAGATTACAGATTACATACCCCAGAATGTAGTTTGTAACGTAATCCATTAAATTACTAAAGGTGAGTAATGTAATCTGAATACTTTGGATTACTTGGTTTGCTGTAGAGAAGCAAAGACTTGGATATTGTAAAATAAGATTTTTTTTTCTTTTTGCTAAAAGAAAATGAAAAGCCCAGACTTTACTTAACCAAATTAAAAATATTATTGATAGAAGAGGAGGAGGCACATCCACACAGCATTATTTAGTCCTGTTAAATCCTGTTAGATCCTATTTTAGACCTGGCTTAGTCCTGGTTTAGTCCTGGTTTAGACCTGGTTTAGACCTGGTTTAGATCTAGTTTAGATCTAGTTTAGTCCTGGTTTAGCCCTGGTTTAGATCTAGTTTAGTCCTGGTTTAGACCTGGTTTAGACCTGGTTTAGATCTAGTTTAGACCTGATTTTAGACCTGTTTTAGCCCTGGTTTAGACCTGGTTTAGATCTAGTTTAGTCCTGGTTTAGATCTAGTTTAGATCTAGTTTAGTCCTGGTTTAGATCTGATTTTAGACCTGGTTTAGATCTAGTTTAGATCTAGTTTAGACCTGGTTTTAGTCTTAGTTTAGTCCTGGTTTAGTCCTGGTTTAGTCCTGGTTTAGACCTGGTTTTAGACCTGTTTTAGATCTAGTTTAGACCTGGGGGTGGAATGAGTGGAATTACAAGGAAAAAAAAAAGGAAAAAAAAGCTGATAACACTGATAACAGCAAGCACTCCAGTCCTGCAGGTGTTTTACTGAACTTAACTGAGTCATCATGCAAAAGTAATCCTGAATGTTCCATGTGTATTCCTCATGCTGCTGCATCTTTTTCAAAAAAACACACAATGAAAACGTTGGAAATTTGTCGGACAAGAGGGCGTCAAGACCACTTACCACACACTTACTGAAAATACACTGCAATATGGCTTTAATAAACAGGCAGATGACAAAATCTAGAGGTTGAATACAAAGAATACTACAGCATATCAGTGTGATCTAAGGACATTCATTACAAAACTTGAATACACGTTAAAGTACAGTTGCTTTTTCACTGACATTGGTGACTTATGGTAGCCTGATTCATCAGACAGTTTCACTTTGTGGAAACCATCTGACCTCGCAGCGTTAGGATTCGTTCGCTTGACGATAGGCGGGTACTTTTTTATTTAACATGTCGCTTCTATTTGGTATGTAATACACCAAATCCTGTAGGAAGAAGGACAATAACGTCTTTCCCCTTGATAAAATTCACCAAATATTCTCTTTGTTCCGGCTTTAAATCCTCGATCTCAGGAATCGTCGCCAACACATAATGTCTGTCTTCTTCTGCATCCATCACGACGCTTTGTTTACTGTTGTGCTGTAACACAAAAGGGACACAGACAGACGCCATGAGTTTGACATCATGGCTTCACAGCTCACAGCTGATTGGCCGGTGTGCAGTCTTCCTGCAACTTCCTGGGTTCTTGCAAACCGTCGTGTGTATTCCAGCTCCTGACCTAGTCGCTGGAGAGAAATATAATTGAGCGGAGGTACTAGGTGGCGCCAGCCTGGCTACGACTTATGTAGAATCTGGGAACATAAGTAAGTAAGTAACTATATATTTATATAGCGCTTTTCAGAGACATATGTCACAAAGACGCTTTACAGAGCATTTATAGTTTCATTATTCTTTTTCTCCACACCCAGTGATGGTAAACTAGTACTGTAGCCACAGCTGCCTTGGGGCATACTGACTGAAGCGCAGCTGCCATGCAAATCGGTGCCATCGGTCCCTCCGACCACCACCATCACTCACACACACACACCACTTTCATACTAGGCAATGTGGGTGAAGTGTCTTGCCTAATGACACAACAACTGCTGCCCCAGTGTAGCACCTGATTTTCCCAGTGGTCTCCCATCCAAGTACTGACCAGGCCCGACCTTGTTTAGCTTCTGAGATCTGACAGGATCAGACTTTGTCAAGCCGGTGTGGCCACATACACTTAACACAACTACACTTATCTATTAATGCAGGGAATGTCTGTCTGTGTGTGTCATCTGACCAATCTCAAATGTGGAGGGTGTCGTCCTAATGAGATGGGTGTGTTCAGCGCCAATTTTGTTGTTAGTTGTTAGAGCATAAAATGCCAAAGATCTGGTAATGTTCTGGAATGAATGAACTGAATGATTATTTTGATAAGGATGATGATTTTCAGCTGCTGAGAGAATTGGGTGTTAAGAGACAGAATTTTTATGATGCTCCGAACATTATAAAAACATTCTCTTTGTATGTTTAATTTTATAAACTATAACATGAAAGAGACGACAGGTGGAAATTAACACTGGCTATAACCTGGCTGTGGTATATTGAACTTACAGGGCCACTGTAAGTAAAACATCTCTCCTGTTAAGGTTCATGTAGATTGTGCACTGTCCCTGTCTCATGAAATAAATAAACTAAACTAAACTAAATGCTAAACTCAATTCTGTTAATATTACCGTATTTTCCACACCACAGGGCGCACTTAAAAGCCTTTAATTTCATCCAAAAACTACAAAGCCGCACCATTTGCAGCATTATGGCTCCCATAGTCAGGAGCATCAGGAGTAATACAGACTGTGATTCCTTTTATATCAAAATGCACCTGTCAAGAGACACGCTCACAACGCCCACTTTAAACTCAAGGCTGTTATAAAGTGAAAGTGCGAGCTGCATGGGAGCAGTGGATGAGAGAAGATGGACACACATTCACCAAGACAGAGAGAGACAGCACCGAGCGACTTACACCACGATCTGCCAACGGATCGTGGACGCCTGGACTAAGGATCAGTATCAACTGTGGTCCGAGCTTTCACCAAGACCAGAATCATCACTGAACTGAACTCCAGGGAACAGTAACCACACTGACTCGGATAATGACGAGAGGGATGCGGGAGTGCTGGACGCCGGAATCACCCAACTGTTTGAACAATTATGAGTTATTGAGTGTGTACACATGCACATCAGTATCCCGGTTATGATCAGGTTTTTTGAGTATCCTGGTTTCTTCATGGTGCATGTATACGCAGTACCCCAGTTTCAGTATTCCGGTTACGGCAGTATCCTGGTTATTAGAAACCGGGTTACTGTAGCTGGTTTATTCCAATAGTAACCGGGATACTGGTGGCATGTAAATGCAGTATCCCGGTTACTGCAACATAAAGTTGAGTGCGCATGTGTCCAAAAGACACTTTCCAGTCTTTTCACCACAACAGTAGCGACATAAATAAAGTGACCAACATAAATAAAGTGACCATACATGAGTGAAATGACTGTAAAATTAAGAGCTGCGCTAAACCTGCACACGTACAATATGTACTCGTATGACCTGCACTCGTGTGATCGCTGAAAAGCTAAAACATGAACTGTCTCCTACGAGATATGCACAGAACAGACTCACCATCATCAGCACCTCTTCTGTCACTTAAAGAACACACATAATCCACAGAGTCGTGTCTTTTAGTCCAAAAGAAGCTGATCACATCAGCGGCACAAGGAGCAGTTGTTTTTATCACCGCTAACAGTTTATGCTAATTAGCCAAGTGGTCTTAAGTTTTGTTTCTGTAAAACATGAACAAAGCTGAATTATCTGATCAAACGGGCTGATGTGGCTTATAGTGGTTATGGTTTATATGTTGTAAAGTTGAGTTTATTTATGAAGAAGATTTAATGTGGGATTTAATTGTGGGATATCTCGTAGCTCCTCCTGCTTAAACCTCCCGAGCTTCCTCTGCTAAAGGAGCTTACGGTTTGCATTTTTCTTGGTTTATTTAATTGATTTAAGTTAATTTTTGCACTTGCGCATTTGTAAGATTATGTCAAGAAACCAGGATATTCCATTTGATCATGTGCACGTGGATATGAGTGTCCCAGTTTCTCAGTGCGCATGTAAACACAGTAACCCGAATACTGACAGAACCGGGATATGGATCATAACCGGGATACTGATGTGCATGTGTACACACTCAGTGTGAATATTCTAACAATTTAGCGTCTCACACAGTATTTTTTTACGTGTTACAATTGAACAAAGTTGAGAGTTATTGTGAACGTGTTAAATAAAGTTTGACTGAATTATCTAACTGTTGTGTTTTGTTTAATGCACCTTATAGTCCGGTGTGGTTTATATGTGAAAAAGTTTGAAAATAGACAATTCAATGACAGTGCACCTTATAATCCAGAGCGGAAAATACTGTAATTGTATTTCTTTATAAAAAGCAGTAAATCTTATTGTTTTGATGAGCTGCTCAGACTGGGAAAAGTTTATGTTATGATTAAGCAATGAAAAAGTGAGTCTGTCTTACAAAGAATGTCACTTAAAAACACCTCTAAAATAAAAGCAATACAACATTAGTCCATGCATGAAGTAAAATGATGAACTATGTTAATTTTGTAATTCCAGATGAGCTTAACCGGGCTGGTCAGTCAACCAAAGGGCAGTATGTGACCTGGAAGCTGGACAGAGCCCAGGTCTGGATTGGACGGTACAACGTGCAAAGAGACCGAACTGACCTGTGCTCCAACGAAGAGGCAATGATCACCTCCCACTATAGTTTGTGTATAAAAGTCA
Organism: Boleophthalmus pectinirostris; assembly: GCF_026225935.1. Taxonomy (NCBI): domain Eukaryota; kingdom Metazoa; phylum Chordata; class Actinopteri; order Gobiiformes; family Gobiidae; genus Boleophthalmus; species Boleophthalmus pectinirostris. The sequence continues at coordinate 2,819,321 of NW_026571152.1, forward strand.
TTGTATAGGCGTAAACAAGGAGTCTCAGCGTGTCGGCACAGACTCCTTGAACAAGTATGACTTTCTAATATTTGAATAAATTACCTGGACTTTATTTCTGTTTCAAGTGTATTTTTTATCTGAGCAGAAATTAAAAAACACGAGAGGAAAAGGTTAAAGAAAATAGTCTATTTTTGTCAAATTTTCACAGATTTGATTTCATTTTAAACAAAGACAGAACAGACCATTTGCATTGTCTTCAACCTAATGTGTGTTTTACAATGCTTCTGTTTTGGTCATTGTCATGCTCACACTGTCAAGCACTGTCCTGTAAAAACATTTTTAATGGGCTCTCCTTGGAATTTTAGAGAAATAAACTGAATTGTATTAAATTATTCACTGAACAAGCACTAATTGTGTTATAGTCTTGACCAAAAACCTGAGGATGGCTCCCCTGGGTGCTGTAACACTGTTGTCAACGTGCAGCAATTTTATTATTTTGTACGATCTGCAGAACAATAAAAGCTCATTAATGAATAGAAAACACTTGAATTACTACACAGCACAATGATTACAGCTATGATTTCAGAATAATGAGGCTACTGGTGGCTTTCAGATTCTAGAATGCAGACGTGTGAACACTCGAGACAGACTTGAGTCACTATTTTCAGGACTTGAGACTTGACTTGATGAAATACACTAAGATTGGGGACTCGACTTAGACTTGAAGGTCATTGTTTTGGGACTTGACTCAGACTTGAGGCTTGTGACTTGAGAAGATTCGATGCTTCTTTTAAAAAAATATATGTTTTTAAAAAATACTTTTCTCTTTACAGTTGATAAATGTGGTTATTAATTTTACAGAAACAAACTGGAACATCCTACTTCTGTTTGGTACTTTGGATGGAACTGAAGTACTGTGATGTGGTATCCTCAAATGTACTACAGTAATATACAGTACAATACTGTAATTTACATTAATATACAGAAGGAACTACTGTGACAGATAGCCAGGGAACCCAAGAGCAGACACAGGTCAAAAGAGAATCAATAGATATTTATTACAGAGATGCTCCCAGGAATTTTACAGATCAGAACAGGATGGAGCAGGACTCTGGAGCAGATCAGAGTAGGAGAATGGAACAGGTCAGAGTAGGAGGCTGGAGCAGGTCGGAGTAGGAGAACGGAGCAGGTCAGAGTAGGAGGCTGGAGCAGGTCGGAGTAGGAGGCTGGAGCAGGTCGGAGCGGAGGGTCGGAGTAGGAGGCTGGAGCAGGTCGGAGTAGGAGGCTGGAGCAGGTGGCTGGAGCACGGAGATCTGAGGCAGATGGACAAATGGTAAGTATACAAGTTACAGGTAGGTTACACAAACGTAGATGGAACGTAGCACTGACTGAAGGAGTATTACGATCTGGCAGTACTGAGCTGGCTTGAGTCACTTTGTAACCCTGTTGATTGCAGAGTGGGCTCAGCTGAGGACGGCTCCAGCACCTGTCTCCACTCCTGAAACACAAAAGAGGAGGGGAAGGAGGTGGTCACTCAGGGAGTGGCAGATGAGGTCAGAGGTGCTAGAGGGACTTTGACAACTACATAGAACCTGATACTTCAGGGCAAATAACTTATGCAAAATTATTAGCAAAATTAGTGCAAAATTATTTAGTACTTTTAAATCTGAATTCTTTCTGTTCTGACCATCATGATTCACTCTAAGGCTGCGTTCAGACTGCAGCCTGAAGTGACTCAAATCCGATTTTTTGGCCTCTATGTTCCTGTATCTGATCTTTTAATGACAGTCTGAACCACACAGATCAGATTTTTTCAAATGTGACCCAGGACACTTCGAAATGTGCTCCTGAAACGATACATATCTGATCTTTTGACATGTGACTTCAGTGTGAACGGCCAAAGTGCATTCATCCACCTACACGTTATCAACAAGACACAAACGTCACTATTCTGCACTGAAGTAGGTAAAAATTGTTAATGAACTCCATGTCACTGAAGTGAAGCACATCACCACTCACCACTCTTGGCTCCGTCTCCACATCCACACGTTCCTTTCAACGGACGTCGCTGCCGCTGTCCCACAAAACACCACGGCCAAAAACCTCATCCTTCTACTTCTCAATCTCCTCCTTAAAACAAGTAAGTTGTTCATGTTCTGGCTCCGGTACGAGAGGAACTTTAAAATCTCCAGGTGCTCAATGCTGCGTCCATGTTTGGACAACTTCTGTAAACACAGAGACGCTCACTGCAGTTGACGTCATCGTGTCTCCAGTGCACATGTGGGACACTTTCGGGCCATTTAACGTTCACACAGGGGATCACATACAAGTCACATTTAATTGGAAATGTTAAAGACTTTGCAAAAACATCGGATTTCACAAAAAAATCGGAGTTGAGCTTTAAGCCCTGCTGTCTGAAAGTAGCCTAAGATCTCGTCAAGACATTTAAAAAACAAAAGATAACATCTCTACAACTCTTATATAAATACTTCTAATAAATATACCATGACTTTTTATGTACAATTTAGTTTAAATTCATATAAATGACAAAAACCTATACTTGGTACTTTGGTTTAAAGACTTGAAATGACTTGAAGCTCAAAGCAGACGACTTGGACTTGACTTGGACTTATGGACCAGTGACTCAGGACACGACTTGGACTTACCTTCTTTGACTTGGGGCTCACTTGACTCAGACTTGAGGTCAAAGACTTGAGAGTTACTTGAGACTTGCAAAACAACGACTTGGTCCCATCTGTAGAATCATGACATAACCAAAAAGTTTATTCACAAATCTTTAATGTAATATTTTCTATCGGTGACTAAACCCTTTAACTTGCTGTGTTACAAAAAAACTACATTTTAACTGTATTTACTTTAGCAGCCCCCATCTGTATTAAATATTATTGGCCTATAGGAATGTCATCTGAAACCCAGACATAATTCAATTTAAAAGGCTATAAATAGATAGACTTATTTATATTAGTATTTGTTATTCTTTTCTTATTGCCTTAATTAGCCTCCTATCTGATTCTGATGGTGCAGTGGAAAAATGAGCGTGTTTACTATGAACTCTTGGCTCTGTTTGTTTGTGCAGTCCTGACGGTGACCTCTGCTTCAGGAGAACCGGAAATGAGAACACTAAGTCTCTTCAAATCAAAGCGTGGAAAAAAGCATTCCTAAATCCACTCTTAAGTGATGTTGTGTCTTCTTGCTTCATGTGGTTAAATGCGAGTTAATCCTGGTTTAATGATTAGAGACAGATCCATGAACTGAGCGCGCAGCAATTAAACTCAGGAGCACGTAGCGGGAAGCAGGTTTCAAAATAAAGCTCCTATTTTATGTGGATATATATATATATATATATTTTTTTTAGTCATACAAGAAATCCTGTTTTGGATCTAGTTTATTACAAATGGGTCTGGTGGGAGATAGAATAATGGATGATAAGAAAAAGTTGTATTTGCAAAATGTGAATATTATGTATGATATGCTCACTGATCTGAAGGTTGGCGGTTCGATTCCAGCTCTTGAAAAGCGTCTTTGTGACATATGTCTCTGAAAAGTGCTATATAAATAAAGAATTACTTACGGGCGGCAGTAGCTCAGTTGGTAGAGCATTCACCCACTGATCTGGAGGTTGGCAGTTCAATTCCATCTCTCAACATAAACATCACAGGTTGAGTGGTCAGATCCACTGACCCACAGGTTGACTGGTGTGATTCCAGCTCCCACAGATGAATGCTGTTGTTGTGTCCTTGGGCAAGACACTTAACTCACCTTGCCCACAGTGTCTGCGTACACTGGTGTGTGAATGGGTGAGTGGTTCCTTGTTGTAAAGTGCTTTGAGTGCCTTGAAGGTGGAAAAGTGCTATAGAAAAATGTGACCATTTATCATGACATGCTCTAGTTATAGAATAATACAACGATTACAGTTTTTCTCCATTGGTTTGGCTCATTTCTTGAAACAGAAATGACATTCTCAAAACAACATGGACAAATCTCCAAACCATCTTACAGTCGTTAGAAATTGTAAATGTCTTAGTGCATGTGTCAAGTGTCTCCGTCCATCTTTGCCAGTGTTGGGAAGGTGACTTTTAAAATATTTCCCCTACAGATTACAGATTACACACCACAAAATGTAGTTTGTAATGTAATCCATTAATTTACTAAAGGTGAGTAATGTAATCTGAATACTTTGGATTACTTGATTTGCTGTAGAGCAGCAAAGACGAGGATATCGTAACATAAGATTTATTTATTTTTTTGCTAAAAGAAAATAAAAAGCCCAGATTTTACTCAACCAAATTAAAAATATTATTGATAGAAGATGAGGAGACAGATCTAGTTTAGACCTGGTTTTAGTCCTAGATTAGTCCTGTTTTAGTTCTGGTTTAGTCCTGGTTTAGACCTGGTTTAGTCCTGGTTTAGACCTGGTTTTAGATCTAGTTTAGACCTGGTTTAATTTCCAGCAATGAGTGGAATTAAAGAAAAAAAGAAAGGGGGGGTGAAAACAGGAAAATACCGCGGTGTAATCCATTTATTTCAACAAAGTAACTGTAATCCAATTACCACTCACTGAAACAGTAACTGTAACTGAATACAGTTACTCATAATTTGTACTCTGATTACGTAACTCCAGTATATGTAATCTGTTACTGATCTTTGTACATGGTTCTGTACAAGTCGCCTACAGTTTGCACAATGATCCACGTTTAGCACATTTCCCAAATAAATCGATCTTGCTGATTTAAACTGATGAGTTGATTCTCAGTCTGATGGTTTTTCTCTCCAAAAACATGTCAGCATCATTTCACTGTCTGAGTCATCATCTGCACAAGATGTTCAAGTGTCAAAATTAGTCAAGAACATGACACCATATAACATTATATATGTTTTTTTGTTTTTGTTTTTTTGGAACATTTGATAAATTCATGACAGTAATTGTCAGTCAGGTGAAATTAGAACTTCCTGTCACACTATGTGATCATGTGGGACAGTGTGATTTTCCATCGTGGCCCGCTCATCATCGTAATGTTTTGCAGAACTATCAGACTGTTTGGTCAAATGATCTTATAGTTTTAAGAATGTGATCTTATAGTGTTAAGAATGAAAAACAAACAAATAATAATAATAATAATAATAATAATAATAATAATAATAATAATAATGATTAAAAAAAAAAAAAAAAAACAGTAAAAGTTTATAAACAGAGAATAAGTACTGCGTGTGTATGTGGTATTTTATAGGAATGTTTTAGCTCATTTTACATGTTCATCGTCATCAATATTGTCATCCCCATAACCGAAAAGAGAGAAATATTAAGTTTTGCCTGTTACTCGGAAGGACGACTGCTGAATGAGGGAGACATTTGATGTTTTTGGGGGAAGATTTAGTATTACTAAGACATAATATTGAATACATACATCATTATTACTGCATTTTGTTTGTTTGTGCTCTGTATTTTATGTAAACAAACTGACAGACAACAGACAGAAAAACAAACAAATAAACAAACAGAAACAGTCAGAAAAACAAACAAATCAACAGAAACAGACAGAAAAACAGAAAAATAAATAAACAAACAAATGGACAGAGAGAGACAGACAACAGACAGAAAAACAAGCAAATAAACAAACAAAAAGACAATCAAACTAACGAAAAAACAAGAAATACAGAGCAGTGGGTGAAAACAGGAGCCTGGTTAAAGCTAACTAAAGTTGATTTTACATAACATATTCCCTCTGCAAACCGAATCCTCCACTTCGGTTTTATTTTGAAGAAAACTAACCGGATGTAGTTGTTTGGCGTTTCTAAACTTGCCAGGAGCTGTGCCATGTGATGTGCGCTTCAGTCTGGGGATGTTTGTTTGTTGTTGCCAAAGCTGAACACTAAATTGGACCAAATTTTAGATGTTTTCTGACTATTTTGAAGCAGATATCATGCTTTTGCGTAGATAAATCGCGTTACGGAGTTTGCACGCTTTCGGAGTGCTGCCTTAATCCTTTCAGTTCATCTGGTGAGTCAGGTTAGCTTTAGATTTTAACACCTAACCCGCAAATCTGACGCTAATTTGCATTATTTGTAAAGAAATACTGGCTTAGATTAGTGCGGATACTGACTTGGCGTTTTGTCTCTGTTAATTGATTACAGCCTTGTTAGCAGCACAAGGTCGGGTGGGAGAAAATCGGCTGCTACAAATAGCTAACGCATTTAGCCAAGCTGTGCCAGAGCGCCGAACCAATCTGTACCCCCGCAGTCAATTGAGCACCCCTTTGTGAAAATTAAAGAAGATATACCTGTTCAAAAGACTAATTTTGTTAACTGTGGATGTTTTGGGTAGCTTTACTTAAAAATAATAACACTTGTAGCTTGCACGGTTTCAGTTTAATAACTTTACGCGTGATGGTTTCCCTTTTTTTGGCTTACAGATTTATTTTTAGTTAATTTCTTAAAACTGTGACTATAAAGTAATTAAATCAGCTTTAAGAAAACACTATCACGATATTAATCACTGCTGAGGGAATTGTAGCTTCTAACAAAGAGTTAAAAGAAGCAACTCTGTGCGTAAAAATGTTGCAATATCGTTGAGTGATGACATTTGTGGTTACAACTTTACTTTACTTGGCAGATATCAGCAATAATGGCATGATAATGATTACAACTGAGTGTGAAATGAGAAAAGCCCTTGGTACTGCTTAGGTAAATGTGTCTTGTGTCGTTGTGCGCATTTTGGTTTGGCTGCGTAGGCGATACCTGGGAGGAATTTGCGTATTGGACGAGCCGGAGCGTTAATTCTTTCTTGGATAGGGAAAGAAAGCACCTCCTGTCTAACTAGAAAATCGGGTTACGTGTTTTTTTTTTTTGATTGTTCATGATAATGTCTGAACCTTATAGGATGTTGACAGCGCTGGGGTGGGGCTGAGTCGAATGACACACGGAGGAGCGCATGCGAGGAGAAAACCGGAGTCTTTGTCATCATAGCAGCAGCAGCGGCGGCGGCGGCAGCAGCAGCAGCAGCAGCAGCGTGGCGCACAGACATGACCAAGACCGAAGCCAAGAAGGGAACCGCCGGGAGTTCGTCGTCTGTCGTGAGCGGGAAAGGCTCCGTGTCGGCCGGAGAGCTGGTCAACAACGGGGCGGTGGTGGAGCAGAGCCACACGGAGCCGGTCAGACCCAAGGTGATGAAGCAGGCGTCCAAGGAAAGCCTGTACCGGAGGAATACGGAGAGTGAGGTGTATGATGATGGCACAAACACGTTTTTCTGGTGAGTATTTTGTCATTCAATTTTACACAAACAAAACCTGTGCTCTTTCGTTGAAGTGGTCAAGGTTAAACGCAGGTTACGTCCACCTAGAGTCACTGTCCGTAGCTGAAACATGCACTGTGACATTTTTGTAGTCGAGGGTCCATCACCTGCTTGTTTCCTTGGAGATGATATTATTGCTTGGCCTGGCTGGAATGTAGCACAATATGACATTTTCTTTTCTGTCTCCATTAAGACTGTGTAAAAATCTATAAATATTTATATATCGTTTAATTGATCGTTTAATATGATTATATGGTATCAGCAGTGTTGGGAAGGTTACTTTTAAAATGTAATCCCCTACAGATTACAGATTACATACCCCAAAATGTAGTTTGTAACGTAATCCATTAAATTACTTAAAGTGAGTAACGTAATCTGATTACTTTGGATTACTTGATATTGTCATGTTTTTTTAAATGACATGAATGTAGCAACCACATCCTGAAAATTCTTGTTTGTTGTCTTCAAATTGTCTGAGCCCAAGTCTCCATGAATAAGCAACTGTTTGCTGTAGAGAAACAAAGACCACGAGATCTTAATATAAGAGGTTTTGTCTGTTAAAAGACAGAAACAAGATCAGCCTTTCCTTAATATTAAAAAAAATATTATTGATAGAGAAATTATTTTTTATATGAGATCACCTTAAATTATGTCAACCTACTGTTAGGTGTCATGTTGTTTAGACTTGGTTTAGTCCTGATTTTTAGACCTGGTTTAGTCCTGATTTTAGACCTGGTTTAGACCAGGTCTAGACCAGGTCTTTAGTTCTGGTTTAGTCGTGGTTTAGTCCTAGTTTAAACCTGGTTCAGTCCTGGTTTAGTCCTGGATTAGTTCTGGTTTAGTCCTGGTGTTAGTTCTGGTTTAGAGGCGCACAGGGGGAAGTGCGGTTTACGCGAGAAAACACAGTCCACACGCGGCGCACGAGACGGCGGTGTCCGCGCAGTAACTACGGAAGGAGACGTGGTCCGCGGGTTCTCAGGTTGATGACGATGATGAAGGTGTGTGTTTGTGTGTGTTGGTGTGTGTTTGTGTTTGTGTTTGTGTGTGTTTGTGTGCACGTCCACTCATGTGGCAGGTCATTATAGGACAGTAGTGCAGATATTATGAGTCTATGCAGGTTGTTTTCACCAGTGCCAGTAGCTCCGGTTTCACATTTAAGTTGTAGGCGATTTTATATTAGTTTTTTTTATATATATCTCACATCGGGAGAAAAATTTCCAAGACACAAATGCGTTTTTACCAATGCACTGCTGCTTCCACTGTGTGACTGACACCGCCAACTTTAACATGACGTTTACATCGCTCTTATTGCGCGCGTTCTGTTTGGGTTTCCAGCAATGAGTGAAATTACCGAAATAAAAAAATAAATAAATGGGATGTAGCACAAAATGTGAAAACAGGAAAATACCGCCTTGTAATCCACTTATTTCAGCAAAGTAACTGTAATCCAATTACCACTCATTGAAACAGTAACTGTAACGGAATACAGTTACTCATAATTTGTACTCTGATTACGTAACGGCGGTACATGTAATCTGTTACTCCCCAACACTGGGTATCAGTATCATGGGCTGCTGTTTCGATATATTGCCAAGAGTATTTTTTGGTATATTTTACTATCCCACGGTCATGGAAATGCTGGAAAAGTGATGGAATTTTGTAAATTCCATGAAAGCTTTGGAAATGTCATAGAATTTTAGTATCTCTTTCACGCAACTACAGTGTTCTGTTAAGTTCTCATTAGGCTATTATGCTATTCTGATTATTTCTGAACGTTTGTGCCTTTTGTTTAAAAGAGATGACAGTAAATGCCCTGACAGGATTTTGAATGTTCAGAAAGTATAATACCATATAGGGATGTAACAGTAATCGAAATATTGTGATATCGTATCGTCAGATTTCTCACAATAATATCGTGGGTCGTCACAATATATTGAATCTCAAGTCTCGTTGCTTAAATTCATTATTTTGGTGCAGGAACAGCTAAAAAATAGTGAGAACTACATAGACCATGATCCTTTGCTCTGTCTCAGTCCAATCTACATGCTGAAATAACTGTTTTGATGAACTTTAAAATCGTAGGTTTTTGGATTTTTGAATGATGAGAAAAAAGTAGCATACTCTCAATTCTGTATTATTATTTTTTGCCTCCACAAAATATGGCAATAAATATCGTATAGTGAGTATCGTATCAAGAGCTTTGGATATCGATACATCCCTAATGCCATATCATAAAGTGAATGGAAAGAGTTAACGTTTCATATTTAGCCATAAAAATCTGATCAATTCTACACGTGTAGGAGCCGTAAAGTTATGGAAAATTCTCTTTAGGTCATGAAAAAGTCATGGAAAAGTTTTGAAATTTTGTCAATAAAAAAGAGTTGGAACCCTGTACGAAGGAAACTCGTTTATGTGACACATTTGATATTTTCACTTTTTTTTGGTGATTAAAATGTTTGTGTTTCATATGAACTTTGCACAAGAAGTGGTTTAACAAAGACTTTTAGTATCGCAGCCATGATTTAGCCTTTATTTTTTATTAAACCGTATTGAAATACATCATGTTGAACCGAAAGCTCACTGTAACAAGATAAGTATCGTATCGTGGCCTTATTTATCAAGGTATGTATCGTATCGGCAACTTCTTAACGATACCCAGCCCTATAAAGGAGTTTCCTTTTGCAAAACAAGCAACAAAACTGTAGCTGTAACAAAATAATTTAGTAAAATACACCAAAAAATACTCTTGGTGATATATTGATACAGCAGCGCATGATATCGACACTGTATCATCTCAAACGATTCTATAAATCGATATTTCAATATTTTTGCACACCCCTAATGAATACGTCCTTTCAGCAGATGCATTTCAAGGTGCTGAGTGCTTGTTGTCGTATAAATAAATGATGTTGTTACTAGAGTGCGCTAAAACAGTGAAATCTTATTCTCTGAAATGCGTTCGGTGTCTCCCACTGACCCACTCTTTCACTCGCGGGTGTCAGAACGAGCTGCTGTCATGTTTCAGGTATGAAGATGAGCTCGTTGTGTCCGCTGTGGTTACCAAGTCACAGTCTCTGCCATTTCAAACACGCTAAAGCCTTTTGGGATTTTGCAACACGGAAAAAACGAATACAGTAGTGTTTTTAGTATATGATGACTTTTAACTTTTTTAGCAAGATTGGAAGTATTGTGAGATGATATTTCACAAAGTTAGACACAGATCTGTACATGTAAACATCCATTAAATTATTTAAGGTGGGCAACGTAATCTGAATACTTTGGATTACTTGATATTGTCATGCTTTTTAAAACTACATGAATGTACCAACCACATCCTGAAAATTCTTGTTTGTTCTCTTCAAATTGTCTGTTGAGCCCAAGTCTCCACAAACAGGCAACTGTTTACTGTAGAGAAGCAAAAACGAGGAAATCTTAACATAAGATGTTAAAAGACAATAACAAGTCTTTCCTTAACTATATTAAAAATATTATTGATAGAGAAATGATTTTTATATGAGATCACTGCTCCCTTCAATTATGTTGCTGGTTTTAGTCCTAGTTTAGTCCTAGTTTAGTCCTGGTTTTAGTTCTAGTTTAGTCCTGGGTTTAGTCCTGGGTTTAGTCCTGGTTTTAGTCCTGGTTTAGCTCAAAATGTGAAAACGGGATTTATTTCAGCAAAGTAACTGTAATCCAATTACCACTCATTGAAACAGTAACTGTAACTGAATACAGTTACTCATAATTTGTACTCTGATTACGTAACGCCAGTACATGTAATCTGTTACTCCCCTGCACTGATAAAGAATAACATAAAGGGAATAGGCTAAGGCAGGCAGGTCTTATCTGTGCAAATACTGAATCAGCTAAACACGAATGGCAAATGGCAAAGTGGCAAATATTCATTTTGAAGAGCGTGCATAGACAAAATGATATGCACATGAGTGGGCTACACTGACAAAAATCTCACTGTTTTTTACATCTGTGCTCCTAATAACAATAATTCAACTGAAATGTACTAAAACATGACTTTAAATGTATTTATTGAGTTGTATGTATCAGACAAATGTGGCAAGACTCAACTAAAATGTCTAATCTTACTTTACACTTTTACTTCTTCTTGCAGTATTTAAGTTTTTACAGTTTTCAAATTTTGGATATCTTCAGAACAGCATTCACATTAGACCCCAGGAAAGTAGAAAGAATAAACAAGATTGTTTGGTAAAGGTTTTAGCTCTGGTACAAGTGGACTGGATTAGCCCCACAGAATCACACCACAGGAGATGTCATCTCATTGGCCCACAGAGCGTCATGCAGGAGAGCGGCTGGACTTAGACCCTCCCGGCCTCGTTCATTTCTATAGGGAGCAGCTGATAGTGAAGAACGACTTTAGCCCCTTAATGGTCCGATGAAACGCACAAACACGTGTTAAGTTTGTCCAGCCTGTAACCGTACTATTTGTAAATGCCCTGATTGGTTGATATTGACGCAGAGATCGGTTTATAAAGGTGAACTGCCTAACATTTCTGATGATACGACCTGTTGTCTATAAGGAGATTTTATTGACTGGAATGAACCCTCTTGCTAGAAAAGTGAGATTGTGTGTTTTGTTTTGTGTGTGTATTTACTACAAAAAAACCTAAAATAAAAATGTAGATAAACTCTCATTTATTAAACCAAAAGCATAATCATTGTTGTATTTTCATAATTTTCACACTCCTTTTTTGTCAATATATAAAAACAACAATAATACACTTTATTTGTTGATATTCTCAATCATAATTCACCCTTTGTGTAAAAAATTTATTCTAAATCTAAATGTATGAAATAAATCCTGCAGTTAAACTAGTCTGCTCAATGAATAAATAATTGTCTTAAAATAATCGTTATTTTTAGCCCTTGTAATTATCCTTCCTGCCTCTAATCACATGAAATGTGGTGGTTTCTTGGCTCCCCACATCCAAAGCCACAGGCTGCATCAGACCAGCCCCCCACCCCCCACCAGCTCAGTGACTCTGCTGAGTTACCGAGCTGTTTTTAGACGCTTAACGCTCTTTTAGTCAAGATGCTAATATTAAGAGAGGCATATGTCATGGACAGTTAAAAACAACAGGCTCAGCTGAATTTAGGTGTCACCATTAAAACCAGGTCAAGTACAGAGATTTGAGTAAGAACATGTGAAAATAATTAGCTTTTTAAAAAAAATATTCTACTGGTAAAATTTGAAAATACAGGAGAGTGGATTTGATCAATGAGGCTTGATTTTATTCCACAAAAATGTTAGAAAATTCTGCTGTGTAATGGGGCCATTTTGAGGGTTACAGTTGTCATTTTGAAGTGCCACTTCATTTGGCATTTGGTATTTTTTGCAGCTGAACTTAATTTGCTCATATAATGCAGCTGCTCTCAAACGTTTCACACAGAGTACCACTAAAGAAAAGATTTAGATTTTTCCAGTACCACCAGATTTAAATCAAGTATATAACAGGAAATGTGGACAAAAATATTGATAAAATGAACTCGGACACAGACATGTTTGGTATAATGCATTCTATTGAAGACGGTATGACCCTTTGTGCGTGCAGGCGAGCCCACACAATCACCGTGCTCTTCATCCTGACCTGTGCTCTCGTCTATGTGACTCTGCTGGAAGAGACGCCCCAGGACACCACTTACAACACCAAAAGGTCAGTCTGAGGAAACAAAAGGAGAAGAGCACATTATCATATCATCAGAGTCATCTATTCTACATTTACTGAATATTCATCAGTTTGACTCTGAGGTACAGAAGTGGGCTTGACAACACTGCCAGAGAGATCATAATAATAATATTAAGTATAACCAATTGTCCATTTTTTCAGCTACTATAGCTACTGTAACCACATCTGCCCTGGGCCAGACTAACAGAAGTGAGACTGCTAGTTTGTGCCATCTCACCACCACCATTGACTGTATTTTAGGGACTATAAGTAGCTCTGGAGTATAAGTCGCACCAGCAAAAAATGTGTAAAGAAATGAAATGTGTAAGAAAAAAAACAGATTTATGTTGCACTTTTTGGGTAAATTTATTTGATAAAATCAGAGACCAGGAGCAGACATTTCATCTTGAAGTTGTAGTAATAACAATAGAAGAGAGAACAACAGACTGTTAACGTCACATATGAACAGTTCTTCAGATAAACTATAACATAAATAAAAGAACAGAACAAGTTTAACAAACTCTCCATCTCACTCCAAATCACTAAATCCATTCAATTCTTCATCCTCGGTGTCACTTCTGAACAACTCGGCCTCGACCTCCGGAGGTAAACAGAGCGCCGCTTCCTCTTCCGTGTCGCTGTCGTCAGACTCGGCATCAGTTCCAGCTGGAATTATTCCGGCCTTTCTGAATCCCGACAGGATGTTTTCAGTCATCTTTATAAGTTTGTTTAAATGTTACATTTTCAGTGGTACAGAAGTAATGGTGCAATCAAAAGACAGGACAGAGGCTCTTTCTGCAGGAGACATGTGCAGTAGAGTGAAGTGACAGTGGTGCAGGAGGAACAGGAGCAGCAGATACTCACAGACTAGAGCCTCTCACGGCTTCACTGTGAACATTTTAATATATACCGTATTTTCCGGGCTATAGGTCGCGCTCTTAAGCCTCTAACTGCATCAAAAAACTATTGGGCACCCCACAATCCAGAGGGCCCTATACACGAATCCTCTCGGGTGTTCCAGCACGACTACAAAGCCGCACCACCCGCAGAACACGCAAACACACATGGAGCAGACAGTGACCGCGCAGCGAAAAACACCCACAGCCACACTCATCACTCCACGCCGACAAGGAACGGAACGGAGGAACGAACCGAAAAAGCGAGTTCAATGTGCCACTTCTAGACACAACTGAACAACTGAGTCACTGCGAACACACCGACAATCCTTTGGTCCCAGACACACCCTCCCTACACGCCACAACTGAACAAAGCCCAGAGTCACCATGAACGCCACAAACAAACAAAACCACTCACCCATCACACTGTTGGGTTTCGTTTTAAGTCCAGTGTGGTTTATTTGTGAAAAAAGTTCGAAAATAGACCATTTAATGACAGTGCGCCTTATAATGCAGAGTGCATCGCACCGGACTACAAGTCGCAGGAAACACCCAAACCATGAAAAAAAGTGCCACTTATCGGCCGAAAATTATGGTACTCGCACCATGTTTATACTAGGCACAAAGAACACTCAGAACACAAGGGCAGCATGGAGCAGAGTCACTGCTGCTCCTCTGTGGCTCCTGGTATTCCCAGTGGTCTCTCAACCAAGAGCTAATCACGCCCAACTCTGCTCAGCTTCAGGTCGGGCATTCAGCTGATGATTAGACGGACTAAATCACGCACCCTATGTATATATATATATATTTTAACATTCACAAGACATCCTATATTTTTATCTAACACATTTCTGGCTTCACCCATAGCCTCATTCAGTCCATTGTTCTTATTGAATGTACTGGATCTAAAAATAGCCCCCTCCATTCACACCTCCACACTCTCCAGGTATTACCCTTTTGAGAGCTGTCTCCAAGAAGGTCAAATATCTGTTCAATTGAGCGGGAATGTAAATGATCTTCAGAAATGTTTTGGAAATATTTTGGTTTGGAATGTTGCAGTGCAGGTCAGACGTCTGGTATTTTCTCAAGACACAGAATTAGGAAAAGTCTTAAAATAATAGAAATATAAAATTTAGTAAAGCCAAGGCACTGAAAATAATTAATTGCAGTGTGTTTGTGTTTGTTTCTATATCTATTGTTAAAACTTACCACATTTTAGTTACTAGAATTTTATATCGATACTTAAATACTTTAAAGTAATTAAAACTAAATACTACTGCTGTTGATACTGATTGGTTGTATTCATAGGATAGAAGTGTATATCTATGGTAAAAAAAAAAAAATGCATTTGAACTAAACTGAGATGTTTTGATGTGGTTTATGGTTCAGATCTCAGTCATTTCAGTGCCCACATCAATCAGAAACTGGCACAAAGTCTCCTCTCGCCAGCACAGATGAACTAGAGTGTAATTATTTTTACATGCATTGCTTTTCCTTCTGACTTACTGTATGTGTGTGCTTTTTCAGAGGGATCGTCGCTAGTATCCTGGTGTTTCTTTGTTTTGGAGTCACACAAGCCAAAGATGGACCCTTCACCAGACCACATCCAGGTATTTAAAGATCACTGTTATTTCCTACCACCAGCTACTTTTTATCTAGAGAAGAGCATACAGAGTCCAGAAAATAAGTAATTTCTGTTAGGGATGGGCATGATTAATCGATTAATCGATAATTGATCATTAAGAATTTCATCGATTACGTTAATTTTAATCGACAAACCGAATGTAGGTTGCTGTGTGTAGCGTGACCAAACAGGGGTCCGTACATGTGTCTCTCTGCACTCAGAAGGAGCGAGCAAACAAGCATGCAACGTACCGAAGCACAAATGTGTATTTAACGATGATTTGTACAAGAAATTCCACGATTTCCGTTGCTTTCGGGACAAGTGTGAGTCCATGTGCACAGTGTATAAAGCAGCACATATGTTTCAGTGTCCAGTGGAAAAAGTTTTTCCAGGTGAGAGTCGCTCAATGTGGATGACAAGTCCCCACCTCCCTCCCACCGTACGGTGTCCTGGTTTTAACAAACACAAATATGGTCACACTAACCTGTATTCACCTGAGTCATGTCTTTTAATCTGACAGAAATTGAACCACATCAGCGACACAAGAGCTGGAGTTTTATCTTCACTTAGTTTATGCAAATTAGCAATGTGGTTTTAAGTTTTGTTTCTGTGAGAGTTGAACAAAACTGAATTAAACACATTATAATGTCAAACGGGCTGATGTGGCTCTAGAGTGGTTACGGTTTATGTCATAAAGTTGAATTTATTTATGCAGATTAGTAGTGCAGATAGTAATAATAATGATGATCATTTTAAGATAAAAACGTTAATGATTAATCGATAATCGATCGTTAATTCTTCCGACGATCGATTAAGAAAATTTCATCGAATGCTCATCCCTAATTTCTGTATTATTGAGTGCACCTGAATAAAAGCCATTCATTCATATATACAGTCTACAGTTTGGCAACACAGCGGATACACACAGTCTGAGTGCAGAAGACACCGCCGTCTGTGTGGTTCCACGTGGATGTAAGGTGAACATGAAGCTGCCACACTAGCTCACGATATTGTCAGAGCACTCAAATAGTTTATCGCCATGTGTTCAAATAAGTTATGATGCTAAATGAACATTAGTGAAGGGGATACGTCTTACCCGTCCACATAAATGACTAGAAGAAACATCTCAAACTTGAGTAGCCGAACATACACTCATACCTGATCCGTACACCTAACCCCGCCCCCGAGACTCATGATGTGATACAGACAGGACAGACTTTCTGCAGGAGACATGCGCAGCAGTGCGCGGGGACAGGCGGAAGATGCTGTTTGATTGTATTTTGAACAGTTATTTTGCGCTTCATACACACACCCTCCTCATGGAAAACACGAAGAAATGCAGATGATGCAGCTTTTAAGTTAACGGCGATTGATGTGGCTGTGGAAGAAGGAAACAGCTGCTCAGTGAGTCGATGGTGAGATTTTGGCGACGGCAGTGTGACGAACTGACTCAACACAAAAAGACGACAAAAGCTTTCAGAGGAGATAAAAGCAGACGGCCCGAGCTTGAAAACGTTCTTGAAGACATGGACACCTGCGGCTTATTCAGGTGCGGCCTATACATCGTAATTTCTGGACTATTGAGCGTACCTGAATATACGCCGCATCAACAAAATTTTAACAAAAATTTTAAAATTGTACATATACAGGCCGCACCTGAATATAAGCCGCAGGTGTCCACGTCTTCAAAAACGTTTTCAAGTTCAGCAAGTTCAGGTCGTCTGCTTTTATCTCCTCTGAAAGCTTTTGTCGTCTTTTTGTGTTGAGTCAGTTCGTCACACTGCCGTCGCCAAAATCTCACCATCGACTCACTGAGCAGCTGTTTCCTTCTTCCACAGCCACAATCGCTTTTAACTTAAAAGCTGCCTCATTTGCATTTCTTATTGTGTTTTCCATGATTAGGTTGTGTGTATGAAGCTCAAAATAACTGTTCAAAACACAATCAAATGAGCATCTTCCTTGGCGCATCGCCCAGTCTCTCCCCACGCTCTACTGCACATGTCTCCTGCAGAAAGAGCCGCTGTTCTGTCTGTATCATGTCAGTGTCTTGGATGATTTCAGCAGATTTCAGACTCTCCCGAGGGGCAGTGCTAGTTGTGTCGATCAGGTATGAGTGGATGTCCGACTACTGAAGTTTCAGACGTTTCCATAGACTGTATATATGAATGGACAGTGTGTCAAACAAAGAATCCGTCCATATATTTGCCGCATTGTTTAAGCCACAGGGTTCAAAGTGTGAGAAAAAAGTAGCGTCTTATAGTCTGGAAATTACAGTAGTAAAAATAGCCCGTCTTTGCTTTGATCACTGCCTTTAAGATATAAAAAAGCTCTTCAGTTCGATTTACTTTGCTACATCTTGTTTCATATATTAGTATTAGAGGTCTTCAGTTTGTAGAAAGTGGTAACATAAAGATATAACATTGAACGAGAAGGTGTGTCTAAACTTTTGACCTGCAGCCTGCATTTGCACTGTAAATGTACATGTATATTTTGGTGTGTTGTTTCCATTTGTAGATACTCAGGTGTCGTGCTATTGTTTCTTTTTAATATATGGGCAGGAGTGTAGACCAGAATACATTATAAGGATCAATACAACAATGGCCAATGTCTGAGTGCTGCTGATCAATACAGCACAAATGCAGTTTGATGTGAGAGAGTGAACAGAGCTGAAGTAGAGTCTAAGGAGAGTTTTACCGGCACAGGTCCCTGATTATTATGGAAACAAATACTCCACCTCAAAGCTAAACATATACGATGTGAAGCTGCTGCAGGATTTTGGAAAATAATCTCGATTTCTCTGGCGACTGTTTGCAGTGAGATTAGATTTGCAAGTGTATGTTTTTCAAGTGAGAGTTCAGATTGCTTTTGCCAGTTTAATATTGTCAACATAAAGCTTTAGTCATTTGTGGACTAAAGGCCACCACATACTACAGGAGAATTTGCTCGATTTTGTCTGCGATTTGCTTTTGACAGAGTTCGAGGAAGTGTTACCCGACTTTTTGTCTTTGGCCCCATCCACACGAGTACATATTGTCGTTTTTGTTTTGGATGATCTGGTGCCGCCAGCTTTTCCTCTGAGTTCAGATGTGATCCGGCACTGTGTGGACACATGAAAACACTGATACTCTGATGTAGGTCTATGCGCCGTGAAGTAATTCACCGACAAAACGTATAATCTCTGAAAAGTTTAACATGAACCATCTCCAACGTGATAGAAGCACAGAACAGACTCGCCATTAGCAGAACACCCCTCTGTCACAGAAAGAACACTCATATTCCACTGAGTGTTGTGTCCTTTAGTCCGACAGAAGATGAACCGCAACAGTGCACAAGGAGTGAGCTGTTTTTTGAGCGCTTCGTTTGTGCAAATGAGCCATGCGGTTTTTAGTTTCACTTCTGTAAAACGTAAACAAATATGCTCAAAGCTGTGTGGATAGGGAAGACTTGCGGACACAGAAACGACATGTCTGGACGCAAATCGTTTCTGATACGGTGATACAGTGATACGTTTCAGTGTAAATTTAGTCTTTGTGTGTGATTTTGAAGCCGCTGTGCTCCGTGTGTGCGTGCGCATGTGCATGTGCGTGCGCATGTGCGTGTGTGCATGCATGTGTGTGTGTGTGGTGTCAGTGACTCTGAGCTGCACTGTTACATTGTACCCACCAAACATCAGCAACGCTACGGAAACAGACGATAAAACCGTGTCAGGAGAGTCAGGAGTGAAGGACACAGAGGCACAAGATACAAACTCGGGATATTGTGAAAATAATGAGACTTTATTCCTCACCTCTTGTAAATTTGCAGCATCTCATCCACATTATCCATAGAAATTGTCCTCTACAAATAATGACATCTAGTCCATAAAACAGCGCTACTAAAGGCGAGATAGTTCCTCAAGTGGGTCTGTTTATGTTTACATCCACGCAGCGCACGGATCGAGGTGAAGCTGCAGATTAGTGATAGTGACTCTGTTCCTGTGAACTTTATCCCCATTGCTTTAAAAATCCTGTATCTGAAGTTTTGCTCCACCTTTCACAGATAATAATAACACAGTTTTGACTTGTATCTAAACTAGAAGTGCAGAGCTCTGATCTTTTAAACACTTAAGGGTCTCAGAGCAAGTCGTTTTACCCCACACAGGAAACAGCAGACGTGATCTTGCTCACGACTTTATATCCTGTGGCCCACAAACATATCCCACTGCAGTCTTTGCGATTGGACATTTTAAGTCTCATAAGATTCTCCTGCGCTTTTTGTCGCTGTTTAAAAATAGTTTTAAGACCCTGTTGTTTAAAATCCTGTAGTGCATGGTGGCCTTTACTCACAGTGGGAAGAGTCACCAAAATGTTTACCTCATTATAGTGAAATACATCAAAATTTTAAATGTCAAATTTTTGGTGTCATTGATTTATTTATTATATATTAGGTGATGATGTAATTGTTGTGAGAGATTATTTTGGGTGCCTCACAGTCCTCAGTCTAAACTGAGTATTGTGTGTAGGTGTGGGCGATATCTCGATATTTAAAAAATATCTAGATTTTATTTATTTATTTTTTTTTTACTCGATATGGATTCTGACATATTGTATATATCAATACAATGCTTATATTTAATTCTGATTTCACCCCCGCGTGCGCCCACCTCCCTGATTTTGCTGCTTGAGTTTCTTTCACTCCTCACTGTCTCTGTGAACGCCGAAAGTTGGTGCCAGTGAAAAACTTCAAGCAACACAAACCTTTTCCACCATTTACAGACAAAACCATCAGCAGCACATCCTCTGTCACAGAGGGAACACTCATATTCCACAGAGTCGTGTCCTTTAGTCCGACAGAAGCTGAATGCATCAGCGGCACAAGGAGTGAGCTGTTTATGCAAATGAGTCATGTGGTTTTAAGTTTCGTTTCTGTAAAACGTAAACACATGTGCACAAAACTGCATTAAACACATTATAATGTCAAGTTTAGTAAAGCAAAGTTTATTTATGTAGAAGATTTTGATTAATAATCTGTTGCAGTGTAACTTGTACAACAGTGTTTGGAAATGTTCGGTTTGATATGCGCAGTGGATTGTGGGAAACCTCAGAGCTCCTTACTGCTGGATAGGAACATGGATAATAAGGAACCTCCCAAGCTTCTTCTGTTAAAGGAGCTCATGGTTATGGTTATGGATAACAGAGTTAATGCAAAGATGAGTTTGAGTTGAGTTGTTTTATTTATGAATGAAGAGAAGGCAATATGTATTATTTCTTTTATTTTACAGTTGAATTATTATTTATGTAATCAGGGATTTTTGTAATCTTAAATGTGTCAGAAGGACTTTGTTCCTACATGAACTGTCTACCTGTCTTTCACTTCAATAAAAAAAGACCTTGTGGTATTTGGCATATTTGTTTTTGCAGTTTTCAGTTTTGGGGGTTTATTTTTTCTGTACAAATATCGAGATATATATTGTATATCAAGATATATTTTTTGCTCCATATCGCCCAGCCCTAATTGTGTGTGTAAATCCAACAGCTTCTTTAATTCTTGCTGACAACGATATTGGGGGGGAGAAAAAAAAAAAAATCTAATTACAGTTTTTCTGACAGACATTGTGATTAGGTTTGGAATTTATGTTTCAACAAAAGGAGTCTGTTTAAAGTTCACATGACAGACTAATACAAGAATCACATTTTAGGACGTGTTTGTACAGATCTAAACTACGGGGTTTTACGCAGAATAAGACCTAATATTTGTCGTTGTTTGTGGATGAAATTATAGTCATTTGCGATTTGCTGATTGTGTCCGATTTTGAATAGACTGACTAAACCCACAGGCCCAGCACAATCTATTTTCCACATGTCAGGTGCTTGTCTTTCGTCTCTATGGCAGAATTTGTGTTTGTGGTTACGGTCATGAAACCAACATCTCTCTGGGGACAAGGGAAGGAAGGAGGAGGTAGGAGAGAGGAGAGAGGTGCAGCCTAGGACACTTGATTTGATGCATGAAGTGGACTGGCGAGGTTTAGCTGCGACATGCCGCTTGGGTTTGGTCTTTGTTGAGCTCAAACTGTGAGGTTTGTGTTAGGACTAAAGGGGGTTGTTTAGGTTGGTAGTTGAATTGCGTCACAGCCCAACCTGTAAAACCCGAACAGCGGCTTTAGCATTGCTTCATTTGTTGATGTTGGCGGTGGTTTCATGGGAGCAGATCCATAGAGGATTAAGGTGTGGAGACGAACACAAGCTTTACCTGATGGTGCTTCTCAAACCGAGTGAAAAACACTGACAACATTCATAACATATTCTGATGCCTGGTGAGGCCTGAGAGCCGTTTAGAAAAGTTGGCACAAAGTTGTCCCAACGCAAATAAGTCAATGTAGCTCAAAGAAACAGTCTTTCACAGAATTTTACCGTGACGATTTCAATTTAAAGCTAATCATTTAAAAGGACTGTGCCTGACTTTTTACTGTGTGAAAAATGTGAAAAACGGAAAACAGATTCTCACTAATACTTTTACTGTCCTGGAGCAAATACAGCTCCAGGACAGTAAACTTCAAATGGTTTTAATAATGATTTTATCTGATCTTTATCTTGCAAATTACAGCATTACTGCAAAAATGTGTAGACTATATTTGTGGACATGAGTATGTTGTCTTGAGAAGTAGGCCTGAACATGTGCTAGAGATTTTTTATTTATTTATTTTTTTTAAGGTACACTGTGTAAGTTTTATAGCGAGGATCCACCACTTGCTTGTGTCTGTGATGTAGAGCTGCTCAATTATGGAAAAAAATCATTTTCACGATTATTTTGGTCAATATTGAAACCACGATTATTCAAACGATTATTTTTTGGTTACACAGTGCAATTATTCAGCATTTCTCTTTCAACAAAACCCACTTTGTTATAGATAATTTACGCAAAACATTCAAATTGAAAATAAATATAGACAACAAAATAATAAATAAACTGGTAGAAAAACATAAATGTGTCCAAAATAAACTCTATATCCAGCTGTACTACAATCTCTATATTTAAAACTAAAAATAAATATACTTATTTACCGTATTTTCCGGGCTATTAGGCGCTCTGCATTATAAGGCGCACTGTCATTAAATGGTCTATTTTTGAACTATTTTGACGGCACCGGACTATAAAAGAAACCCAACAGTGTGATGGGTGAGTGGTTTTGTTTGTTTGTTCGTTCACGGTGACTCTGGGCTTTGTTCAGTTGTGGCGTGTAGGGAGGGTGCTGTCTGGGACCAACGGATTGTCGGCGTGTTCGCAGTGACTCAGTTGTTCAGTCGTGTCTAGAAGTGGTACGTTGCACTCACTTTTGCGGTTCGTTCCTCTGTTCCGTTCCTCGTCAGTGTGGAGTGATGAGTGTGTCTGTGGGTGTGTTTGGCTGTGCGGTCCCTGTCTGCTCCATGTGTGTTTGTGTGTTCTGCGGGTGGTGTGGCTTTGTAGTTTACTGAAGTCGTGCTGGGACACCTGAGTGGATTTGTGTATAGGGCGCTCTGGATTATGGGGCGCGTGACCGTTTTTTGGTGGGGTTGGAGCGCGTCTAATAGCCCAGAAAATAGAGTATAGTAAAAAAAAATCCCAAAATAAACTTTGTAAAGCTTTATCATTTCAACTTGATTAAATGAGTTTGAAGATCATTTGACACACAAATTGAAAACCATGATCAAAATTCATTTAATTGCACAGGTTTATTGTGATGACGTCGTTGCTTTGACTGGAATATTCCACAGTGTGCAATTAAACATATCCATCATGCATTCATTCTATTCAAGTTGTTGGGGGGGTTTTTTGCTCAAAAATACCTTGAAAAACCTGCATTCTTACTGTGGGCGTGGTCTCCACTCCATAGATCTGGCCTGTAACTTCGCTTGGTGGTGTCACGTGTTTGTTTTTATGTAAACTGACAATGTGTCTGATATTGTGTGTGCATATTATGGCACATTCCAGGCAAAGCAATGACATCTCCATGGAGATGAGGACTCAGCGGCCACCAGAAAAGTTACACAATGTGTCTTTAGGTACAAAAAAGTGTCAAAACTCTGCACACTGAAACGCATCAAGAAGCATTAAGTTTAAGTAACATTGAAGCGTCATGGTTGAACTAACACAAGAAAGTTAGATGCGTAGTTGAGGTCTAAACAACAGGACGAGCAGCTTTTCTAGAACACATTAGAAGACAGGAACTTGATGACATGTTTTCAGCCTTATCAAAGAGTGTATAAAATGTTGAAATGTTTGTAAGTTTTAGCTTGACAGTAGCTGAGAGTCACTTGTTCTTTACGGTATGTTTTTAAATACAACTCTTTGTGAGCTAATGTTTTAATGTGACACGCATCGACTAAAATGAAGTGTGTACGTGAGCATTGACCACAGTGCCATTTTGTGGTTGAGGCTGTTGCAGGGAAACAGAGGGCAGTTCAGTGACTGTGCCTGGATCATGAGGTGTGCTAAATCCGGTTAGAGATGCACTTTAGGGGTCATATTTTTGCTCTGTTCTTGTGTAACTCGTTTAAAGGCCCAGATGAGGCTATTTTCTGGTCTCTATTATATTGTGTCCTCGTCAAAAACATACAGAGTTGTGTTTTGTTTCATTCACACGTTTAACACACAAATCCTGCACATTTAGGCTGAGTTCTTCTCTCAAACTGAAAATCTGTGTTCCATGGAGTTTAAAAACACAATACACCTTCACTAGAATCATACGGATGATTTCAGACGTGGAATTGACAAATCAAACTAAAGGTAAAAGGAGCTGTTAACTTGAAAACTACTGCTTCGTGACATCACAGTTTTGAACGGAGCATTTTGAGCTTTGGAGTTGTAGACAGACTAATAATAAAGAATTGTGAATATGGATGTGAATGAAACAAAACACAAACCATGGTGTGTGTTTTTTGATGAGGTAACAACATTATAACATGACTTAAAGCTCACAAGAGTCAATTTTGTTTAATATTGGACCTTTAAAACTGATTATATGAAATGATTGACTGTTTTTTGTTTGTTTACAGCGTACTGGAGATTCTGGCTGTGCGTCAGTGTGGTCTACGAGCTCTTCCTCATCTTCATCCTCTTTCAGGTGAGTGCGTTGTCACACAAAAGCAGAATATAATCTCAGTCTGCCTGGTCACCTGCTTGTTTCCATGGAGATGTTTTTTTGGCCTGGAATTTTATTAAAGTTTATTGCATTAAACTTGATCTAAGTAGATTTTATTGCTCAAAAAATATGTGAGTGGGCTCCTCCTCCACAGATCTGACCTGTAACTTGGCTTGGTGGTGCCACGTGAGAGCTGCTTTGGCAATAAACTGTATGAGGGCAAAATAGAACTTGGAAAAATGGCAAAAAATCTTGAGCAATCACAGTTTTCAATTAGATTTAATAGTTTGTTTATTTAAAACAACCAAATATTTTAAATAAAATAAATGTTTTAATGTAATGAACATAAACAATAGTCTTGTAATCATTCCCAAAACAGTTGATTTGTCTCCTCCAAAGTCCGAACTCTGCTTCACTCCACACGTTTTTACTGGCGCAGAGTTGGTTTTCGTCCTTTAAGCCAGTAGTTTGTTCTCGATTTCATTCAAATTCAACTTGCAGACCTAGACAGCAAAACAAATTTTACTCTGCTACATAAAAATTGAGTACAGCCTTTTTTAAATCAATTGTATTTTAAATGTTTTTACTGTGTTTTTTTATAATAGACTGTTCATGATGGTCGTATTTTCATGAAATACATCGACCCTAAACTCGGGGTCCCCCTCCCGGAGCGAGACTATGGAGGCAACTGTCTGATGTATGACCCTGACAACGCCACAGACCCCTTCCACAACATCTGGGTGAGACATTTCTTCACTGTAACCACTTTTTATGGTCATCATTTAATGACAAAAATCTAAGGCTACGTTCAGACTGCAGGGCTTAACGCTCAATTCAGATTTTTTGTGAAATCCAATGTTTTTGCGAGGTCGTTCACATTTCCAATTAAATGCGACTTGTATGTGACTCCAGTGTGAACATTAAACGGCCCGAAAGTGTCCTACATGAGCACTGGAGACACGATGACGTCAACCGCAGCGAGCGTGCTCTGTGTTTACGGAAGTTGTCCGAACATGGACGCGAGCATTGAGCACCTGGAGATTTTAAAGTTCCTCTCGTACCGGAGCCAGAACATGAACAACTTACTTGTTTTAAGGAGGAGACTGAGAAGGAGAAGGACGGTTTTTGGCCGTGGTGTTTTGTGGGACAGTCTGTTGAAAGGAACGTGTGGATGTGGAGACGGAGCCAAGAGTGGTGAGTGGTGATGTGCTTCACTTCAGTGACACGGAGTTCATTAACAATTTCCGCCTACTTCAGTGCAGAATAGTGACGTTTGTGTCTTGTTGATAACGTGTAGGTTGGATTCATGCGCTTTGTCCGTTCACACTGAAGTTGCATGTCAAAAGATCAGATATGTATCAGTTTCAGGAGCACATATCCAAGTGTCCTGGGTCACATTTGAAAAAATCGGATCTGTGTCATTAAAAGATCAGATACAGTCACATAGGGGCCAAAAAATCGGATTTGGGTCACTTCAGGCTGCAGTCTGAACGCAGCCTAAGTGTTTGCTTAGTTTTGCTTCTATGTACATTTCACCTCCTTTTGTTAGTCCACCTCATTTTGATCTTCTGTAGCGCCATAGTTTTGACCTGGTGTAGACCTGGTTTAGATTTGGTTGTATTTGGAAAGTAGGTTGTCAAAAATCTGTTCCAAAAAATGTATTTGAAAAGGTACTGATAGTGACACTGATTACTTAACTACTTTGAACTACTACTGTTTCTCCTCAATATTGTCAGTATGGTCTTGATCCATAATATAACTATTTAGAACAGATTTTTTTTTTTTCCAAATTTTTTGTCATATTTATGTAATTTTCCTCAGCATATATATGTACTATACAAAATTTGTAGTTCTCTCTGTTCAGTAATAAAACTGAAACAGAAATTGTTTTTATTATAATGGCCATATTTTTTGCAGGTTCTTACATCTAGATAACATCAGTAGGTGCTGTCCTAATAAACATGGATTTTTCCTTTAGTACTTCAGAGAAAAATGAATTTAAGGATGATCTTGAAAATATCTGAATCCCGTAAACAGTCTGACAAATGCACAGTTAAACAGTGTTTTTAAAATTGTACATTTGTGACTGTTTGGGCAAGACAGATATGAGTCCATGTCTCTTGTCTTGTTCCTTCCTTTAAGCAGCTCTTTCCTGTTGATACTCACACAAACATGTCACAGGAAATGTATCATGGTGTGTTTCAGGACAAGATGGATGGATTTGTGCCAGCTCACTTCTTGGGATGGTACATCAAGGTAACTACCACGACTATGACTACTACAACTATTACTGTATTACCAGTGCTACTACGTTTGTAAAATGTACAATATAGTGAATTTAAAATGTTAATCATGATTACCGTATTTTTCAGACTATAAGTTGCACTTTTTTTCATGGTTTGGGTGTTTCCTGCGACTTATACTCTGGTGCGACTTACTTATTAAAATTTTCAGTCTGACAGCCATGTGAGGCTCTAGGCTTGTGTGTCAGTATCTAGTACTACTTTTACTCCTGTACCACTGTCACTTCACACTCTACTGCGCCTGCCTCCTGTAGAAATAGCCACTGTCTCACTGCAAATAGTGAAATATGCAGCCAAAAACGGTCATCGAGCAGTAGAGTGGAGTGAGCGAGAAACTTGTGAGGTACTGGCGGAAAGCGGGAATGGAGAACACAGCTTCATGGTAACCAGGCGGCTGCAACTTTCCTGGAAGTCACTGGATGAATAAAGCCTCAACTTCAAGGACAATCAAAACCAACCTGTTGGGATTCAGAAACGCAGAAATAATTCTAACTGGAACTGATGCTGAGTCTGACGACAGCGACACACAAGAGGAAGCGGCGCTCTGTTTACCTCTATGGTTTACCTCTGGAGATCGCAGAAGTGACACAGAGGATGAGAATTCAATGGATTTAGTGATTTGGAGTGAGATTGTAAGTTTGGTAAACTTATGTTCTGTTGTTTATGCTATAATGATCTGAATAACTGTTAATATGTTACGTTAACATATTAACGCCTATTCAGTCTGTTGTTCTCTCTACTATTGTTTTTACTAGAACTTGCCTTTCAAGATGAAATGTTGGTTCCTGGCCTCTGATTTTGTCAAATACATTTCTTTCAAAAAGCGTGACTTATATATGTTTTTTTTCTTCTTCATTGCGCATTTTTTGGCTGATGCAACTTATACTCCGTAGTGACTTATAGTCTGGAAAATACGGTAATAGACTATCTTGACTACTATACAGACTCCAAAACACATGTCAAAGAGTTTATTACAAAAACATCGGCATACACTTTATTAATTTATATTCTCTATCACAGGTTTTCAGTTACCACAATTCAACCTTTATTTTAAAATGTATTGATAAAGTTTCAGTGTACAACAGAAATAACTGTTTAACTAATCAACTAATTGGGGAAAAAAAAAGCCTAGTTGACTCCTGAAACAACTGTGTGGCCATAGTCTGATTTCGCTCTCCCTCTTTCCTGTTTCCCTCCTCAGACACTGATGATCCGTGATTGGTGGATGTGTATGATCATCAGTGTTATGTTTGAGTTTCTGGAGTACAGCCTCGAGCACCAGCTGCCCAACTTCTCTGAGTGCTGGTGGGACCACGTACGTGCAACAGCTTTTTTATACTATGATGTCATTATTTCAGCACCTTTCAAGCAACCTTTGCACTAGTTTTGAAAGGAGAAAAACAAACAGAAAATCCACACGTGTTGAACCTCTTTATTTAACATTATTTAACTTGAGGGGTTTCCAGATGATGATGATGATGATGATGATTGTTAAACTAGTGTTACTGAAAGTACCCATTTGAACTCTTATAACATAAATGATACATGTATTTCAGTTTGGACAAAATAAATGAACAATTTTATTTTGTGTTGAAATCATAGACTGTATAAACAAATGGACATAGGTAACACACTACCTGTGGTGTTCCAAATAAGAAGTGCACATGTGGCTCTTCTGGCTCCCATTGATTTACGCTGGAATGTTACGGCTCCTTTCTCTGTAACTGCTGCTGTGAGCTTCTGTAATTTGGTCTTAAAATGTTTGTATTAACTCGCTCTACATGATCCTGTTTTTTTTTTTTTTTTCCTGCTATTTTGTCAGTCAAAAAAATCCTATTCATAATAGGCTCCAAATTCCCACCTGTAAAACGCAATTTATGGTCGTTGCGATGTCTGCCTCTCCTTGAACTGCAGAGCATCTGCGTCAACCAACATGCACCTCAGATATTTCGTATCTACACGTTGAAGCGACTCAGACAGCAGGGTGAAACGACGTAGACCCTAAGAGCTATGATTGGTCCTCTCTACATCTGCTCTACATACATTTCCTGTTCTCGCTTTCCGCGTTATTTTGTGGCGATGAATTACTTTGATGCAGATTAATAAATCAAAGGTGATTGGCAGCAGTGCGCGCTGAGTCGACGCAGAACTATAAAACAGCCTTAACCGTTAGCATCACAAGCTTCATTTGAGCGGCGCTGAACTCTGTGGGTGACGTCATATTCGCTTAGTCCACTTTTTCATACAGTCTGTGGTTGAAATGATATCTGTAATTGTAACTGATCTAACTCCCCTAACCTTGTGCTCCAGTGGATCATGGACGTCCTGGTGTGTAACGGTTTGGGGATCTACTGCGGGATGAAGACTCTGGCCTGGCTCTCCATGAAGCCCTATCAGTGGCAGGGACTCTGGAACATTCACTCTTATAAGTATGATTTATTCTATTTTATTTAGTTAATTGTTAGGGATTGAGTCATTGAGTCTTTTTGCAATAATTACAACCTAATTACAACCCCAGAGTATTGATCAGGTTGATAATTATGGCTTTTTTAAATGTGTTATTTCATTGCTCTTCCCTAATTCGCTGATAATTTATTCCCTAAAATAAACATGTCCTCATATAATCCAAGGAAGGCAATTGCATCACGGTGTTTGTTTCTACATGTGTTGTCGTTTTCTTTTTCAGGGGTAAAATAAAGCGTATTGCGTTCCAGTTCACTCCCTACAGCTGGGTCAAATTTGAGTGGAAACCTGCCTCTAACCTGCGGCGCTGGCTCGCTGTCCTCGGCATCATCTTCATGGTAAGAACAGACAGTCGGGGAGAAAACACTGAAAAAATAAAGTAGTAGTTAATTTTATGAGGGGGTGAGGGTGTTTTGAGTTTAATGTGGAACAAACCAAGCAAAGAAAGGACATCTCCAAGGAGACGATGCTGACCCTCCACCTGAAAGTTACATAGTGCACCTTTAAAGGTCCTATATTACACAAAACTGACTCTTGAGAGCTTTAAGTCATGTTAGAATTTTGTTAGCTCAGAAACAGACCTTGAGTTTTGTTGTTTCATTCACACTTGTTTGAGTACCTCTTTATAGGCGAGTTTCAGCTGACGTCATTGTTATTAAAAGACCGCGTTGCATGCTGGGAAATATTTTGATTGGAGGCAAGAAACAGGATAGCGGTCAAACACAGTACGTAACCTCGCCTATTTATCCCCGATAATGGTAAATTCCTGCTGCATTATCGGATGCACAAATAGAAGCACGGAAGAAGGAAAATGTCGTTTTCATATTCCAAGTGAAAAGAACCGCTAACGGTGAATTAAACGACTTTCAAACATTCCCAGAGCAAACGTAGAAGATCCTAACAAACCGTGGACTCCAAGTTCAACAACACATTGAGACTCTTGGAGGTTTTCATCTTTTCTGCTGTGAATGGCCCAGGAGTTTCCACCAAGTCATTGTGGATATCGCCAATGTGAATATTTGTCCAGGTAGTTGGAGATTCTGACCAGAAATTCGGTTTGGTCCACCTTTTGTCGGGGTTGAAAAGGGTGATTTGGCTCCATCGATGCTTATGACCAATTTCTGGTCAAATGGTCTTGGGTCCTCTGCCGTTAGAGTGGATAAATAACCGGGATCAATACCCTTTACGTGCTTTCTCGCTCCGTCCGTCATGTTGAATTAGTGTTTCTTGCTGCCGACCAAAATAATTCCCAGCATGCAACGCACGCTTTTGTCAACAATGAAACTCACCTATTAGTCTGCATATCTCAAGTCCTAGCCCACCTTGTGATGTCATGAAGCTGTTGTTTTCAAGTTAACTGCTCCTTTCACCTTTTATTTAGTAGAGGAGTATTGGAAATTCTACGACTCAATTCATTCAGATGATTCTAGAAGGTGTATGGAGTTTAAAAACACAGTGGAGCACTTCCCAGTGTTTTCTGTTTGAGAAGAACTGTGGGTTAAACATGTGTGAATGAAACAAAACACAACTGTAGGAAACAACAACATAACAAATTGAAAAAAAGCATAATAAGGGCCCTTTTATTTTTTTGTCACTTAATTTTTATTCAATAACAATACAGTTTATACAATGCACAGTCAGCAAGGAATTTAACATACATTTAAGTGGAAAAAATACATATGTAATACATATATATATATATGCACACACACATATATATATATACACACCCATATATACATACGTACACACTAGGGATGGGCATTCGATGAAATTTTCTTAATCGATCGTCGGAAGAATTAACGATCGATTATTGATTAATCATTAAAGTTTTTATATTAAAATGATCATCATTATTATTACTATCTGCACTACTAATCTGCATAAATAAATTCAACTTTACGACATATAAACCGTAACCACTCTAGAGCCACATCAGCCGTTTGACATTATAATGTGTTTAATTCAGTTTTGTGCAACTCTCCCAGAAACAAAACTTAAAACCACATCGATAATTTGCATAAACTCAGCGAAGATAAAACTACAGCTCTTGTGTCGCTGATGCGGTTCAATTTCTGTTGGATTAAAAGACATGACTCAGTGGAATACAGGTTAGTGTGACCAGATTTGCGTTTGTCAAAACCAGGACAGCGTACGGGGGGAGGGAGGTGGGGATTCGTCATTGACATTGCGTGACTCTCACCTGGTAAAACTTTTTCCCTCTGTACTCCAAAACATATGTGCTGCTTTATACACTGTGCACATGGACTCACACTTGTCCTGAACGCAACAGAAAGCCTGGAATTTTTTGTACACGTCATTGTTAAATACACATTTGTGCTTCGGTACATTGCAGACTGACTGTGCAGAGAGACACATGTACAGACCTGTTTGGTCACGCTACGCACAGCAACCTGCATTCGGTTTGTCGATTAAAATTAATGTAATCAATGAAATTCTTAATGATCAATTATCGATTAATCAATTAATCATGCCCATCCCTAATACACACATCACTCATACATGTTACCCTGGAGTGTTTTGTTTTATAGGTACATAGCTGGAGCAGCGCTAACTATTAACTAAACTTCACTGCAATATTTAGACCATTTAGCCCATCTTGAATAATAAACATCAGCGTGAAGCCGTTGTCAGACGTTCCATTTTATGAGTTTCTTCAATTATTTTTAACCAGTCTTCTAACACAGGTGGATCTGATTGAAGCCATTTAGGCAATTTGTAATTGCCTTTTTTGCACAGGAACAGGGGATTTTGAAT
Source organism: Boleophthalmus pectinirostris (assembly GCF_026225935.1). Lineage (NCBI taxonomy): Eukaryota > Metazoa > Chordata > Actinopteri > Gobiiformes > Gobiidae > Boleophthalmus > Boleophthalmus pectinirostris. Next base: position 2,851,469 of record NW_026571152.1, read on the forward strand.
AAATATCTGACATTATTAGGTAGATCAGGTATATCCTCCATGTATAGTGTTTAGTGTTGTATATGTTGTTTAGTGTTGTTTAATGTATAGTGTTGTAAATCAGGCATATCACCCATGTATAGTGTTAACATTTTCAGTTATAGTGAAACCAGTTATTTGTCCAATTTTTGATCCAACATGTGTCCAAAATGTATTCAGTTTCACACAAGACTAAAATATGTGAGAGTGGTGAGCCTCATTATCTCCACAAGCCTCCAACATGCAGAGCTGTTCGGGTTCCAACTCATTTGTTGGAGTTATAAAAAAAAACAAATTATGATTTTCCAACTAAATTCTCACCAATAATCTGTGACCTTTTTAAAAGACAATTGACAAAAAAATGTGGATTTAAAAAAAATAAAAAGTTAATTTGTAAATTAACAATCCATTCACTTATGTGCAATACTTGGACATCACCAACCTTGACATTTACTGATACATTTACTCACATGTTTAAGCACATTTGATATTTGCAATTACCAAATCACTAAGGCTGCTATTTTTGAACTACCATCATTTCCTCCACAACCCACAAAATATCCTGTCTGATTCAGCATAAAAACATCTAACTCTGTAGTCAAGATCTATACAAACATGTTCTGAAATGATTACTAACAGGGATGTAACGATATCCAAATCTTATTATCATGCATGCATCTCACGGTACGATATTTATTTTGGAGAGGCTGATAGAATTGTAGATAGGACACTTAATTTTTTTTGCTTTTAAAATACATTGACAAGATTTTGGTGTGAATTATTTCAGTCAAATCCCAAGAATTCAAGTCAAAAACATATTTCTTCATGTTGTCTGCACTGAAATGAATCATGGGATATGTAGTTTCTGATGTTCATAAGCTGTTGCTTCTATAAAACAAGGTATTTAAGCAACCAAAATTTGTAATTTGATATATTGTGACAGTCCATGATATTATTGTGAGACTTTTGACGATATCACAATATTTCAGTTACTGTTACATCCCTAATTACTTAATCGTAATGGCGATGCTTGTCATAAAAATCACAGTTCGATATTTTTCCCAGTGCATTCAGCCGTACATGTAACAGGACTGTAATTCTGTCATCGCCCACACATCACCTCTCTGGGATTAGCTCTTAATGGTGTAATCCTCTTAACCTGCTGCTGGAGGTAAACTGATTTTGTTTTGGAAAGTCTGTTCATGTAACAAAACCATTACTAAAGCCACCACAGTCCACAACTTCATGAAGGAACACCATGACGTTCTCCAGCTCTAAAACTGCATAACACACACTGTTGTTGTGTAATGATTACTTACCCCCCTCTGTGTCCTCTCTTGTGTTTGTGCAGTTCCTGTTGGCAGAGTTGAACACGTTTTACCTGAAGTTTGTTCTGTGGATGCCTCCGGAGCATTACCTGGTGCTGCTCAGGCTCGTGTTCTTTGTCAATGTGGGGGGAGTGGCCATGAGGGAGATCTATGACTTCATGGACCACCCGTGAGTTTGTATTTACACACTGCTGCAACTATAGACTCAAATCTGATATATAAAAGTATGGATGGACAGTACATCAACAAAATATCAGTATTGATGTATACCATGCCAGTCGAAGAGTTCAGTATGTCTGCCAGTTAGGATGTTCAACCTTCTATGCATGTTGTAAATATAGACTCGGTTACATCATTACATAAACGTAAGAACTATAATGATTGACATTTTACATTTATATTTTACTAAGGAAGTGAAAAGTGCATTTCAGGACACCACTGCAATATTAGTGCATTTCAATTAAAGCTAATGAACAAATTAACAAAATAGGCAACATTAAAATTGTATGGTCTACAGCAGGGGTGTCAAACTCATTTTGGTCCGGGGGCCATATCCAACCTACTTTGATCCCAAAGGAGCCAGAGATCATGTCATATAAACCCCAAAAATAGCAATAATTTCAAATATTTGTGCAGAGAAACACAAATCTATTGCAGAAATCTTTTTTAATTGATGAACTCTTTCTTTTACAAAATATTATAATATTATGAACAACCTGAAACTTTAAGAAAAATGCAATTTCAACACAATGTTTTAACATGAACTTGTATGTAAATAGGAATAAGTAAATTTTTCTTGGAAAATCCTGCACTCGGCTCCACTTTTCTCATTTGTGACATTTTTCTGATGAGGGTCACGGTCAACAGTCAAAACGATCGTCCTTTAAGAGCGTTTGGAAAGAGACAAGTCTTCATTTGTGCTGCTCTGGTGGGAGGGGCCACGTACAGAGACGCTGGAGACGCTGCTGTGATAAACACCACAGAAAATTTACATGATTTTAATAGAAAATATAATTCAAATATTTTAGTAGAAAATCAGCCGAGGTCCAGATTAAAGGTCTTGGAGGGCCGGATCCAGCCCCCGGGCCATATGTTTGACACTCCTGGTCTACAGTAATAATTAGTCTCCCCTAAAAACTATTAAATATACAGAGACGTACATCTTTATAAGCACATGAACTCTTCAGTCACTCCTAAAACTCCAGCTAACTCACTCCATACATTTTCTCCATTTTATTTTTTCTGTTGTCCATTAACTCCTTATAATAATAAAATAATTACTCACTAATAAAGCATTTGATCATCATCTGCTTATTTACTAAACAACTTAAGGAGCACAGGCGTACATGTTAAAGGTCTTGTTTTTCTCTCCTCTTCTCAGTAAGTTCCACAAGAAGTTGGGTCAGCAGGCGTGGATCGTAGCGGCCATCACAGTCACAGAGTTCCTGATCGTGGTGAAGTACGACCCCCACACCCTGATGCTCCCCATCCCCCTGTCCATCATCCACTGCTGGATCCTGGGCTTCTGCCTCATCGTTTCCTGGACACTCTGGCGATTCTTCATACGGTGAGAACAGACACAGTGTAGGAACCTTTTTCAATTCCTAGTACTTCTTTTTTTAACCTCTCCCCTCTCGATGTATACTACCAGTCAAAAGTTTTAGAACACCACCACCTTTTTTTTTTGTACTGTTTAACCAAAACATATTCTAAATTTTTGATTGATGTGTGTGGCAGATAGAACAGCCGAACACACTCGTGGCTCGTTCTTTTTACAACAGAAATCAAATATCGTTCAGAAAGTTCTTCTCAAGTCTGTTGCAGAAGTTTCCATAAATGTGTGGCACTTGTAGGTTGCTTCACTCTTCTGTCCAGTTCATCCCAAACCAGCTCCATGGAGTTTAAGTCTGGACACTGTGCTGCTGCTGCACACTCCAGGTTTTCTAACTTTACCATCTTGTTCTGTTCTCCTGAGGTCGTTTTGGCAGAGCTTGGACTTTTGTTTTGTATCTTTTATCTTTTTTTAACCTCTGTCTGTTCAGTTCTTAACTTTGTACCATTTCAAGCTGTTCATTGGACTTGCACGAGTTGAATCGCAATAAATAACTGGAAAAATTTGGGTGTTCTAAAACTTTTTAACATTGGCGTACGTCACACTTTTTAGCTCCTAACTCTGGGGCTGTGTACTTTCCAGTTAGACATTTTGGTAAAACATTTCTTAATTAAATAACTAATCGTTCCATTCTGAATAAGTGTACATAACTGTTCAGTTGTTCAAGGGTTTTGTGAATCAGTTTTATAGTTTATACACACTGCTCAGTAGAAGTACTAAATTAAATATTTACCTAAGACTCACTTTCAATCCTGTTGTCTCTGTGTGAACACGAGGAAACACTGGCTGGTTCCTCAGACTTGGTACTGTTATGTGTGGAAATGCTGATTGAGGAAGGACACATATCATGCTTTTATAATCATGAATTTCTTTTAAACAACTGTAACTGTGGTTAATATTTATCAGTTTTATGTCAGTCAAGTGTCAGTTTGTGAAAGAAAGTTGAAAAAATGAATTCTCAGGAAGTAGTGCCAAGTTCTAAAAATGAAGCATCAAAAGTCCATCCAAAATGCAGCGACAATTTACACAAGGAAAACATTTCATATTTTCATATTGTATATTGTTTAACTATTTGGCCTTTTTCGCTAAATGAGTAAAGTTCTTTCTCTTCTGTTGCTGTAATGCTCAGTGTATCTTTCCTGTGTGAGAGGAGGAGAGGGGATTTGAGGGTTTGTTGTTCAGATGGAGCACTTATTACATTTGTAAAGTGAACAAAACCACATCTGTGTAGCAAGCCTCTGTCACATGAACAGCTCAGAGGCTCCACATTTTCACGGATTAAGAACAAAACTGTCTTTGTTTATCCAAATAAGGAAATTAAATGATTTCAGTTCCTTCTGCCTGGTGCAGTAGCATTGGCCAAGACTTGAACAAGCAACAAAAACATCTAGATGATCTTAAGCTTGAGTAACACATAGAGAGCATGTACTTTATAGATACTTTATAGATACATTATAGATTATATGTATGGGTATTATAGATATACAGCTCTGGACAAAAAAATAAGAGACCACTACAAAACTATCAGTTTCTCTGATTTTACTACTTATAGGTATGTTTGAGTAAAATCATTTTATAAACTACTGACAACATTTCTCCCAAATTCCAAATAAAATAATTGTAATTTAGAGCATTTATTTGCAGAAAATTACAAATGGTCAAAATAACAAACAGCTTTTATGCATCTTGGCATGTTTTCCACCAAGATGAACATGACTTTACTCCAGTCCTCGATGGTCCAATCCTTATGGTTTTTTGCAGACCTCAGCCTGGCTCTTCTTTGCTTCTCATTGATGAAAGCGTTTTTTCTAGCTTTACACGACTTGAGCCCTGCCCCTAGGAGCCTGTTTTGAACTGTTCTTGCTGTGCACTTCACCATTTCAGACAAAAAATAGAGTGGTCTCTTATTTTTTTCAGAGCTATAGATGTACATGCCAATCTAATCATAAAGCAAAATTAGCTCTACACTTTAGGTTGCAAGATGCTTCAAAAGAAACCAGAAAAAAAAAATTACATGGCCTAAATCTAAACCAGGGGTCATCAAACTAAGGTCTGCGGGCCGACTCCAGTCCCTCCACGCCCCTTTGACCGGCCCCCCACCCCCTCTGCCCCCAACACTTGAACTGGTCCATGAGGCAATCCTCAGAAGTTGTCATGGTCTATTTTTTAAAATGATTTTTTGGCTAATAATAACACGTCTGCATCCTGTATTTAGATTTTTTTCAATTAAAATATTTATATGAAGTATTTATATTTAAATAATTATAAGACGTGTTTACATTTGCCGCCAAATTTTCGTCACAGATCAAACAGTGACAGTCAATGCATGTGCAGAGTTCTGTAGTGCAGTTAAGGACAGCAAAATGTCAAGTGTTAAAGTACAAAAACTATACAGAGAGTACTGAGTTCTCAGAGAACATTGGACAACTGATTATTCTTTTGTTCAGTGTAAAGAGCGTGCAGTTTGTCTGATATGTAAAGAAAGTGTGGGGAGTTTTAAAGAATATAATCTGCATCGTCAGGATCACACAGTTCTGTTAGATGGCCAACCCTGGCCCCCATCACTTCAGGAGCGAATGTGGCCCCCAGAGAAAAAAGTTTGGTGACCCCTGATCTAAACAATAAATATTAAATTAGTGACACTGAGGCATGGTCTGTTCGGAGAGTAAGTAAAAGGTCCTCAGTTTGCTGGTCGAGGTACTGGTAACCCAGCTTCATCTGTAAGACTGGGATAGTTTAGGAATTGGAGAAAAAATTGATGCCAAATATCGGCTAAACTGATACAAATATCTGAGAAAAACCATTTGATATCACCAAGAGTGATTTAGGAAATGATGTCATTCATCTCTTTTGTACAAAGTTTTACAGTCCTCCTCTCTTGTCTCCGCAGCGACATCACCCTTCGATACAAAGAGACGCGTAAACGTAAACAGGAAGCGCCACCGCCACTCGGCAACGGCTCCACCCCCACGGGACGCAGCAAACTCAACGGCAGCTCGGACACTGGGGTCAGGCAAAGAAAGTCCTGAAAACCAGTCCTCAGACCGGGCCCGAGACCAGATCTGGGGCTGAACCGGGACTGAACCAGGACCAAAGGGACTATGGCTAAACTCATAGTGACGTGTATGACAGTAACGATGGATGTATGGACACTAAATGCACAGTGGACGACAACTGAGACTGCAAAGAGATGAGTAGAAGATCAGCCAAAACATTATGACAATATATGGAAATTAGTGTTCAGAAGATATTGATTTTTGGTCTGGTGATGCTGAACACAGGCAAAGCAAGAACCAGAAAAGTAACATAATAATGGGTTTGCCTTTTGGAGAGAGAGTCGTAATATTTTGGCTGATCTGCGCAGTTCTCAGTAGCGCCACAGCAAATTACCTCATAGTCTTTTAAATATGCTTTGTGGGTTAAAGGTAATTATTTGGTTAAGCTAAAACTGAACAAGAACATATGCACATTTCCACATTTTTACTTTCTCTAGGCTCCATAGACAATGTTTTATTTTTGCACAACCAGAACTGTGAAATTTAAATCAGAAATTTACCAAAAGATTTAAAGGCTAGAAGGGAATTTGGATCTTAATGCGGAAATTAAATGGAATTGAACAGTTATATAGTAGTTCTGGTGGATGGTTGTGTAATTTGAACGGTTTGTGTTTCATGAATGCACTGAATATGGTCCCTAAACTTGAAAAATGGGTCTTTGCAACGACACTATATATATATATAAAAAAAAAAAACAACATACTAAAAATATACTTGTTAATGTATATCTAAACTGAAGTACAGATGAGAAGATGAGGGGCTGAGATCATTTTGATAAGTTACGATTGACTGATCTGATTTAGGTTATTTTCAGTTACGACCTGAGCTAGACCAGGACCAAAACTAGGCCTGTAATGACTTGCCAGATCTCATTTCATTTTAGAATATTTCTTTCAACGCAGTGGTTTTCCTACTTGCTGTTTGAGAACCCACAGCACGTTGGACTTGTGTAAAAAAACAAAAAAAACTAAACAAATTTAAACAAAAATGCGAAAGGTTGTAACATATTGTAGGTTTTCAAATCGTGAGTATAGATCTATGTAAAATAAATGGGGTATCTAGTTTGGGTGGTTATTGGTTAAAGTTTTTCCTTCATATTTAAGACTGATTTAGTACCCAAGAAATAGGATATACAGTTTTCTGAAGAAATGTGCAACAATTAGACAATCATAAAATGCAGAGAGCTATTACTAAGATGTTATTAATCAGTTGTTTTCTTTTATTTGCAGCTGAGCCAAAAGCTTTGCCTATTTTTGCTTAAAAGCCATAATTCCGGAGAGGTCTAGACCCGAACAACTAAAAATGCCAAACATTTGTTAAAAGTGCACCATGGAACTGGTCTGTCAAAGCTTTTCTTCCATGGTGATGTCATTGCATTGGCTGCGACGTTTCCTAATATGGCATTAAATGAGGCTATTGCGCTTTCATTCAATTTGAGATGTTTCCTTAAAACGCTGTTACTGTGAGCTGCTGCTGCTGCTGCTGCATACGTTTAATGCCATAATGTAACAAACCATTACAGGAAAAGCAATAACATCTATGTGGGAACAATCCATGTATCATTCCTTCATTCTTTTTTCAATAGAAAACCAAAAATAAGAAAATGAAAAAACTACATTTTTTTCATTATTTGTGTCCAAAAACAAAATGAAAAAATGGATAACGATTAGTAGTTGTTGTTTTTTTTTTTTTTTTCATTTTTTTGATTTTGTGTTTAAATAAATAATGGAAAAAACAGATTTCCCATTTATGTGACTTAAACTGTGATGCCGCATATGGACTGAACCAGGACTAAAACGGGACTAAAACGGGACTAAAACGGGACTAAAACGGGACTAAAACGGAACTAAAACGGGACTAAAACGGGACTAAAATGGGACTAAAACAGGACTAAACCAGCTCTAACAAAAGTGAAAAAATACATAGCACACTCAGATGGCCGATGTCCTTTTTTTGCCGAAACGTTATTTTGAAAATAAATAAGCTTTTGGACATCGGCCATCTGAGTGTGTTTTCACACATTTTTTCACTTTTGTCTGGCTGCTCTTTGCATTTGCGTTTTGTTTCTTTTGACTAAACCAGAATAGAACCAGGACTAAACCAGGTCTCAGTCCTGGTCCCGGTTACCTGATCAGCAGACCAGGGCTGAGACTAAGACTGAGACCCAGTTTAAAGCTTTTTTAGACCTGTTTTAGTCCTGGTTAATCCTGGTTCAGTCCGGCATCGTAGTCACGGAAACGGGAAACTGCTGTTATCCGTTTTTTCCGTTATTTAAACACAAAATCGAAAAATGAAAAAAACAAATCGTTATCTGCTTTTTTCATTTTGTATTTAGAGACAAATAATGAAGAAAATAGCTGTTTTTTTCCATTTTCTTATTTATGGTTTTATATTGAAAAACGAATAAAGGAATGAGACACGGATTGGGAACTATCAGAAAAGTTACAGAGTGGACCTTTAAATCCATTTGGACATTTCAAGCTAAGTCGTGTGTCCATGGAGTGATGCAAATGAATTCAATTTTGTTTCAAATGATCATATTAACAGTTAAATTATTTGGAAATTCAGAACGATTTCAATAGATGTTTAGCAGTCTACTTAATATTTAAATGACTGATACATTTGAGCTCATTATGCCATGGATTTGTATGTAAACACAAACTAATAAATACAATGTTCTTGCAATATATTGTAACCTAGACTACTGCCATGTGAAGTTTCAGTATTTTTGTATTATTTAGCTGTATTTTTGCTAATTCATTTGTATATTTTGATCTTTATTAAAAAAAATAAGAGCTGGCATCATGAGAATCTATATAGAAATTAACGTTTATTTCATTCTGATAATCTTGTTTGCAAAAATTTGATTTGCTGTTGTAAAAGTTGAGACAATAGAGTTTTAGTTTTTTGTGAATGGGCTTGTTGTGGTTCATAGATGCAGCACTAGAGGGCAGTCCATGTTTGTTGGTCTTTGGTAAGTCTATGAAAAAAAGCCATGTTGTGTAAATGTAAAAACATGTAGAACAACCAAAACAAAACCTGCTGCTGTATTATACAATTTTATAAAGGTTTTCAATAAAATTATGCAAAAAGTAAGATTTGGGTGTCAGTGGTGCTTCTACAAAAACATAAGCGATGCCAACTTCCTCATTATTAGTGACAGTTTGAAGCCATTTAAGCCCACTGCATACTGTTTTTGTGTCCTCAGGCAAGACACTTTACCCAGTTTTTTGGAGAAAGAAGAAGCAGAAACGGTTGTGAGCACTGCTTTATTGCATAGCCGCTTTATTTTGCTTAAGTATATATATATAAAAAAAACAGGCAAGACTTGCATAGACCAGTTTAAGTTATCACATCTCATCTTGTGCAAAGCATAAAAAAGTCACATGTATTCTTTGGAGTCTTAAGCAGCTGGAGTGGTGAAAAATATGTCAAAATGAAGAGACTTTACTAGAAAAGATTTGGTAAATGTATCAAAATGCATAGTGTAAAGCAGGAGTATTACAATATTAGTTTATGATTGTCATTTAGTTTTGTGAACTTACTGGATTCACATTGGTCTTTGGATATTTAAGGCACAGATTTACACAAAATACAGTTACATGTGCAAATGTTCTCAATGTGCTTTCTATTGCCCTCATGCAAATATGTTATGGTTTATCAATAAAATTAAATTAAAATACAAATCTGTAAAAAAGCAAAATCAGTAACTCAACCAAGTTTGGGTTCACACTGGACAAAAGTGGATTCATATCATTTTGTTTAGTAAAAAAAAAAAAAAAAACATAATACACTAGACTTCCGTGTTTTCTGCACTATAGGGCACACTTAAAAGCCTTTAATTTCATCCAAAAACAACAGAGCGCCTTATATATGAATTTATTGGGGTGTCTTAGTATGACTTTAGTAAACTACAAAGCCGCTCCACTTGCAGCATTACGGCTCCCGTAGTCAGGAGTAATACACAATATCAAAATGCACCTGTCAAGAGACACACTTACAACGCCCACTTTAAACTCAAGGCTGTTATAAAGTGAAAGTGTGAACTGCGTGGGAGCAGTGGATGAGAGAAGGAGAACACACATTCACCAAGACAGAGAGACAGCACCAAGCGACTTACACCACGATCTGCCAACGGATCGTGGACGCCTGGACTAAGGATCAGTATCAACTGTGGTCCGAGCTTTCACCAAGACCAGAATCATCACTGAACTGAACTCCAGGGAACAGTAACCACACTGACTCGGATAATGACAGAGGGATGTGGACGTGCTGGACGCTGTAATCGCCCAACTGTTTGAACTATTATGACTTATTGTGAATACACGAACAATTTAGCGTCTCAGACAATATTTTTTTTAGACGTTACAATTGAACAAAGTTGAGAGTTATTGTGAACGCGTTAAATAAAGTTTGACTGACTTATCTAACTGTTGTGTTTCGTTTAATGCGCCTTATAGTCCGGTGCTGTTTATATATGAAAAAAGTTTGAAAATAGACCATTCAATGACAGTGTGCCTTATAATCCAGAGCACCCTATAGTGCGGAAAAAACGGCATCTAAGCCTAAGTTTGATTCACAGACATTAAAGATTACTTCTAAATAAATAAAATATGCTAAAAAAAAAGACATTTTGAACTTATCTAATCTTTTGCAGCTGTCTTCATACTAGTGTTCATCACAGTCCCTTAAACAGGGATTTTCCTGCTCAGACTTGGCTACAAAAAGTATTACAAACCACACACTTTTTACTCTAGTGTGAACCCATCCTTTAATAAATGTGTTACATTACAGTAGCTGCCCATATTTACTGGGTCCAAAATCTTTGAATAACCTCCACTCATGTTGGCACCTGAGACAAATTAGAACAAAGGTTTGTGAGGGCGAGGAACATACTGGAGTCAATCAATCTCCAAAACCACACATCAAGTAACCTGCAACCCCTCAAATTTACCAAAAGTGCCAACATTCTGGGAAGGGACTGTGGAGGATTATTTCTCTTCTCTCGTCCTACGTCCGCACTAGTTTGAAACCTTGACCTGTATCGAGGATGGCAGGAGGAAACCATGTAAGTTTGAACCTTTTTAAACATCTTAGACAAACTCCACACAGCCACAAAACGTCCAGTCGGCTACACCACAGCGCCAACTGCACCACGGGGTACGTGACGCGGGGAAAGTACACCCCCCAGTGGTTGGTGACGTCAGTATCGGTGGGCAAATGTAAAGTATAGTCGCCCCACTGTTTGGACAGACCGTAGATGGCGCTGACGGCCCTTCCCCGCTCTGACCACCGGATATCACTGTGGGGGTTGCAGTTGTATTCGACCCATTGAGAGGTGAAGTCGCCAAGCTGCGGGACGTCCTGTTCAAACAGAGATGGAGAAATGAGTATTTACTCCTAAATGTTCATTATAATGCTGAAAAGTAAATTATAAAAGGTGTCAAAGTGTTTATATTAGGCCTGGGCTTCACAGAGTCACTCACGATTCAATACAATACATGGGTCATGATACGATAATATCACAATTCTTCAACACATTCTGGTCAGACGCTGGTGAACACTTCCTTATATCTGCAGGGAGGAGCTAACTAACTGAAACTAACACACCTACTTGTTTACAGTTTCTGTTTGTTAGTTAGGCCTATTGACCTGTACAGGGTGTGGGGTCTAATTAGCAGAACAAATCAGGGCCATAACAGGTGCTCCCTCACCTCTGGACCTGACCTGGCTACACCCTTTGTTCTCTTGTTTGTTTTGAATTAGCTTTGAGGATGGAGTTGTAAATAGGAGAAAGATGGTGTCTGACCAGAACTGAAGAATGAGATGGATGAGCTTGGATGAGCTGCGAAACGTCTTCAACCAACTTTTGTCCAGTCGACAAACTGAATTTTCTCCTCGCCATGAATTCTACCTGGACGACTGAGGGATTCTTCTCACAAAGGATTTTGTAATTCGATATATTGTGACAGCCCATGGTATTATTGCAAGACTTTTGACAGTACAATATCACGATATTTCAGTTATTGTTACATCCCTAACTGCACATGATTTTTTTTTTTAAGAATAAAATGTCTTTGTATCACTATCTGCACAAATGTAATATTAAATAAGCCCATTTTGATGATGAAAATATTGAATATGTCAAATGTATTGTATGGACAATTTGCTAAGTTGTAGCACTGTCATAAAATCATTTTGTCAAAAATATCGATATAGCCCAAAATTATGATAAGGATTTAGTATGCTCATATAAAATGATAATGTAATATTTTAGCACACACAAGACGATTTTTATACTAACTTACTAATTACTGTGGTGGTGCTTACATCTTACTCACACTACAGAGGAAGGACATCTGATGTAAAAAGTATAAAACTGGTTTGGTTTAATATAACCAAAGAAAGCCACATTCAAAGCATGTCAGCTATGTATTTCTTTTAGAAGATTTGCTCATTATTTTAGATTTATTTTCCGATTTGACTTGACATCCACATTTTGCTTGTCCCACCCACCTGTGTGTTTTGTGTTGAGAGCCCTGGTGTTTTGGCCAGAGTGGCGCCCTGTACAGCCACATACACCCCGTCCACTCTCTGCACCTCTCTGACCCAGGGCCTCGAGTCTTCACAATCCAAGACCAGGATCAGACGAGAGCAGAAACCTCCATTCTTCTCCCTCCACCAGTCCACCAGCTGCTCCAGGCGCAGAGTGTCTCCACCTGTAACAAACATATCACAAGAAATTATTTGAAAGTTTAATCATTCCATTTTTTATTTACAGTGTGAAATTTGATAACAACTTTTCTCATTTTCCAATTTTGCTTAAATGTGCTGCTTACAGTCACAAGTCAGTTAAACATGTCTGTGTAAATAACTTCATAACTTTCCACCAACAGTTTCTTCAGTGTGCAGCCACATTTGGCTCTGGTCTGTCAGATTAACAATTAACCAAGTAAAAAAAAATTATGAAACGCTCATGAAACAAACACTTTCATGAAATGCAACAAACAAAAGTGAAGTTCTTCTTTCTTCATAAAGTGGAGTCAGATCCTACTGAATAATGATAAGACTCGTGTAGATCATAAGTTTGGGTATTTCTTTCTAAAACAGTCACTCTCCCATAAAGTGACTTAGGCCCTCACCATCACAGTCAAGAATGTGAACACAAACTATTCATGGATTTCAGTTTCCCGTTACATGCAGCATTTTGAGGATTTTTTCCCCATACAAAAGATCTAATATTGTGTTTTACATTGTTAATTACTATGGCAGCACTCCTAATTACTGTTTTGGTAACCCATGGATTGTGTGATAGTGAGTCCATTTTAAGGAGTAGTTTCTTTACCAGACAAAGCCCACTCTCCGGAGCGGTGTGTGTGTCCGCTGTAGTAGATGATGTAGGTATCGTGCCTGGGTCCGTCTGACGTCCTCAGGTCTAAAAAGGAGCGGACTTTGGCCTGCAGGGCCTCCAGAGTCACTCCGCTGGTGGAATAGTCACAGCCAAACGACTCGATGAGGTGATGAGCAAAGAATCTCTGGACACTGCTCAGCATCGCCGTGGAGCGAAGGTTCAATTCCTGCACCGCGTCTGGAGGCAGCAGAGTGGGCTGGCCATCAGGACTGAGGAGAGGCAGGGGAGATGAAGAGAGGGAGGAGAGATGAAGAGAGGGAAGTGGTTTTAAATAATAAATCAACTTTTTTGCTAAGAAACAGAGCACATGCCATTTATAGTATTCTCAACTAGGGCTGGGTATCATTAAGAAGTTGCTGATACGATACATATCTCGACATCGGCCATGATATGATACACACCTCGATACAGTGCACTTTTGATATGATACCATATATTTCAAATCGATTCGATATGGTTCAATAAAAAAGAAAGGCTAAATCATGGCTGTGATACCAAAAGTCTTTGTTAAACTGTTTCCTGTGCAAAGTTAATATAAAAAAATAAATAAAAATCTGATTTTAATCATCAAAACAATGAAAATGTCAAATGTGTTGCATAAACAATTTTCCTTCCTCTGAACAAGCAACAAAACTGTAGCACTGCAACAAAATAATTTTGTCAAATTTACCAAAAAATACTCTTGGCGATATATCGATACAGCAGCCCACGATATTAATACTGTATCATCACATTCAATTATATGATATATAGAAATTTCAGTATTTTTGCACACCCCTATTCTCAACTGTTACTTATCTTTTTTTTTGGGCATTTTAGTTGAAAGCTGATAAATTGCAGCTTTCTGACAAAATACATGTGTGTGCTGCTAACCAGAGATACGATATGCAACCCTTTTAACATTATTATTATTATTATTATTATTATTATTATTATTATTATTATATTTTAAAGAGCAATTATATTGACCATGAGATCACTCAAAATGTCAATATTGTTTCATGCTTACTGCCAGCTTTGGTTAGGCCAGAGACATTCTTTCATCACTTAGTTTACTTAAGGTGTAAGGATGACTTATGTTCTGCTTCTGTCCTTTACAAGCATATTTTTCTTGATTTACTTTAATCTTGAGTTCAAAATGAGCCTGAGTTTGATTCATGTTCAACACATCACAGAAGAGTGGTGTGTCCTGTGTTACCTGCAGTAGTTGGTGGGGATGACCACGGCGTAGCCCACACAGGTCCCTCCGAGGCTGCGGCCCAGTTCAGAAAAGAGTCCATGAAACAGAGACTCCAACGGCAGAACCAGGAGGAACACACTGAGGAACAGACTGCTCGAGCTCTGAGGGAACAAGGAGAAACCGAATGGAACTATGCGCTTCACAGCTTTGGACTCACAAGTGCTGATTTATTATTTTAAAAGTATGCATTATAGACACCACTGCTAAAAAATCGTGTTTTCCCTCATACCCCGTACATGCCCACTGCTCTCTAACCGTAACAGTGATACATGTAGGATTCAGCAGCATAGACATTTTAACACAAATGAAAAAGTATACTGTTCTTATGAATGAATTGTTCCTAGTGATGTGACATTTGCTCTGATGAAAACAGAGCTAATGGAAAACAGAGCAGCAGTCTTGAACACAGTTTTGTAATTGGACCTGTTCATTTTAAGTTGTTTTAGTTGTGTTAGATGAACATTGCATTTTAAATAAACAATTACGACCCACGGTTGTCATTGAATTAAAAGTATATTTTCAGAAGGTGATACTTGATGTGAAAAGTGTTGATGATTATATCTTTAAGTTACTAGTCTGACCTGCCAGCACAGAGCCCCCACAGCGATCGTAGAGCCCAGTGTGAACAGCAGGAGGCGCTCTGAGATGAGGCAGTAGTGTCTCATTCCTTTGGAGGCCATGATCTTGTCTAGTCCACTGAGGCCAGGCCCTTGGGACCAGCTGACCCTCTGACAGTCGCTGAGTTTGGTGTGAAAGCCCCAAACGGTGACCACGAAAACCAGGTGACAGATGCTCCAGAACAGAGAGGCCGCGATGAAGCCGGGGACCAGGAGGTACCACGTGTCCAAGTGCAGGAGCTTCCGAGATGAGAGAGCCAGGAACACCCCTTCCACCTGCACAGAGAAAGGCATACAAGACTTAAAGATGGGCTATTATGGGTGTAACGATATCCAAGTCTCACTACACGACTTCGTCACGGTACGATATTTTATGATATTTTGTGGAGGCCAACAAAAGTGTTAATATGCTACTTTTTCCACTTAAAATGCCTTGACAAGACTCAATCCAAAGAACTGAGACTTAAAAGTGTTTAAAACTGTTATTTCTTCTTGTAGTCTGCACTGAAATGGAGCAAAGGATCATGGTCTATGTAGTTCTCTCTGTCTTTTTTTTAGGTATTGCTGAAACCATAACTCTTAATTTAAGCAAAGAGACACTTGTAATTCAATATATTTTGATAGTCCACGATATTATTGTGAGAACTTTGATGATAAGATTTCACGATATTTCGGCCATTGTTACATCCCTACAGGATATTACACTTTAAACAGTGTTAATAAAAATATAGCATTTTCAAAAGAATCAAAAAAAACAATAAAAGGTAACATGGTGGTCTAAATATACTTGTCAAAAACATCATTTTAAAATGTTTAATAAGTTTTATTTTAATTTTTGGCAATCTCAGTCTTCCCTCCCTTTGCTCTCTGTGCTAAGTCTTCAGAGCACCATCAAAACTTGAACATGAAACCACACGCACAATGAAACCACTGCACATCACATCAGGTTTGTCAAGTTGTTATTTACAGTTGATTGATGTAGGCTTGTTGTTTGAGCATTGGACAGAATCATACAACTACACTGAAGCAGACCTTATAATGGACATTTCTTTGTTGTGATGACCTTTGTGGCGACGTCAGGTCCCATTGGGCACCGCAGTTTTAAAATACGCAAGTCAACGAACTTGTTCCTTTTGTTGAGTCGTTTTAA
The DNA here is from genome assembly GCF_026225935.1 of Boleophthalmus pectinirostris. Lineage (NCBI taxonomy): Eukaryota > Metazoa > Chordata > Actinopteri > Gobiiformes > Gobiidae > Boleophthalmus > Boleophthalmus pectinirostris. Next base: position 2,867,901 of record NW_026571152.1, read on the forward strand.
TGTTGCAATTTTAAATGTCTAAATTATAACAATGATTCTTGGGGGTCACAGATTACCGTATTTTCCAGGCTATAGGGCACGCTCTTAAACCTCCAACCACATCAAAAAACGACTGGGCTCCAGAGCACCCTATACACGAATCCACTCGGGTGTCCCAGCACGACTTCAGTAAACTACAAAGCCACACCACCCGCAGCGCACACAAACACACACGGAGCAAACAGCGACCGCACAGCGAAACACACCCACAGACACACTCATCACTCCACATGGACGAGGAATGGAACGGAGGAACGAACCGAAAAAGCGAGTGCAATGTGCCACTTCTAGACACAACTGAACAAAAGAGTCACTGTGATCACGCAGACAATCCGTTGGTCCCAGACAGCACCCTCCCTACACGCCACAACTGAACAAAGCCCAGAGTCACCGTGAACGCCACAAACAAACAAAACCACTCACCCATCACACTGTTGGGTTTCCTTTAAAGTCCAGTGTGGTTTATTTGTGAAAAAACTTTGAAAATAGACCATTTAATGATAGTGCGTCTTATAATCCAGAGCGCCTAATAGCCCGGAAAATATGGTATAACTGTATAGTAGACACAAGCATAAGAAGGGTTCAAATAGGGTTGTCTGCTGGAGATGGAAAAATTAACTCAAACCTGCATGGATGTCTTATAAAACAGAAAGACACACAGTTACAGTTACAGTTACACAGTGCACCTTTCATCTCTCAGTATTCAAATCTAAATATTACCAGCAAGAGAGGCAGCAGCGACAGCCTCCTCCACAGGCCTCTCCAGATCAGAAACGGCTGCCAGCGCTCGGTGACGGAGAGTCCACTGAAGTACAGGTCCAGCAGAGGATCACAGAGCAGCTGAGAGAAGAAACAGGCCAAAGCAAAAGGGTTTATGTCCAAATGTAACGACTTAAAAAAGGCCACTCCGGTGATGAGGGCGAAGGACACGAGGTTTGGGAGGGAGAGGAGGGCTTTCATTCTCAGAGCAACCATGACGGTCCCCAGGGAGATCAGCAGCACCATGACAGAGAGAGACTTTTGGATGAGCAGAGCAGTACTGGCCACAGCGAAGCCAGCCAGCTCCTGACGCTCTGCAGAGGTCAAGAAGGCCGGACGGTACCTGCAAGAAAGAACAGACGACATTGTTATTTCATTCTACTGTTTTTTTCATGCTTATAGTCCTGTCACAATAATTACATTCAATACAATATTCAATCATTTTTGAGGGTCACTTTTACATGTGTATTGTTTCTTAGGACTAGTGGGAAATGTTGCTTTAAAAAAAAAAAAAAAGTTCAGTTGCAATTGAACTGCATAGGGTCAAATAAATATCCACTCACTATAGATATAAAACTACTAATTACTTTCATACTCATACTATTCATTGCAGCTTGTGTTTTTATGTATATTACACATTTACAACAGTTCGGGGGATAATTATCATTATCATCAATGTTAAAGCGTACATCCACTGCACCTCTATTTCTTACCAACACTTAACTTGAATGACAGATCTGACTAAAACTATTAATAAATAATCATTTTACTCTTACTATGTGTGCCATGTTAACATATGAAGTACCAGAAAACAAGAATGTATCATATTAAAGTTAAAACAAAATGCACTGAAATCCTCCAGTCTGAACAACTTTATGTCCAGTAAGTACATTATGGCAAAGGTTATTTGGTCTTTCTCTAGGTCTCCTGATTCCTGAAAACTGTTTCACCAAATCATCAAATATAACCTTTCTATTTAACACACTTCAACGTGGTCCACTGCCTGCTTGTTATTCTTACGGTCCACAGATCTGACCTTCAGCTTAGACTGATATTGTTGCCAATTGTTTGTCTCTATGGAGATTCATCAGAATTATAAGATTAATGCCATACTTTGAAACATTAGGCATTAGGCATTGCATCTTCATGGAAACAAGCATCACAGCACCAAAAGTCACACAGTGTACCTTTAATAAAAAAGCCTTAACATGTATAGGGTGACCAGATTTTCAGAATTAAAAACTGGGACACACACGGTTTGGGATGATTGGTATTAGTATCATAGTACTAGTTTTTATTTATTTAATTTTTTGGTCTTGAGTCTCGTCTCGGACTCAATAGAGTTTGAACTCAGTCTTGTCTTGACTCTAGGTCTGACACTCAATGAGTGCGATCATATTTCATCAGAACTGCTGCTGTTGGCAATAAACTTCTTACTGCAACATGTGGTTGAAGTTTGCCTAACAAAAGTGCACAAATGCATCTGTATTTGTCACGATGTGCATTTGGTAAATGTGCAGAGGTAAATCCCACTGCAAAACCAGTAAGAGAATGTAACTTCAGTTAGAAACTTGAAGAAAACAGGATTAAAAATCCTACCCACTTTCTTCAGTTTTTTTTACCGTTTTTTATGTAAAGTGCCAGTGGAAATTCTCTTAAAGAAGGGATTCTCAAACTGTGGGTCAGGGTCCAAAAAAGACAGAGTGTTTCAGTGCAGTACAGATTGCTTGGCTTATTTTAGGCCTAAATAACCATCAATCAGATAAAACAGAGATTTTTTTTTTTTTTTTAGACATTGCTGTGCCAAAATAACAGTAAAATACAAATAGACGTAGAAAATGACAAAGGTGGTCTCGATTTGGTCTCAATGGGACATGGTATTGGTCATTTTCTCAGTCTTAAGCTTTAAAAGTTTCAATTTTGTCTGGATCTTGACCCTCAGAGGTCTTGGTGTTGTCTCAGTCTCAGGACACTGATCTCAAACTGGTCTTGGTCTTGATTAGTGAGCTCTTAACTACAACACTAGTTGGAATAAATAAAACTGTGAAAAGGGCACGTAACAGTGTCCATTCTGCACTCAGTTGTGGGTCAGTCATAATCTGAGGGAGTGTTTATTGTCTAATGGTCATTTTCAAGCATGGTTTCTATATTTTAGCTACAAATGACAATGCATTCCTCTCTTTACTGTTGGTGAGAATCAAATTGGTCAAAAATAAGAAAACTTGAGACATTTCTTGTGTAAACTGGGACAAATCACTGGTTTTGTATAAATCTACTGGAACAGATATCACAGGTCTCAAAGCTGGGACAGTTCCGGGTAAACATGGCCGTTTGGTCACCCTAATCAGGTAATATAAGTAAAGTAAACATACCTGGTGCGGCCGAACAGCCTCTCCAACAGCGCCCATAGAGTCCGTAGCGCCATACTGACCAGCATCATGTAGTTTGCAGCTAACTCTTTGTCATCAGTCCTCACAGTGACAGGGTTATTGATAAAACAGAGCAGCCCGAGCAAAAATCCAAACCATAAATGCAGCAAACTCAAGCTCACTCTCTCCATGTTGAAAAAATAGTGCAATATACTCGCTATTCCCAAAACGAGCAGCGCCAAAATCAAGATCACAAGTATCGTGGAGCCCTCTGTCTTCTCCCAGCGCACGTACAGACCCAGGAAAAGGGCTATGAGCAGGTTGATCCCGGATAAATAACCCAACCATCGGACCGAGGACCAGACACTAACCTCCCCGTTCACCTCGTCCAGCCGGGTCATGGCGGCGTGCAGACAGTGGCTAACACAGTAGCGCAGAAAACGACACATTTTAGATTGTTTACAAGTCTAAACAGTGTCGAAGAAAGGCACAAATGAAAGCTGAACTCCCGGGAAGGGTATGTGAGGTAATTCCAGCGCGATCAGCACAACCCCAGTTAGTTTGGAGAGGTTTAAGCGGCTCACTTGTTGACCGTGTTTGCATTAGCTCCCGCAGGCTAACCCCGGGCAACGCGAAACAACGCTAAAGTTACATTTTTGACAACGCTTTTCGACTCCTTTCCATCTCGGTTCAATGGAGAATTTGGATATAAATAGTCCTAACTCCGTGTGAGCCGCTGTCAGGGCGGAAAGTGCCTGTGACATCAGTAAACGGCTCCTGATAAAAGTTTGGAGAGAACTGTCAGCGCCATGTTTGCAGCGAGGAGCGTCCGCTACGGCGACTGACGAGGGACAAAGGGCTATGGAAAACAGAAAGATTTGTTTTATTTTTAATTTTGTATTTATTTATTATTTTAATTTTTTATTGTATTGTATTGTATTTAATTGTATTTTCTTATTTTTAACTGTATTTTATGTTATGTTATTTTTATTTTATTGTACGTTATGTTATTTTACCTTACTTCACTTTACTTCATTTATTTATTTATTATTTACAGTGTTGGGAAGGTGACTTTTAAAATGTATTCCCCTACAGATTACAGATTACATACCCCCAAATGTAGTTTGTAACGTAATCCATTAAATTACTTAAAGTGAGTAACGTAATCTGAATACTTTGGATTACTTGGTTTGCTGTAGAGAAGCAAAGACGAGGAAATCTTCACATAAGATGTTTTGTCCAAAAGACAATTAAAAAAAGCCCAGACTTTACTTAACCAAATTATAAATATTATTGATAGAAGAAGAGGAGACATGTCCACACAGCATGATTTAGTCCTGTTAAATCCTGTTTGAGACATAGTTTAGACCTGGTTTTAGTCCTGGTTTAGATCTGGTTTTAGACCTGGTTTAGACCTGGTTTTGAAAACAGGAAAATACCTCTGTGTAATCCATTTATTTCAACCAAGTAACTGTAATCTAATAACCACTCACTTAAACAGTAACTGTAACTGAATACAGTTACTCATAATTTGTACTCTGATTATGTAACTCTGGTACATGTAATCTGTTACTCCCCAACACTGTTTGTTTATTTATTTATTTATTCATTTATTTATTGAGAACCGAAAGCTATATTGTAATAAAACACATCATAAACAACGGGGTATATACATATATATGTAAGTGCAAAGTGTTATATACCATATTATTACATATACCATTACTATTTTACAGGTACTACCACGTTTATTTCTTACAGGAGTCTCCAACATTTATCCTCAGGTGAGCTACTTTTACAAAATGAAAATTCCACAGAGCTATCCATTTTAGTGGTTGCAAGACTTAATGGGGTAGATAAAGCATAAAACTTAAACCATTTTTTTATGAGTGCACAAAGACAGGCACTAAAATGATAGATTTGCAATGATAATAGGCATTTAATTAATCCAATTAGTTATTTGGGACAATATGTGTAATTCAGAAATCCTTTAGAAGGGGTGGAGAGCTATTGGTAGCTTCTGAGCTACAGGTTGGAGACCCCTGATTTATTATTATTGACAATATATCAACTAATTTAGCGTGACCAGGCATCCCTATTTACCCTGGACAGTCCCAGTTTTGAGCTCTGTGTCCCCTGTAGGTTTATACAAAACCAGTGATTTGTCCCAGTTTTATACAAGAAATGTCCCAGTGGTCCCAATTTCTGATCAATGATCCCAACCAACAGTAAAGAGGGAAATGTATTGTCACATGTTTAACAAAAATATAGAAATCATAGTTGAAAATGACCATAAGACAAAAATCTACAGTCCCTCATATTATGACTGACCCACAAGTGAGTCAAGAATGGACATACACTCCATGCCTGGCTACTTCTGCGAGGCTGCCAGTCTGACCAATGGCCCCGCTCCTCTGAGTGACCACCCCTCACTCAATCACTCAAAGTATACCCTGCCATAGGCCCATAACAGCTGGGTCATTCACCACACTGCAAAAACTGGAGGGTTAAAATTTCAGGGTGAAATATTTAATATATAAAAAAAAATATATATATATATATATATATATATATATATATATAAAGTTAAATGGGTTGATATGGTTCATTAAGTCAACTTCCTTTAGTGTTCATTTTTCACCTCCCACCCACCAGTTCAAACTCCTGTGAGAAAAGACCAGTCTGAACCAGTTTTGTACATAATTTCAATCTAAATTAAATAGTATTAAGTAGAAATAAAACATTTCTGTTTATTGTTTAGCTAAATTGTGTTCCGTTTACTCTCAAAACATTAATATAACTTTGGGGTTAAACAGAAATTTTGGTTGTGTTAATTAAAATTTTCAAAAATGTGAAATTAACTCTTGAACAGATTGGACTCAGAAAAACCCTGAGAAAATGTTAAAACTGATTCTGTGAGAGTCAATTTTAACACTCCAGTTTTTGCTGTGTAGAGAAAATTCATAGGTAAAATAAACCACGCGAGACGCTGTTTTGATTACATTCATTTATAAAATAGAGAAAAACAACCATACTAAAAGCTCACATTGTTCTGCGCTGGTGAAAATGACAAAACTTTCATGCAACGGATCAAAGAAACAGTGGAAGACAATGCACCTGGTTATCACTTAAGTCGTTTAACACTTTTTAATGTCCATGAAAACTTCAGCTTCAGTACAGATATATAGAGTGAGTGATATGGTACAATGGCAACAAGTAAATGCTTTGTTAACACCATAGGACAAACCAGCACCAGGGAATTGCCAAGGTTTTCAATGTCATATATCATGTTCTTTTTGAGCAAAGAATAGAGAATATAAAAGAATGGACAATTTGGCAATACTTCTATCCCTTTTCAATTTCTGGAAGTACGTGAATCTTGTATTAACAAATGCTTACAAATGCTGCAATTATTGACAGGCATATGAATTCAAAAGAGTATTATGTTGGCGATTTCGTTAAGCAGCTAAACTTCGATAAACAAACAACATTTTAGTGGCTTTCTCAATCTCAATCAGAGCAATGATTTTCGAACTGTTAATATGCAAGGATATGATGTCTTTACTTGGGAAAACCTTGGAGAAACCCTGAATACTGCAGTTTAAAAAGCTTGATGCCCATGTTTGCGAACTGACAAATGACTAACAAGGCACCTTCGTTTGACCATTTCAACGTAAGAAAATAAATCGGGATCAGTATGTTTAAATGCCATCTTCCTTCATTCACACAAATCTGATTCACACACGGACATTGTTTAAGGTAGTGTTTGAGCTAATATCATTAAACCTTATGCAGCAGTGGTTATCAAACTGTGGTGCAAGTACAGCTGGTGGAAGTTGACCGATCTTGAATAATGGATTTGTTGTAGACCAGTTCTAGACCTGCTTTAGATGTTACCAAATCAGGCAAGGGTCTTGATGGAAGCTGTTGTTGCTGTTTAAGTTCTATCAGATCTTTAGTCATTGCTTTGCCTGGAAAGTTTCACAGGTTAGATTCGTCAAGAGGCAACCCCACTCATGGTAAAAAGATTTTCAAGGTAATAAAACACCTCACTGAATACATGCCAGAGAAAGTACTTGTTGCAATCAGTTTGAGAACCACTACAACTTTTAAATACACTGAATGTCACACCGGGTAAAAATAACTATTGCTAAAATCTACAACGATTTTATTCACAAAAACATTCACTCGAGCAACGTGTTCAGTCACAGAGAGACAGGGGACTGACCAAAAGGAGCACGAGGGGAGACTTGAAAGGAGAGTTAAAACGTGTTGATCAGTTTTGATAACTTTTACAGTGGACCTCCATTGGCACGCTCCCAAACTGGTGCAGTCCTTCATCTAAAACAAGATTTCCTGCCTATTACGCTTCAAAGAAATGTATAAATAAGGTTCAGCTAAATCATTTCTTTTGAGGAGTATCTGTGTACCTTTGCTTTCAACGTGCCCTGTAAAGTGTTGCTTGAATGTTTCCCTGGAGATGTTGTTGCTTTGCCTGAAATGTTCCACAGAATGGCAATAAACTTCTGTATCTCCATGGATACAAGTTACAAATCAGAACTGAGAACAGGTTAGGTCACTCACTCGTCCGCTCTAAGAATGTATGTATTTCATTCTTTGAGCTATAAAAATACCAGATTATGACTAAATGAAAGATAAATTAGTTTAATGCCGTGCTGTGGAAAATTCCAAGAGTCAACATCTCCCCGTAAACCATCCACCAGAAAAGATATAGTGCACTTTTAATTACTAGGAATTGTAAAAACCTAAATTTATACCAATATAATTTTTAAATGTGTAAATCCTACAACTATTTCAAGTTAAACAAGCCCAAAATCTGATTTGAAGAAATGGATACGTGTAATTAAAAACAACAAAATGCTAGAGTTTCAAGAACTGAAAGACAATGATAAACACTGAACTGACACGTAAACTGTTTCACATTAGTAATAAAACCTAGTAAGCTTTTTTCTAATGATATTACTGCTACACTGTTAATCTGACAAAATACACAGCAATCGAGACGCTGCAGTTTAAATGGCACTCCGAATACCAATATTTTTCAGATTAAGTAGAAGAGAGATTTTTGTAAACGAAATACAAGCGTCAAGAACATTTTGTAGTTGAAAGAGTAGGGAAAAAAAAGAAAAAAATTTTAATGTTAAATGGCACGCACTTAAAGTCTGTCTTGGCTTTAAGTTTTGATTTTATGAAAAAAAAAAATCTGTCAGTGAGGGAAAAAAAATGCTATATTTTTGTCATTACACAGCCCTATCCAGTCTAGTACCTAGTAGTAAGAATGGGGGACAAGGTCTCATGGCTCAAGATCAAGATTGCAGTCAACCTGGAGAGTGAGTATGTGGGATTTTTTTTATTTGCCGCCTATCAGCAATCAAAATAGACTAACCTGTTCACATTAGACAGCTGAAGAGTGCCACAAATAATATAGTTATAGATAGCCATGGAACCAAAGTTTGACTGAAGAGAGTGCCTAGGAAATGTTATGAAAAAAAAAAAGTATTTATTCATAACTCTTCTCATTCTCGAGGATCCAGTATTGTTCCTTGCATCGTCAACCATGTGCTAAACAGATAACTAACACTAGAAATACTACACTAACGTGGTCGTATAGTACTGCGTATCAGTGACTTTCTAATCGAGTAGCTGTAGTAGTTGATCAACACCATACAGTTGTGGTCGATTCCAACTTTTTGTGCACAGCCATTTTGTTTACAATCACCAAAAAGATCTATACTGAGCACCCTGCCGCTTTAGCTTATTCTTAGTTAAAAGCTGAGTGTAAGATGGGGCAGACAAATAGGAGCGGGGGGGCTGAGAAATTTTAGGGGCATTCTTCTTTTCCAACTTTTAAAAAACTAGATATTTATCAAAATATATCCATCTGAAGTGTAGGTGCGTTGAATGTATTTGTGTGGTGATGTGTGTGTAGTTTTGATATGAGAAATATGATTGTAAACGTCTTTTTGTGCAAACTGCATCATGGGAGGAGCTGGAGGAGGATGAGGCAGTAGATTTGGCAGCGCAGCAGAGAGGGAGAGATTTGAGGTTTTCACTGGAGCGGGACGGCACGGGTCAGGCCAAGTTGATCGAAAAGTAGTCTAAAATGATTGGTTTATAGTTTGGCTTTTGTGGTAATAAAGCCGTTATTGCACTCAGTCAAATAGACAAAAAATATACACATTTTGTTCTTGTTTTTTGTTCTTGTAGTTCAGAGCTTTACTGTGAAATATGTCATGCAAATGTCAGTATTTAAAAATGCAAATAATACACCCTGTTTAAAATATTTATACTCATTTTAATTGTATTTTTAAAGTTCTAAATCAGGTGATGGGTTACCGGCTCTTGACATGTTTAACCCTTGACAGTGAAGGATGGGTCAAATGCAGTGCACCAAAAATACCTGCAGAAATCCTAAAGTGCATCTTAACCTTTTATTTCATTCATTCATTTCAAGTTTATAGAAAGAAGAGGCGCTGGAAATAAATTAGGGATACAATTTAATCACCCAATCAGTCCTCCATGACTATGTAAAGCAAGTGTTTTTTTTGTAACACTGTATAACCTTGTGTATTATTATTAAGAATTGTTAAATGGTTGAATTGTTTTGTTTAAGGATTTAATTTTTAAATCTCTACAGCTGTTTTCATGTTAAAGCTGTGCAATTAACTGAATTTTGATCGCAATTTTGATTGGTGTGTCAAATCACTCATATAATTGAGTTGAAATAAAGTTTATTTTGGGATATTTTTATATAAATAAGTATATCCATTTTATTTTTTAAATGTAGAGATTGTAGAACAGCTGGATATAGAGTTTATTTTGGATACATTTATACTTTTTTGCCTTATAAGTATATTTTATGTTTTATACTTTGCAAAACTTCTCTAAGGTTCATATTTTCAATTTGAAAGTGTTTGTGTGTGTGTGCTTTCTTTTTAAATAAATGCATTGTGTAACTAAAAAATAATAGTCTGAATAATCGTGATTTCAATATCGGCCAAAATAATTGTGATAATGATTTATTTTCCATAATTGAGCAGCTCTACTTCATGTGCAGTTAAAATTTTGTGATTTCAGTCACTCCTCTTGGATATGTTTGTGGTCTAGATTGAAGCATATTAGTCTATTATGTAACAGTATTTAATGTTTTATTAATAAGTATAATTAACTTCAAAAATAGTTAAAATATGTGTGTAAATTAGTTGGCTACTTTTAGGTGTTACCAAAAACACTATTGGCCCGACCCGTACCGTATCTGTCCATAAAAACCTGCCTGTACTTTCACACACAGATAGCGGCGAGCATCTGGTTTAGCTTTGGAGCAAAATGGGGTCTTCGAATTCGTGAAAGCCGGGCACGGAGCTGCTTTGGCTCTCCCCTGAATCTGAATCGTACGGCGTCTCGGGGAGTTCACTGAATCCCCACGCCACCTGGTCATCCTCAAACTCAGATCGGACGTACACGGGCACATCCCAGCTCTCCTCCTCCTCACTTGTGTTAAAGTCCTGCGGGATGTAAAGCATTTCCGGGTAATTTTGGGAAACTAAATCGCTGGTGGTCGCAAGGGAAACCTTTCTGAATGCTATAAGATGCATGTGCGAATACTTGACATATTTGTAGCGCTTAAAACCTAAAGATTCGACGGCGACGCGCCAACTCCGCATCATGAGCGCGTGTCGGTTTTGGTGCGAGGAGTCGGGTGTGATGATCAGGAGGAGGCCGTGGAGGTCCAGGAGCTCGTGGGCTTTCTTGCAGCAGATCCAGCGCTGGTAGGGGGAGGGGAAATAGGACAGGAGGAGGGAGAAGACGACCACGTTGAACAGCTGAGCGGGGAGGGCGTCGATGGGGCTGTGGAGCTGACGCAGGAAGGCCTCCACCGAGTCCCGGGACAACTGCAACGGAGGCTGTAGCTGGAGGTTCAGGAAGTCACACTTGTGCACAGTCTGGAGACAACACAGAACAACAGATTTATTATTACAACAGCATCAAGTCAGTCATTGATTTATTTAAAAAGGAGTTCTAGGTCACTTTTTGGAGCAATATCTGCCACCTGATGCTCTGCTGGAGATGTAATTGCTCAGGATAGAATGATCTAGAATATGGCTTTAAACCAAATCAAACTGGTATTTAGATGGTTACTTGTGTTTTTATTGCTTAAACATACTTTAAACATGCATTCTCACTTTAAAAAGGACATTCCAGGCAAAGCAATAACATATCCATATATACAAGCAGACAGTGTACCAGAAAAGTTACATATTGCACTTAAAATGGACGTAAAACTCAACTAGCTCCAAAGGGTGGAGGGAATTTAGTTGGAAATGTCTTATACAATTCTTTATTAGTGCTCAAATTACTGCCAAAGCACTATAGGGCGAGCTCATAAGCCTCCAACTCCATCAAAAAACAACTACACGCCCCACAATCCAGAGTGCCCTATACACGAATCCACTCGGGTGTCCCAGCACGACTTTAGTAAACTACAAAGCCGCACCACCCACATCGCACGCAAGCACACGGAGCAGACAGCGACCGCGCAGAGAAACACACCCACAGACACTCTCATCACTCCACACCGACGAGGAACAGAGGAACGAACCAAAAAAGCGAGTGCAATGTGCCACTTCTAGACAAAACTGAACAACTGAGTCACTGTGAACACGCCGACAATCCGTTGGTCCCAGACAGCACCCTCCCTACACGCCACAACTGAACAAAGCCCAGAGTCACTGTGAACGCTCCAAACAAACTCACCCATCCAACTGTTGTGTTTCCTTTAAAGTCCGGAGTGGTTTATTTGTGAAAAAAGTTCGAAAATAGACAATTTAATAACAGTGTGCCTTATAATCCAGAGTGCCCTTTAGTGCGTAAAATACGGTACAACTGTTTGAATATCATTGTTGGAGACAGTGTGGCCACTCAAATGCCAATCACTCTCATATATTTTGGACATGTACAAAGTTAAAATCATTCTGGGACAATGTGTTTGAAAAAACAGATACAATCTTGACTTATGTCGTCCCCAAGGACCCAAAGAGATTTTTGTTGGGCCTTCTGTCTGGAGAGGTGATCGAAAAAGCAGACAGAACCTTTTCGAGATTCTGACATTGGCATCAAAAAAAGCAAAAACAAGAAGCTGGTTTAAAAAGGACCCACCGTCACTGAATCAGTGGCTCGACATTATAGAAGAAATATATTCCATGGAACAACTGACTTTTTTCTACGACTCAAAGGACATTTCTTCATAAATACTGAACAAAATGGTTGAAATATAAACAAAAAGAGACTTGATCCACCCTTCTACATCCTTAATGCAGTAAAACAGCGCACCAAGCTTTGTATTGGTCATATTTAATGGTTTGTTTTATACTACACAAAACTTGGAAAAATGAATAAATAAAATGTATTTTAAAAAATAGACATAAAATTAAATGTATCCTTTAAAGTGTTGTAGCATGTGCTGATTTTCAACACTGGTCCAGGACTGGTAAGGTGCATTTCACACAGTAACTAAAAATACAGCAGTGCCTAATAAATTCATTTAATATCAAAAACTCACATGATTTTATGTGCATGCGAGTGAAAGGCTTTAGTCTGCACTCTTTTAAAGTCAAATCGATCTTAATAAATTATAATGGCCTATAGAACGTTGTGAAATTTAAGTTTCATTTGCTAAACCCAAATTTTTATTGTGATTTATTCTAATTTACTCACACTTTTCAAAAAAAAAAAAAAAAAAAAAAAAAGGAAGTATCTCATTAAAGAGCATGAGTATTTCTAAATCTTCACATGAGTTCTGCTGAAGCTGCACAAAAAAAATTCTGAAAAATTTTCTGTTCCTCTTTCTTCACAGTTAAACCACATCTGATAATCTCATGAGTCAGGGTTGACAGTGAGCTTGCACAAAGGCACCAAGTCAGCTGCTTAACAGGAAATCTCATACTGTTTATTTACGACAGCAGGCTTCGCAAACAACAGGAAATGTCTGCTAGTACAAATACAGCCGTTAAAATGAATTCAACTGTAGTACTTTTGATTTGTTTGGATATTCTCATCAGGTCTAGATTTCTTTCACTTCACAATAAAAGCTGAGAGAGAAGAATGGGTGGAAATACTCCAACGCACCGCGCACAATGGATATGTTAGTGTACCTTTACTAAAAACATATTCAATGTATGTGTCCTTTTATTTTTACAGTATCAAGAAAATAGATGAATAAAACACACCTCGACGGCTGGGACGATGTCGATCCCAACAGTGAGGAACTCGTCAAACTTGAGGAAAGGGTTAAAGCAGCTACCTACATCCAGCAGGCGCATCTTTCCCATTTGAGACGCCCAACTGAAGGAAAAATACAACAAGGTAATAGAATGAATTCAGTCTCAAAACATTCCACCTGTACGTATAAAATTCCGAAAAGCAGTCTAGGGAATATTTGATTTATTCACCATAATCTTTTTTTAAATCTCAAGTATTACCAGTAAAACGTCAACAGGACCAGGCCAGGACAAAACATCTAAATTATTATCATCAATGTATTTATTTAATGTCTTATTTATTTGTGGTAGCAGCTTTTAATTTAGTTGGTTTGCTTCCTAGCAAACACTAATAAATTTAACAATCGGTGTTTTTTTTTTTAAACTTTCTTGAGCACAGTATTTCTATTTAAATACTGCATTAGCATTGGCCAATGTTTTAATCACACAAAAAACTCAATATAAACTAATTCTCTCTCACCTGGGGACAGAGCTGTGACTTGGGGAGTTCGCTGTCACTGAATTCAAACCCAGGGAAGCAGCGGCAGTCTTCTCATCTTTCTCAATCATCTTCTTCATCCCTCCATCCAAAAAGTACTCCTGACACACACTGCAGAAACACACATCAAGAAACATGATTAAATCATTTGTCATCTCAGGACCTTCACTTCACTGTCCTCTATGGCTGCACAGAGATTAAATATAAACCAGGTCAAAACATCAACAATTCTGACCAACCCCCCACCGCACTGAGCACTTTTCAGGACAACACATGACACCGTTGTCATAGTTTGTAATAATTTGCCTAAAAATCAAAGCTTAATAGTCCAATGAGGTTCATTTGGTCTTCTGATAATTGATATGTTTTTTTCACCAACAGCTTAGATTTTTATGTTATGAGTTTGTTTTCATAGCTGAGAGTTTGGACTGCTCACTAACGGTCTTCCTCAGAGTGGTCACGTAATGTTGCTGTGATGTGTCCAGTCAGCTGATTAATACATGTTCAGAGCAACATTACGTGACCACTCTGAGGAAGACCGCTAGTGAGCAGTCAAAAGGATCAGGTATGAAAACAAACTCTTGGTCTTAAAAAAGAACCTAATAACATAAAAATCAAAGCTGTTGATGAAAAAAAAACAACATATCAGTCAATCCCTATTTATTCCCCCATCCATTCCCAGATTGTCTCTAAAGGCTAAAGTCTGAAAACTGCAGCCATTACCTGCGGCACCACTCGATGCGTCCCTCTCCCTCACACTTCCTGGTCCAGTGGTGGTCAGCGAGGTTCTTCATGGCATTGGCATATTCACTGAGCGTCTGCTCGTCCTCACAGTGCTCCCGCCAGATCTTATCAAAGTCGCCCACTAAAAACACAAGAAAGTCATCACTTTACACTACACTATTGATCTGGACAGGTTTATGGTCAATGAACACAGAAAGCCAATGCATTTCCTGTTGATTTTGTGATTTAACCCACCCCTGAATCTGCTTGTTTCCATGGAGATAAATAAGTGTCATATCATACTAAGGAATGGAGACAAGCAGGTGACAGACCCTTCACTAGAAAGATTACAGAGTGTCTTTAAAGAGAATTTGGTTGCAGGTTAAAACCTCTTAACAGTCAACAACCTAATATCCAGTCAATGCCTAATGAACACACACCAGAATTTACTCTTCCTTGACCTATTCCAATTTTTGAAAGAAAGGCAATAAAAACAGAACATAAGTTTTGAAGAACTACTACCGTCTCGCAAACAGTAGTGAAAATAACACGTAGGCAGTTAACCACATATGAACACCTTTGTATCATAATAGACTATAATAAAATAATAAAACCAATCACAGACACCTACTTGTTCACTGTGTTTGCCCGAGCAGAAAAAAAAAAATTTAACAAATTAGCAGACTCATACATCATACAAAATTATCTTCCTCATTTTAAAGTAAAAAAAGTAGTTCCCATTAAAATCCCCGCAGCTTCGCCTCACTGTGGCAGAGTTTACAGTCCGAAGGCAAACTACTTGATAACAACTGTATAATCCCCAGGGCCATAAATGAGGGAAAAAAAAAAAAAACTGGATCAGATTTGCAGAAATGAAAGAACAAAACACACAGTAAACAACCGAAGAGCGTGACCAATGACTCAATTTCAAGCTCAAGACTGATCATGCCTGACTTATTAGCAATCATGAGGAAGAATACACTTTCCAGAGAAAGACTACAAACTGAAACAAACTGAACAACTCAAATATGGCATTTCATTAAACCCTCACGCTCTCCTTGGCGTCACATTGACCCACAGATTTTTTTTTCCTTCCCGGTCTCTTGGGGGCGGGTCAATCAGACCCAAACATTTATTTTCAAATAAATTCTCATCAGGCGAGAAAATCAATTTTTGGGTCTGATTAACCCACCTCAAGAGAGCAAGAAGGAAAAAAATGTCTTTGGGTCAATGTGACCCCGAGGAGAGCGTGAGGGTTTAAGACAATGGTTTCTTTTTCTTTTTTTTTTACCAAATGCCACAAAATTCACAGGAAGGATTTGCCCAGTTAAAAGTCCACTATAAAACTGCATGTCTCTGTGGAAATGTAATTGTGTTTCCACATAATAGCATAATTTTTATTTCTGAAAAAAATACCTTGAAATACTTGCATTCCCATGGTGACAATGGTCACCACTCCACAGATCTGTCAATCATCTTATCATTTTTGCACTGTCTTCTATGACCTCTTTTTTTTTAAAACTTATATCTATATACTATATCTCCATTTTATTTTGACATGTACATATACATTTATATAATTATGCCTTTTTCACACCTGTCTCTTGCTCTTTTTTTGCTACTTTTACTTTTTACTTTTTTACTTTTACTATTTATTATTACCATTTATATTTTTACTTTTGTTATTACATTATATTGTTATGTGTGAGCTCCTCTGTCCAAATAATTTCCCTTATGGATCAATAAAGTTTGTCTAAGTTTAAGTAAGTCTATCTGACCTGTAATTTGGCCTGGTGGGATCAACTCCCCATCTCCATGGAAACAGATGCATTACATAGTGCGCCTTTAAGACTCTAAAGATATTGTGAATGTGATCACTTGTGATTTTCAAATGTAGCTTTTCAAATCAGGATTCAGTTTCAGAGTGCACAATAACACATCCAGGAACGTTACCATCTGAGAGAAGAAGGTACTATTATGAACTGCTAACCTAATACAAGAGTCACATGCATTTCACAACATGTTTGTATAACAGTAAACTACTGGGTTAGCAGGTTTTTCCTAAATGTTGCATTTGATTTTAGCAATTCATTTTTCAGTTTTGTTGTCATTAATTGTGCAGCCCAATTCCACTGGAATTTTCCAAAGACAAGAAATCATCACACAATGACAATGCTCCAGACTTCTGTACATTCCAGTCAGTGTATGGCTAATCCTTTTGTGTCAAGTATCCGTTTTACATCTGACAAACAACGGTACACAAAGAATACAATATTTACTGATACAACAACTCAAAGAAACAAAGGTGATACATACAGCTTATCAAACTTATACAAACTAGAAACTTATCTATTTTATTTTGACTTGTACATTTACATTTATACAATTATGTCTTATTTGATACCTGTACTTATTTAGAATTTATTATTACCATTTATACTTTGCTCTTAGTTTTTATATTTGTATTATAATGTGATATGTGAGCTCCTGTGTCCAAATCATTTCCCTTGTGGATCAATAAAATCTGTCGAAGTCTAAGTCAAACATAGAGGCATAGGATCAATGTTTTGGAGAAACACAATTTGCATCTCCTAATTTTTGGTGTTTATAAATGTCACGTTTAACTTTATTGTAATATAGATAAACAATAAGATTTCACATCAACTATTAAGGTTTGCTGGTTCAGTGGTCCATAACTCTGAAGTTGATATGGGTAATAAAAAGGCTACATTCTTTAAAGATCTGATTAGAAACTAAAACAAACTTGCTGTATAACCTTTCTATATCAAGTCATCTTTCTACACTTTTGTGACTAATATAGGTGTGTTTTAACTTCTGATGAATTACCATAAGATTGTCTGAATACCGTCAGGATATTTCAAATAACTTTACAATCATGAGTTTCAATTTTGTCACTCCAACATCGCCCTCCCTGGATTCCCTTTTTGAAGTATGATTGTTAATAATCAGTTAATTCCGGAAGTGAAAGAAAGCTATACTTGTTTCTATTTACATTATACAATACTCCTGTTCATATCTAAGAAACTGCTCATTGTTTCAAATCAAGTAGATATTAAAAGTAACTGCTAAAAATGTAACAATAAACAGAAGAGAGGAATGGCAAATAAACCCTTCATTTAGTCATAATGTAAGATATAGTATACAAGATAAGGGATCTTGTAAAATCAATATAGAAGGACTTTAAACTCACAAAAAAAGAGTATAAAAGTAAATATAAATGTCACAGGGGAATTCAGTACAGTATTTACAGTATTTTTAGAAGAGGTTTTGGTTCCAGGGTCATACTATTAAATAATGTTACTGTATGTTAGAGCCCGACCGATATGGATTTTGTTGTGGCCGATATGAAACCGATATAATGGGAGCTGGAGCTGCCGATAGCCGATATAATCACCGATATATTTACTGTAAATCTTGAATTGATTAAAAAACTTAAGTTTGGCTCTAGTGGATTCTAAATTGGGTTTATTTAGGCTACATTTATTGTTATTTTGACTCTTGTAGATTAGCCTAATGGCATTTTTGCATCACATTCTAGCTACAAGTGATGGGTATTCCAGTTTTTTTTTGGAGAACCGGCTCTTTTTGACTAAAGCAAAGCGACTCTTGAGATTGTTTTGTTGCAAGCAGAACTGAACTAAACCAGCACTCGAGCCCAAGATTAGATTCATTTCATGCTGAACTGCAGCCAAATATGCACTTTTTTTGTCATTCACACGCAGATTTCTGAAAGTTTCGTTTTCAGCTGCTGCTGTCAAACTACGGGTCTACATGCGGCATGAAGAGAAAGTGATCCTAAGAAAAGAGCTCCCGCTGTTCGCTCTAAGAGCCGCTTCGATCGCGACCGACCCATAACTCCTAGCTAGTGAACTATCGCTATTAGCCTTTAGCAGTAAATGCTGCGCACCGCGGTAGTTAATTATATGCATAAATGTGGATCATTCACACGTCTAATCACAGCTCATTTACATATCAATGCAGGTCCAGTAACAAATATACGGTCAATACAGTCACTTTACAATAGACCAATAGAAAACAGACTGTTTATGTGTGGGAGCTACAGCAGCTAACCGCTAACAAAACCTAAACTAGCTTCAAAGTCGATGTATTTCCAACACTCACCGCTCACACAGGCTCCTCCTCACATCACAAGTCTGCACTAATAAATGTCCTTTTAATCCAGACTCAAACCGATTGTCCGTAAAAAGAAAATAATCTCAATGTTGCGCACGGCTGCGGGTGTAAATAAACACACGCGAGTGAAGTGACGTCACTCTGGTGGTGTGTTCAGGGACAGTACGGACACAGACAAATTACACCGCAGATAAATACTGATGCGGAGCCACATATTAGGATTTATCTGTCTGTAAATTGGATTAAATGAACATAATGTAGAAAGTCTAAGCTTTATAACGAGGTATAACATGCCCACGTGAAATATCGGCCCATATCAGCAAGCATATCGGCCGATAGCCGATATGTCTACAGGTGCCCATATTGGCCGGTAATATCGGCCAGCCGATATATCGGTCGGGCTCTACTGTATGTTATGTTCATTATCTGCACAATATATTGCAAAATTGTCACCGTCACAATATCCGCTGCTGCACTATCCATGGCTTAAAGAAAATGAATAGTGTCTTTTCACATTGTTTTTAAATGTAAAAAAAGAATACATTAAATAATAATAATAATAGTAATAATACAGGGTTATTTTCATCTTGGTTTAGTGGTCCCTGTTCTAACTGTTAACCAAAATCATTTTCCTTTAAAGCAACTAAACCAAATCTAGAAACAATTTCCTGATGAAAAAAGGAGAAATGTCTCAGAAACACTATAGATGACCAATCTTCCAGAGCTTTAGTGGTGGGTGTATATTTACATAGTTACATAGTGTACCTTTATGTGTGCAACCAGCAGAACGAGGAATGTTCTCAGTGTACTCTGCACAATATTACTTGGGTTATTGGGAGTTATTTTTACTTTACAGCATTTGATTATTGACTATTAGACTATTTTTATTTAATACAGTTGGGTTTATATGAAGAACAATATTGTTTTAGGATTTATTATTTATTATCTGTTCATGATTTATCCATTTTGTGCAGCACTTGTGCGTATTATGCTAGAAAAGGGGATTTTTCTAACCCCTTTATTTTGCTGTGAAAAGAAGAAGTTAGGAGCTCTTCAGTATTATTCGTATTCTACTTTTTCTTTTAGTCAAACTTAGATTGGCAGTTAGAAAAGCTGAAAAATAACATTAGTTAAAATAAGTTTATGTTTGAACACAAGTGGCACAAACAAGCATATGATGGTAATAAGATGGTCAATTTCAAGAAGAACTTATTGCTGAGTTTCAGCTGAAATCACAACATTCTGTTGGCCAATATAATTTAATACAGATGGGGACAGCTGAAATTAATGTTGTTCAACCACAGATTTGTGTTGTAATACAGCAGGTCTTGAGTCCAGTCAGTAATAGCTCCATATTTGGGAATTTACCTTTCTGATATTTCATGGCAACGTACAGTGTAATCAATAGGGAAACTGTCACTTTCCTCGCATTTTGGAGTAAAACAGAATCACAATCTAGAATCTGAAAAACAAAATGGAAAGAAATGGAATATGGTGCATGACCAGAGAGACCAGATTTTCAAAATAAAATACTGGGACATCCCTGTTTTGGGTTTGTTGGTACTAATAAAATTGTGAAAGGAGTGCATAATTAAGGAAAACTTCTGCACTCGGCACTAATGTGAGTCACTATAGTCACATTTTCTTAGTGTTCTGGTCATTTTTAAGCAGCTTTTCTATATTTTAACTAAACAAATCACAATTTATGCCTTCTTTACTGTTGGCAGGGATCAAATTGGTCAAAAATAGGGACACCTGGGACATTTCTTGTATAAAAGAGGGGCAAATGACTGGTTTGGGATAAATCTGCTGGGACAGGGGACACAGGCTCAAAAGTGGGACTTAAATAGAGACATCTGCTCACCCTCTGCATGACAAAAGTCTGATTAATCCAATTCAGTGTCAGGAGAAAACGCTAAAGCTTTATGGTTAAAGCAGAGTTAGGCCTCGCTTATTTTGGCAGTAAACAACATCAGTGCAAGAGAAAGAAATCCAGGTTTAGTCGTGTGTTTAGCATGGTTAGCATGTCTATTTAAATCCATTGACTGAGTGTTGGCTAGCGTTCAGCATGTGGCTAAGGCTAAGCCCATGTCGGAGCAGCGGGGACAGAACCAGGGGCCCCAGACCAAAGCAGGAGCCTGTACACCTCTTACCCTCTCTGTATTTCCTACGCAGTTTGCGGTGCACATTTTTCACCACCCCGGACAGCTTCTCCTGCTCCTGCGTGCTGGGCTCCGGCCGCGGGATGGGCACGGAGAAGAGCTCCCGCGGCTCCTGCTCAGGCTCCCCGCTCTCGGCGTTGCTCCTCGGGTCCATCACTCCGCTCCGTAGCCGCCGACAGGAGCAGCTAGAGCGGCTTCCCCTTTTCCAGCTGCTGCCTGTGCAACTGAGCAACCTGCAACTGCAACCCGACCGGCGAACGAACAGAGCGCACAGGCCAACAACGCGCGCGCTGATTGGCCCGCGGGGGCGAACACGTTCTAGAATTGACAGCTCAGTAGCCAATCAGAGCGCAGGAAACGATTTTCAGACACAAAAAGATCAATAATCTAATCCAAATAAATAAAACAATGTGACAGCACAATATCTATATCTAAATAATGAAATAAAGGTAACTTGAAAGAACGAGTATTTTGTTTGGTAATAAGTGTATCTTGTAAAAATGTGTTGTTTGTGTACTTTCATCTGGATACATTAGACCTTTTTCCTCTGATGAGCTTCCTTTACAAAAACAAAAATGCAAGAGAGCTACCACTTTTAGAGGCTGCAAGAAATTATGCAGCTAAGTGATATAATGATACAATGGTAATAGGCATCTAATTAACAAAATTTTAGTTAGTCAGCACGTATAGTGTATAATTCCGAAATCCCTTGGCGAGCTATTTGGAAGGGGGAGGAGAGCTACTAAGAGCTCCGAGCTGCAGTTGGAGAAATTAAAATTACAATCTGCATTTATATTTATATAAAATTCACCTACTACCCTTACTACATTGGTGTATTTAAAAAATAATTAGTAGATTTAGATGCGTATTTTCAACATTGATTGTTTGTATTTAATGGATCTCCATGAGCTATCAGCTGTTCTTCCTATGACTATGTAGCATGTTTTGGATTACATATAACTACAAATAATACATCAGATTTATATAGCGCTTTTATTTGGGACACAAAGACTTAAGATATGTTGCGTAAAATAATGGGGGGAACTTGATACTGGACATGTCTGGACATGTTAAGTTTTGTTATATCTGCAGTTTGAAGTAGTGCGGAGTAAAAAGTAAGTAAGTTGCAGTTTTAGGTGGCTGCCACTAGATGTCACCATCAGCTCGTCCCCACAGTGGAGAGTTTAAAGTCTCGTTTTAAACCCACTTTGATTCTGTGGCTTTTAACACCGCGTGAGTCGTGTGGTCCGCTATGTCTTTTTTGTTTATTTATGTATTAATTTATTTATATTTATTTATTTATTGATTGATTGTTTTAATCTATTTAATTTTTTTTAGTACTGCTTTGATTTTATTATTATTCTTTTATCTATTGATTCTATTAGTTTCTTTAGTTTGGAACATAATTCTGCAGACTTTTAGAGTGAAATGTTTTACACTGCTATGTGAAGCACGTTGGAAACTGTACTGTTTATAAAATATGCTATATACAAATAAAGTTGGATTGGATCAACTTTCAATAACGACGATTATGACGATTACATTGAATAATTACTATTTTATTGATGTGTATTAATCAACACAATTAAAACATTGTATATTTGACAAGCTACAGCAATGGTCCATAGTCTGCTGGCTTTACTTGATATTTACAAGAATGCAAAAATATCTCCCCTTATCCCATAGGGAATACACAGGGTCTTTCAGAAAACATCTGTCATGTGCACAGCTGTAACATAACGTGAAAAAATTGATTATTTCTGTTACACCAGTCTGGTGTTGCCCACGGCTGATTAGCCTTGGTTACAAACACCATTTTAGCTACATAAAACTTTTTAAATTAATTTGATTAGTTTGACATGCCCTCACACAACCACTGAGACTACTTTTGAGAAATAGAATACTGACCACTGCAGATCTGCCAAGACTGAACCAGGACTAAACCAGGACTAAATCAGGACTAAATCACCTCTGATGGATTCTAACCATTGTAAATGAGGAACACAAGCTGCTGTAATCCAGTTATCGAGTCATCACTATTTATAAGAGAGTCATCGGCTGATTCACACTGACACATTAAAATAATTACTAAACTGGGACTACACCCGGAAATAAACCTGGACTATCAGGACTAAATTAGAACTAGAAAATGACAAAAGCACATCTACATCAGGCCTAAACCAGGACCACGTGAACACAGACTAAAATGAAATTGTTCAATATAGTTTTAATATTGTACCTACTTGTTTTTATTTTTCTTCATATTTGAGCTAACTGTTCTTTTTTCCGGTTTGCTTGTCCCCTTGAAAAAAGAGCCAGATTACTGATATCACATACAGGCCAAAGCAGGCTATAAAGTCATAATGGTATGACACTGCCAAAAAAAGAACTACCAATATGGCATAGAGCAATGATTTAAGGATATTTCTGCAGGAAAAATTGATCTTCCACCACAAATCATCATCATTTTCCTCTTTGGGACTTGAATCGAGCAAAACTAAACCGGCACATTGAACTTCTACTGTCTCAATATCTTTTTCTTGCATGTTTATCGGCTGTTCCGTTAAGTTTATTAGTTGTTCCTCATCCAGAGATTCACTGATGGACGGTAGTGATGTTGACAAGCGTTTACTCCTGGTTGAAGGTGCTCTTTTGAACTCTTTATCTCGATTTAGTTCCAGCTTCGTGGCTTTTGACGAACTCTGTTGCCCGTAAACTGCTCTTAGACAATGCATGTACAGTTCCATTTCATCTTCTGAATCGGATTCGGACTCAGAGGGGCTCTCAGTGTCGCTATCTTGATCATATTTTTTGAAATCTTCTGCAAAAGTATCGTTACTGGCATCTTTTGAACAGCAAAGAGAATCTGTTTTGCCTATTTCATTCGGCATATATGGCGTTTCTTCCACTATTTCCACCTGGCTACTTTGAATGCCCTCTTGCACATTGTTCACTGGAGCGGATAACTTACTCCTGACTTTGCGAGGAGGTATTTTAAACCTTTCCTCTTCATTTGATTTCGATTGTATTTTGACTTCTCGTGTATAGTCAACATTTGTGTTCTCAGACTCACGCGAACTGTCCATAGAATCCATTATTTTGCTTTCAGTACATTCATTCAACAGTTTCTCATTTACACTTGCACATTCCCCAATGTTTTCTTCAGAACTACTGCATAAACTTTCCATTTCAACGTTAGACTTTATCACATTCTCAAGATCATCCAGTGTGTTTCCTTTTGTCCAGATGTCTTCAGTCGCACCAGCACTTTCTAAGACATCTGCACTGTCCAGTTTTGAATCTAGACTCTCCAATTTGTCGCCTTCTACTGGTTCAAAATACGTTTCATTATTATTTACTTGTGGGTCTTGTGTGGTCTCAAACTCATCCAAAACATCTTCTCTCTTTTGGATTTCCTCTGTTGCATATTGATCACCAATGTGACCCGCACTAACAATTTCTACTAGTTCCAATTTGTCATCTTCTACCAAACTTGTTATGATGTTCTCAATGTCTTTTTGCTCCTCCTCAACCATTACTTCCCAGGTTTTATTTTCTTCTCCCAAAGTAGCGTCAATTGTTTCGATGTGAGATTTCAGCATTTCAAAGTGCGCTACATTCTCAGAAGTTTCATCTTTGTCACAGTTATCGGGTGTTTTGGAGTTGTCACCTGAATTTTCAACTGCACTTTCAACCATCCATTGTCTGTCCATTTCAACAGCTTCACTTAATTCCTCATCATGATGTTTGCTTGTTTCTTTTTGCTCAGTCTCAACGTAATTTGTAGTCATCTCCAGTTTATCTTCAAAACTAATTTCTGAATTTGATATGATTTCATGGCCTTCTAATTCAGTATTTAAGTTCAGATTTTTCTCATCTTCTTTTTCTGATACAGCCACAGTTTTGGTTAAATCCGGCATGAGTTCAGGTTGACCTAAAAGGTCACCGGCATTTGTTGGCTGGTCTACTAAACTTATAAGATTGCACTTAAAATCGTCAATAGGCGAAGATGGATTTTCTTCATGTGATTCCGGGCATTGTTAATAAAGCTACAGTTTTGCTCAGTGCATTATTATTTATAGGGTCATTGTTAAAGTTGGGTAAACATTCATTTTGAGAAAGTTGCATAGGTAGACATTTGCTTTCACCATCAGATATTGCAAGGTTTGGTGATATCGCAAACAGATTTTCACTTAATTCGAGCTCACCTGGACCTGGGTGCACGGGCTTGTCGATTTCAGATGGTTGAAGAGACAAATTTAGATTTTCCTCAAACGATTTGGGAAGACATGTAGATGTTACCATTACACACTCTGCGTCGTGATCACATACTTCATCCATTAAGTTACTACAGTTACTCAAAAGGTCTTGCACACAGCTATTTTCTCCTAGCAGCGAACTTTCAATTTCAAAGTTTTCATCCAGTTCTTGTCTTTCAGTAATTGTTGTTGAGTTGTTATGTTTTGGATTTGACTTGTTTTCCAAATCCTCGTTTTGTTCAAGCAACACATTCCCTTTTTCAAATATTTCAATTTGATTATCTTGCGTCATAACCTCAGTAACATCAGTAGTGTTTTCGTCTACAGATAAACTGGTTTCATACGTTGATGATGGAGTTTGAGTGTCTTCATCTTCAAGACTTACATCACCTGTTAAGTCACCGGTGTTGTTGGGCTCGTCTACCAAACCCTTATTTTGTTCAAGTAATAAAAACTCATTTTCCTTTGCAGGAGTTACAAAGGTTTGAGTTGGTGATACAGCCGCGCTTTGGTCTTCAAAAACGATACCCTTGCTATCAACATTTTGAGAAAGCTGAGAGGCCAATTGCGTATTTTCTCTTAAGACACTGGTTTCGTTGTCTGGAACTCTGATAAGATTACTCATATTTGGAGGCTGGTCTGGCACATTTTTGGTCAAAAGTTGTTCAGCATCAGCAGGTGTTTCGGAGACTTGTTTTGGTGAGAGAGCCCTAGTCTGATCTTCGAATTCTAGACTTATTTCATCTTTAGAATTACACAGATTGGTAGAAGGATCGAGCACAGTCTGTGAAAGTTGGGGCTTTAAATGTAGGTTTTCTTGAGATACTTTAGATAAATTACTTGGTGATACAATTCCACAAGTTTCAGGAACTAGATTTGGATCACATGTTCTGATGTTAGCAGAGTGGTCCAGCAGCTCCTCATGTTGTGAAAGTTCAAATGACAAAATTTCCTCAGATTTTCCAGAGAAATCTTGTAATGGTATAGCCAATGAGTTATCAACAAATTCTCTCCCAATTCTAACCCCATCACTAGTCTCTGCTATCTCATTTTGCAAACACTCCTTTTTAAATTCATTTTCTTTGTGGCACAATACAAATTCATTACTTGGCTTGACTTGTAAAGCTGAATTTGTATCACTATTTTCTATACTTGGGTCAATTGTGTCACTTTTATCACTATTCTGGTAAAGTTGTTTTTCAGATTCTAATGGACTAGGCTCGTGTGCTCCGGTTTTCAATACTGTGTCTTCTCTATTCATGTCAAGATAACTGTTGGAGATGTCATTTTCTAACAACTGAGCATCAACAGCCTCATTAGTGACGTGTTTTTGAAGATCCAAAGTCATATCACTGTTGCTGATTTCACTTTTGCAGTCCAAGACCTTCTCAGACGCCTTCAACAAATTACAATTTAAACCGTAAATCGGAAATAAGACATCTGGAATTGTATTTATTTGCACCTTCAATGAATCTTGAATTGTAGAACTCTTTTCAGTGTCATTATCAGTCTGTAGCATTTCATCGTTGCTTGAAGTAGCCTCAACAACTTGTTTCGTGCTTTCAGCTTTCCCATCACCGCAACAACGTTCTTTGTAAACATTTATTTCTGTTCTATCATTGCTGCTGTTCCTCTCCTCTGTCTCTTGCTGTTCCTTCATTGTTGTTTTCATTTCACTATAGAGTTGACTCCCAGACACCTCCTGGTAAAGTGGCGCGACCACAGTGCCGAACGCGAAGCCACTAGGATCACAAACAGGCCTTTTACTGTGATCCCCCTCTCCTGAAGGATGACTGCAGTTAGTGGTCGTCTCCGCACTGGTCTCCTCGATGGTGCAGATTAAGTTGTTAGGATTTTGATGCAGTGCAGTGGCTACTTTTGGCACGTCTTTGCTCTCATCACGACTATCATTTGTTACCGCCTCAGCCAGATTGAAGCGCTCGTGTTTCATGCTACTTGAGTCCTTTGACAGTGAACCATTAGCGGTGCCCTCTTCAAATTGAACACTTTCTTTAGGATTTGACTGTTCTGAAGATTGATGCTGATCGTGTGCTGCTGAGAGATGGTTTTCTGGAGATTCCTGGGTCTCATCGTTTTGTGTTGTCAAGGCTTTTTGGGCAAAGTGCTCTCTGACCCGGGCCATACGTGCTGCCTTCCTGCGATTCCGGCGACTGCGGTTTCTTCTGTTCTCCACCTGTTCAATAACGACAAAAAGTCATTCAAATGTGTTGAGGTTTTGACAAAACAAGGTAATTACATAACAATCAACAAATATTTTCTCAAATCTACTCTTTTTAGCTGTATATGCGGCAAGAGAAAGAATTATGTTTAGGCCTATTTATGTTTATTGACATTTGCTGGTAATAATTGTACTATCTGTGACATGTTAGTGTCATATGAACCATCTCACACTCTGAGGAGCTCAGGGACCGGCCTCCTGCTGGTGCCCAGAGTCACGACTAAACAAGGGGAGTCAGAGTTTCAGGTTCATGCAGCTAAAACCTGGAACAGTCTGAACATGTGAGACAGACTCTTCTGTGACGCTGTTTAAATCCAGACTCAAAACATTTCTGTTTAACTGTGCAAATAACTGAAAGGTTTTCATTCTGCACTCTTCTCTCCAATTTATGTCTCTCTTTTTTTATTTTAATCTTCATGATTATTTATGTTTTGATTTGTTTTTATTATGATTTTAATGTATTTCTTATTCTGTAAAGCACTTTGAATTACTTTGTGTACGAATTGTGCTCTACAAATAAACTTGCCTTGCCTTGCCTTGCCTACTATAATTTTGATTATAGTTTTAACACAGCCTTTTGATCTATAAAGCACATGGAATTATGTTGGCACCGATGTGCTCTACAAACAAATGTGCCTTACTTTATTAAGGTTATATCTTACAGTCTACAAATTGCAAAACTTGCCACTGAGGGAGCAAATACTCCTGCCATGTTGGCATATCAGTTTTCAAGCCGCAACTGTCATATCAAAACTAAAAAAACACTTTTTTTGTACTTAAACACAATAATTGCAAGTGTAACACTCTCTTTACACATCTCACACTCGTACCAAAGTCCACAGACCAAAGTTATAAAGGACAAAACAGAACACACGTGCATCACAATCTGAAGAGATTTTTACAGAAACAGAAGCACACAACACAACAAATGACTTCTGTAGTGAAAACCAAGTTTTCATTCAAGCACTTTTGAAGTTCAAGTCTGAGACAGTTTAGATATGAACTTCTAAAAAGCACAGATTTGAAAATGTTGCCTTTTTGTTTCCTAAATGATTGTGTAATATTGTACATATATGTACAGCAGTGATAGTGGTCCTACAGGTTTCTGACTCCCTCACACTACACATCTAAACGTGTTGTAGCATTCTCCAGTTAGTGACTGTGGAACCAGCTGGTCAGACTATAATTTCCCACTGTAATACTTCCACGAATGCATCTGCCTTTGCGTCGCTGCTCCACTCACGTCCAAAGCCCCATGTGGAACGCCCTTCGTCTACGATCTGGGTAAATGCCTTTTTTTGTGTAGTTGGTTTGATGGGGGGTAAATGGCATTGTGGGAATGACTCCTGTGTTTTGTGTCACAGATTGACCTGCTGTTAATATATTCTCTCAAATTCTATTTTTTAAGTTGTGTTTTAAATGTTCAGAATTAACTTTTAAATATCGCTGTTAATTAAATAAAGAATTGAATTGTTTCCACTATTTATTGCCTTTGTCCTTTGTTTTGGCTAGACTTGAGTGTGTTTTGATTAAATATCTATTAGTAGAGACCCCGTTAAGCCTGTGCCCCCTCTGCTACAGCTGAATGATGATTAGATACATTTATAAATCTGATGACAGTCAGATGACAGACCACAGTCACATTTTACAACACTGTTACATTTTGTTCACAAAGTTTAGTTTTGCAAAGTGTGTCGATTTAACAGATTTAAGATGCAGAAAATATAGGATGGTGATGGCGAATCAACCAGACAAAGTGGTGGTGGATAAGAAACAGAGCAGAGCCGTGGTGGTGCACATCGCAATACCAAGAGATGGTAATGTCAGGAAAAAGGAACATGAGAAACTAGAAAAATACCAGGAGCTCAAGGAGGAGCTGGAGAAAACCTAGAAAGTGACGGCATCAGTAGTGCCCGTGGTGCCTGTGGTGCCCAGAGCACTCGGGGCTGTAACCCCCAAACTGGAAGAGCGGCTACAGCAGATACCAGGAAAAACAACAGACATCTCAGTCCAGTAAAGTGCAGTACTGGGAACAGCAAAGATATTGCGCTGTTCCCAGTACTGCACAGTACTGAACTCTCAAGCTCCCAGGCCTCTGGTAGAGGACGTGAGCTGGATGAGGGTGAGAGACCAACCACCGTGGAAAGGTGAGAGAAACACACACACAGAAATACACAATCAACATAATGACAAAATAAAAAAATTAAAAATAGAACTATAATGTTAAAAGTTGAACCACAACCACAGTGTAAGAACAATAAATTAATTCTGGAACATTTTCAGATTGAGATTAGATGTAAAAGTCAGAGAACAGAATCTGGTGTGACACACTGAAGCTATGCTGAGTCGGTACAGTACATGATGTGACTGGACTCCGGTGACATGAGTACACCAGGGTCAGACCAGCTCTGCACTCTACTCAACAACTATGTCATCTATAATAAGAGAAGAGTTCAAAAGCTGCCTAAAAATGCCCAGCCTGTTCACTATTTGTGTCATACTTGAACATACTTGATTATATAAGTCACATATCAGATCACTGTATGAATAAAACACAAATACACAGTAGTAAACAGCAGATTGTCTCACCTGTAATGTGTTTGCCTCTTCTTCACTTTTCACTGGACTGTTGTCACTTGGGCTACTTTGACTTTCAGTGGTGATTTTCGGCTGCATTGTCGCATCTGAACACAAGTGAATTTACATGATGTTATCCATGAGCAGTGCCATTTGAGAAGCCTTTAAAATAACATTCAGTTTAAATGAAAGAATCACCTGCTGCATGGTTTTCTCGCTCCGGAAAAGACATGCTTTCATCCAGGGAGGAGCTCTGACTGTGAATTAGTGAGAGTGTTATGAGTGGGATTTATACAAACATTTTAGCTTAAGTTATGCAAAAAATAAAATGCACTGGTCATCAAAACACTCCAATTAAAA
The DNA here is from genome assembly GCF_026225935.1 of Boleophthalmus pectinirostris. Classification (NCBI taxonomy): domain Eukaryota; kingdom Metazoa; phylum Chordata; class Actinopteri; order Gobiiformes; family Gobiidae; genus Boleophthalmus; species Boleophthalmus pectinirostris. Next base: position 2,898,319 of record NW_026571152.1, read on the forward strand.
CAAAGTATGAGTTATCAAAGAATAAATACCAAAATACAATAGAGCAGAATATTACAGAAACTACTTTTTGTTAAAGTGCTTCATTTTAAAGGTGTAGTAAATTATCCGGTGAGGAGTTCTGGCAGGCAGAGATATTACTGCTGTACCCAGAATGTTCCACAGTGTCATTACACTTTAGTACAGGGGTAGGGATTTGCTTGGGGCCACATGAGAAACTGAAAATATTGTGGGGGCCAAGCCAAAATGCTGAACTCAGTTCTACATGCATAATATTAATTATACTTCTTTATAAAAAGCAGTAAATTTCATTGTTTTGAAGAGTTTATGTTATGACAAAGTTATGAAAAAGTGAGGTTGCCTTTTCATTAAAAAAGCACCTCTAAAATAAACACAATGCAAACTTTAGTCCATGATGTAAAATGATAAACTATATTTATTTTGTAATTACAAATGAGCTTAGACAGGCCGGTCAGAGTCGACCAAAGGGCCGCATGTGGCCCTGGAGCTGGACAATGCCCAGATCTGATTCAGTATATCCATGAAGACACCAACAAGTACATTTGTAGCAAAAACTACATTTGAATGAATGCAGTTTATACAGAAGTTTAATGTGGAACATTAAAAAAAAAATCTCCATCTTCATGGAGACAAGTTACATAATGCACCTTTAAAATGAAAACGAGTGAAGAATATTTTATTCATTTGTTTTTTTAGAGAAGCTGATAATAAGACAGTTGTCTTAATGTGTGCATTGGTCTTATTAGGAGTTCTCAAAAGTAAATATCCATTTTTTGAAAGGTCAAAACTCAAAATGGCCTCCAAGAAAAAAGGAAAAAGCCATGAACAGCAACTTAACCGGTTGCTGATGTTTTTGTAATTTGATGATGTCCAATGTTTCAGAGCATCTTAATCCACTCATAACAAACTACAGTGTGTTGTAGACACCAGATGTACACATATATTAAGACACATTGCACACACACGTACAAACACACACACAGTTCACACAGTTGCAGTCAGTGCCAACTGAAACTCGAACAGGCTGGGTTCACAACATTTAAACTGATCACTGTTTAAATCTGAGCAGAAGTTGATTAAACTGACAAAATACAGTTTTGTTTATGTCTTATTTATGTCATTACTGTGCCTATCTCCATAAAACAACAACTTGTGTCAGTTTTTCTTTCATGTGGATAGGCCGAGTAATTACAAAGATATTAAAAATAAACTAAGATTTTGTCTTTTAAACTGCTACTTCCATAGATTTCTGACCTGCCCTCCAGCTCAGTGTTAAAGTATATGAGCAGTATATTATTTCAGTTGAACCCAGCCTGTTACAGTGCATTCACCTTTCCAAATTGTCACACCAGCACAAAAGCAATTAAAGCCACAATTTAAAACCCGGTTCAAGCATGATTCATTGTTCTCACCTGACAGTCTTGAGGCAGCTCTTCTTGTTCAGATGTTCCTTTTGTGGCTTATCCTGAACTTCTTTCTTCCTTTTATAACAAAACAACACGTAGTTCCTATTTCTATTATTGGCCCAAAATGTCCCGCTTGGAGTCTCGTATCGCAGACAGAAGTCGACTCTGGCCCCCAGCTCTGCGAACGGAGGCATTAACGTCAGCTTGAATGAAAAACTGTCCGAATGCCCATCGCCTGATCCGGGGATGTATTCACAGAGCAAGTCGAAGTGGCTGACCCAGTTGTCCAGAGAGGTGCGCACGTAAACTGCTTTTGTGAAGGAGATGTTAAGGACGCGGATTACCCCTTTCAAAATAGTGGTCCCGGGGAGTAACTCAATGCTTTCTAGTTCAACTTTTTGATCCAGAACTTTTGCAATAATCTCCTCTACAGGCAGTGATAGTGGGAAGTTGAAAGGTGAGATAAAATATTCATCTTCGGCGTTATTCGTGCTGTCCAAATAGTCGGGGAGTTGAGGGATATCCCATTTGTCAAACTCCTTCACTTGCACCAAACTCAAACCCACTGTGTCTGCGAACGACACTCTACGAGATCCACTCAACGATGGAGGTTCTGAAATATCTGATTCGTCTTCGCTTACTGAGGTTTTTCTTCTAGGTTGGGGAGAAGATTTCGGTCGTATTCCAATCACAACCTCTTCATCCTCATTGTCCGAATCTGCTTCAAGATAATTTGGACCAGGGACCACCAAGAGCCCGGAGCCTCCACTTCCCACAAACTCCATTCGGGCGCTCCTCTCTGGGTTGTGAGCTTGGCTGGAACTTGGGATAGCGTCTGTCTCTGGCAACTGACTTTCAACATGCTGGGAATGACTTAACAGATGGAGTAGGGTTACAGATGACATTGTTGCAAGGGGCAGGACTAAAAATAGGAGGGAAGGGACTCCAGCTATGCATAGTCCCTTCTCAGATCAGGGCCAGAAAAGATCATGCCCCGTCACTCCTCCTCCTCCTTTCACTTCAGGCCAAAAAAGTGGGACAATAGGTTGAGTTTACGGCATTTTAGAATTTGCTGTTATAATTTCAAACGGAGGCCAGGGGCATCTAGAAACTGGAACTGAACTGAAACTGAATGCAATAACCAAATTCACAAATACTGAACTTCATATTTTTCATCAGACACTGGTTCCACAAACTTGTCATATTAATCTTTTAGTTTAAAGTCATTTCAACTGCCAATTTGTGATTGATTATTTAGTGTTGTAGTCAAGACCGCACTAATAGAGACCAAGACCAGTCCAAGACCACAGGGTCCCGAGACTAAGACAAGACCAAGACCTCGGAGGGTCCAGACCGAGACAAGACCAAGACTTTGAAAGGCCAAGACCGAGAAAAGACTGAGACCATGGCCCATCAAGACCAAATCAAGACCATTTTTGTCATTTCCTACATTTATTTGTATTTTGGCACATATATATCAATGTTTTTATATAAATCTATCTCCATTTTATCTGGTTCATTTATTCTTAAAATAGGCCAAGCAAACTGTACTGCACTTAAACATCCCCTTTTTGGACCCACACCCACAGTTTTAGAACTCCTTCTTTAATCCCATTTCCATTTGCACACAGAAAACAACTTTAATGCGAATCAAGTGTTATTTTTGAGTTCATAACTTTCACAGTTACATTCTCTTCTGGTTTTGTATTGATATTTAGCAGCCTATGCAGATTTACTGGCCGTAATGACATATGATCACAGATCGAGTGTCAGACCTCGAGTCCGAGAAAAGACTGAGACCAAGCACCATTAAGACTGAGAAAAGACCGAGCACCGTTAAGACCGAGACAAGACCAAGGCCAAGCACCATCAAGACTGAGAAAAGCCCAAGGCCAAGCACCATCAAGACCAAGACAAGACTGAGACAAGACCAAGGCCAAGCACCATCAAGACTGAGACAAGACCAAGGCCAAGCACCATCAAGACCAAGACAAGACCAAGGCCAACCACCATCAAGACTGAGACAAGACCAAGGCCAAGCACCATCAAGACTGAGACAAGACCAAGGCCAAGCACCATCAAGACCAAGACAAGACAGAGACCAAGTGCCATCAAGACCGAGACAAGACTGAGACAAGACCAAGGTCAAGAACCATCAAGACCGAGAAAAGGCCAAGACCAAGTACCATTAAGACCAAGACAAGACCGAGGCCAAACGCCTTCAAGATCGAGACAAGACAGAGTCCAAGCCCCATCAAGACAGAGAAAAAACCAAGACCAAGCACCATCAAGACCGAGACATGACCGAGACTGAGCGCCAAGAAGACCAAGACATGACCGAGACAAGACTGAGACCAAGCACCATCACGACCAAGATACGACCAAGATAAGATTGAGACCAAAGGCGCTCAAGTTTGAGACACGACCAAGATCGTATAAATGCGGTCTTGAGGCCGGTCTCGAGTACTACAACAGTAGAATATCTCCACTGGTTTTAGAAGCAATAAGTTATAAATTCACCTGCTGAGGTTTGAACATATGCCGTGTGTTGTATGTATTTCATTATGGACTGTGCACAACCAGGGATGTGCAAACTGAAATGTCCTTTGGGATTAATAAAGTTGTTGATTGATTGATCTTAGACATTTTCCTCATCAGCACAGATGAACTCCTCTTCTCCATGGAGTTAATACTTTGCCTGGAATGTTCCACAATAAAGCATTAACTGCATCTATCCTGCATTATTTCAGGAGTTTATATTTCTCAACCTTGAAATACAAACATTTTTCAGTAAGCAGGCTTGCCTCTCCACAGATCTGAACTGTAGTTTGACGTGGTGGTGTTACCTCCTTGTCTCCATGGAGATCAATTCGTTTAAGGCCTTACTATGAAACATTCCATTCAAAGCAGCAGCAGCAGCTTGAAGGAGACGGGCGTGCGGCACTGATCTGCTCAGAGGTCATTATAAATATCGGGAGCATGAGATCCACACATGTTATTTATATTTCGTCACTTTGGGACCACAGACGTTCACATAAGACGTGCAGCTCCACAGATGAGGACGGCAGAATGTGACGAGGCATTTCTTCTTCACTTAACAAGTCACAGAGAATTTTGTGTTTTAGCCAATACACAAATAGGTCAAGTTTATATTTTGAACTGATAACACAGTCTGGTTAGGTGGAAATTTAAATCAATACAAAAATATAAATACATAAAGACAGTATGGTTACATAATGTTATAGTAAAACAATTTAAACCTGAGCCAGTCAAACAAATAATCTCCAAATGAAAATGTGAGTATGTAGAGGTTCAGACATTTTAAGTGACTTGAATTTGAAGAGATTCACAACATTGTCTCTATCTGATCTTGAATAAATTGATCCATAAATACATAAATTGTAGATATTTAGATTTTAATCATTATTGAAATGATTCTCTAGATTTCTGCAGTATAGAAAGAAGCCAAGAAAAGGTTTTTATTATTGATTTTAATTCCAGCCTTTTGTTCAGTTCCACAATACCCCCTGCTGGAACAAAGAGGGATTGAGTTACAGTCTGTAGACAGAGGCACCTGTTTAATGGGATCTGCAGAGCACCCGTGGGTCCTCACTGGAACAGGACACAACAGTTTGAACTTTGACCTTCAACAAGAGGCAACCTGTCACTAAAAATCCCAAGAGGACACTTAGGACAGATGGACAGTGTAGCTTATTATGTAAGACCAGTCTAATTAGAGGGGCATATGAAGCACAACAGCATTTCTAGTTTCAAAAGAAATAAACACCAACAATTACAAAAACAAAGTACAAATTTAAGTTTTAAATTGGCAGGGATCAAAATGGAATTATATGCAATCCTCCAAAAAAATGTCACTTTTAGCAGCCAAATAAATATACAAATTATATTATAATATTTATGCAATTTGAGAAATACAATTTGAAGCAAAATAAATTCAAATGGCTTTTCTTGTAAATATGATGAGACAAATGGACTCAAAGTTTGGTCTGTAGCTCTATAGTCGGGTGCTATAGTGTAGCTGCACATTCGGACTGGCAGAGACCCTCATGAGAACTCACATCCCACCAAAACCTGTCAAAACAACACCATTTACTGTTTTATAAATAGACATACAGAGACACAGTATGTCCATGTGAGTTTACAGCACACTTACTCCTGACAGGACACAGACTCACACACAGTTCACATGCTATAAATGATCCAATCAGAGCATCGGCAGATCTACTCTATGTCAAGATGAAATGAGAATAATAATTACTTTTTTAAATATCACTTGTTTGTATTGACAGACTTTAAATGCCACCAAAGCTACAGAGTGAATGACCTTTGCATACACTAATTCACTTTATTCAGTTGTGCACAGTGGCAGAGTGGTTAACACTTCAGTGTCACAGTAAAAATTTCCCGGGTTTGATTCTTTGACAGAGTGAGCTTCATGTTACTTATCACCAAGGATCTAAATATATTTTGTGAATCACTTGAAGAGCCTGGTCCTCTTCTTGAGACTGTGGACAGGACATACTGGAGGTCCACTGAGACTATCCTATTAGTCATAACAAAAACAAAACAAATCTTCATAAATAATATTCTGTTGCAGATCATTTGAAACTAACTCTCCGCACGCTGACATGCCTCTACAAAGTCGCTCTAAAATAAAGTTGCTCTATTTCTGCTTGTGCTAAATCTCTATAATCTGGGTTACAGCCTTTATCACAAGCACTTATCCTTTTGTTTGTTTTGGAGGATAAATAAGACTGAAGACAGAACCGTAAATAGCACTTTGATTCTGCTATGACAGTTGTTGTTCTTAGACACAGCAATGCTAAATAAAGTCTCAGACACAACCCAAAAAATCATGTAGAAATAAATGCACAAAGACCGAACAGTTCAAGTTAAATCTGTGAAATGTGGATATATACTGCTCCAAATAGAGAACAATTCATTGCACTAGTCAAACGTGATGATGGCAAGTTTCAGTAACTACAGCTGCCACGGGGCAAATTGATAGACACATGACTGACGTTATGAGCCGATGGCCTCTCCGATCATCACCAACCACTCACAAAGCTCAGATTCAAGCATAAGGCCCAGAGACACAACCTAAATAAGAACAGGCTCGAGCATTTGACCGGACAGACTTTCGGGGTTACAATATAAATACGATGTGACAACGCTTGAGATTTCTGAAGAGTGTGACGATTAAAGTCTTAGGAAATGGGGGATGTGTTGTGACTGTGCCGTGGAGTGACAGAGGCTCCTCCTCCTCCTCAGGTAAAAGAAGAATCTCTCAGATCTGAGTCTCACTCCACACAGAGACACACACTTCAGCTCTGCTCACAATACACAACACAGCCCAACAACGAGACAGGTAAGAAACGCTCAAATTACTATTACTATTACTATTACAATTAGTGTTAATAATCTAAAGTGAATGCATGTGGACGACTTTCAGACAAGTTTATGAATTGTTTGAAGCATGCACAAATTGATCTGTACTTGTTGATAAGGAAAAGTGTAATTTATTATTCTTTTTGGCTGAATATTTTAAGTATTTTGATATTTAGATTTTGATTTATATTGTGTTATCATTTTAATAATATTATTTGTGTTTCTGATTTCAAATGTAGCTTGTAAAAATAAGTTCTGCTTTAAAAAGGGAACAAAAAAGCTTCACATATTAGCAGTTTATTGTTACACTTTAAATTTGTTTGTTTATGGATATTTCCCATTGTTAAATTCATTCACTTACTGACACCACAAGATTTTCAAGATGCCCTCGCCTGTAATATAGAGAAATCATTTGCATCCTGATTTCCACTTTTGTTTAATGATTTATGTAAAAGTCTAAATAAATCTGTGTGTGTGTGTGTGTGTGTGCTGTACATGTTGGTTAGAGTGAGAGTGCGATGCCGGAGTCGCCCCTCAGCCCCTCCACCGCTCGTCAAAGCTCCGTCAGCTCGCTCCTCTCTCACTCAGACACCAGGGCCAACGAGAGCTCGCCTAATGGGGCGTCCTGCCGAGAAACCAGCGCTCACCACTGGCACAGCCTCCAGCACAGACAGGTGAGCTGCTCTGGGGCCACACCAATACACACAACAAACACACAACAAACACACACAACTCGAAACTTGAACTTCAAATGGACTGAATTAAGGATTTAGCTTGATTCTATTCTGCAGTTTGACTAAAATAGTTGTGGACCAAGAGAGAAATCCCATGAGACATGATAATAATAATAATAATAATAATAATAATAATAATAATAATAATAATAATAATAATAATAATAAAGATCATGTCTCGTTCCAAGTGCAGAAATTTAATTTACTACTCAAAATAATAACAAATGTTTTATTCTAAATTCTAACAACATATTTCTTTTAAAATGTAGATGTAGGGAAGCTTCATGGGGATTTATGGCAGAATTTGCTGAATGTAGTTGGTTTATGGTTCATTTTTTCTTAATGGCTAATATCATTCAAAGTTTTTGTCCAGTTGACAGAATAGAATTTTCTGTTGTTATCTCTGCAACAGCTGACTATGATCTGCTATTATATTTATAATGGTTCAGTGACTCCCGCTGCACTTCATCTGAGACACATTTTAGATTGAGATAAAAAAATAAAAAATAATAATAATAATACACAGAACAAGTTTTTAATTTCATATAGTAAAATAATGTTAATGTTTTTTTTGTTTTTTTTCATATTAAAATGTATTTCTACATTATTACAAAGGCAGCACTGAAAGTAAAGCCAACAAATTTTAATTGTGGTTTCAATTAGTGGTGTAATTCAAAAAATAAATAAATTAATAAAAGTTTAAAAATGTGTGAAAAATTATATATATATATATAAAAAAAAAGTCTGTTCAAAAAGTCTGTTCTTACTCACTAGAACTTTTGGCTTTGCATAAATAATTGTCCCAAACAGTCTCATTATGGAGCACACAGTCAAACAGCTCGATGTTGTTGTACGGGGGTGTTTGGGTCAGTCGAGCTGTAGCACTGACTAGAAACAGACAGTACAACTTTACCCATCATCCAAAGGGGAAATGGTTCAAGACAAGCTCCAACAATAGTCACAGTCATCAAAGTTGTGAAAATGGGACAAGAATCTGAATGCCAAAAACTGACTGAGCGTCTAAACCAGACATGTCAATCTCAGGCCCGGGGACCAAATTTGGCCCATGATATTATTATATTTGACCGGTGAGATCCTATCAAATATGTATAAGAGCTGCCTGCCGCACACAGATAGACTATGGAGACATTATTTATTTCAAATGTTGTTATTATTTTATATTTAGTTTGTTCTGGATTCAATGTTTAAGCAAAACTATTATTAAACTTTTATTTTAATAAGAAAAGGTTTATCATTACATATCTCGAAAGAAGAGAAAACATGCAGATGTTGTTGACATTTTTCTATAAGTATTTAGTTTGGCCCATGACTTAGTCCCAGTTTTTAATTTTGGCCCTTTGTGAATTTGAGTTTGACACCCCTGATCTAAACCAACATATTTTATTCTTGTCACGCACCACATTTAAATAGGCAAGGTGGGCAAAATATCTGGCCCAAGAGCACAACAACAGTATGCATGTATCCAAAATCAAACATAGGTTAGTTTCAAATATATTAAAGATGATTACATGTCCTAAAAGTTATAATCTTTGAATGTTAGTGGAACAGTATTGAGCGTTAGTTGGAGTTGACCCACTGACCTTTGGGACTAACTACAATAATTAGTAAAAACAAACTAATTACTGCTATACCATATTTCTACATTACATTACAACTGTGGATGGACCTAGTATCTCCTCTTTCGAGCATAGTACTAGTATACATTTGTGGTATTTCTCAGTGTCTATAATGAAGTGTCAATGTCAGAACGCCACTGAATCCTAGAGTGTGATTTTCAACGTAAAAAGCACAATAACAGCTCCTGATATGAAACTTTTCCAAACCAAAAGAAAAAAAACTCCAAAAGTATTTCAAATGAAGACGGCAGAGAGCAGAGGCAGGTTTTCTCAGGTTTGATAAAAGACCAGCCTCTCCAGTGTAATGTCGTTTTGCATTTAATCATAACATAAATGGTTATCTGCGTATTTGTGAGGCAGGATAATGGAGATAGTGTTATGTCAGTGGCTTTTCAGAAATATGTGTTAAAAAGGTTTGGACAGAAATCTTTGGAGTGAGCAGCTAATGATGTTTTTGATGTCTCGAGCTGGATTTTCTAAAGACAAACCTGAAATGATTATTACTTGGTTAATGGATAATTGTGATTACACATGTCACAATATAATCATAAAAACTAGAATACAATAAACGGGTCATGACGGTTGACAAAGCCACACAGGCCAGAAACACCACTGTGCATAAGACGATTACAGGTTATGTTTAAAGCCTTCAGAAAATCACAACATTTTTTAGATTTACATAGAAACTGAATCAATCCAAATTATTTCTCTAGAATAAGAAGTGAAGTTGTATTTTTATATTAAATCATATATTATATTAAATTAAAGGGGGGCAGACAGGGGAGTCCTTTATTCAAGCTTCTCTTTACGTCTCTACCTGATGAATGGAAGAGGATGGATGCTGTGTCGTGTTTGTTTCAATGTAGCTGCTGCAGAATACTGAATTTTCTTTGTCTATCCATATGGAATCGTGTAATTCAATATGGATAAAGAAAGAGAAATAGATACAATTACCACAGAACTAAGTGATACTAAAATATTTTGCCTTAATATTGGCTCATTTTAAAAAGTCCCATGTATAGAGATATATATATTTAGAACATTACATTTAAAATAATGACCATTTACTGAAGGAACATCTTTATTACTTGTTTGTTTTACTACTTACAAGTCTTGACACTTGAGAGCAGCATTTCCCCGTTTTTCACTGAAGTGCTAAACTGGTTCTATTTTCACTTCTGTGACCAATAGAATAGAATAAAATGTCTTTTACTGTCAATATACATAATACGTTATGAACAATCCACACTATACACAGAGAATAAGAAAAAATAAGAATAAGACAATAAGAATAAATAAAAGATAGATTAAATAAATAGGTCTGTAGTACTGATGCAAAACATAAAAAAAGGCTGTGACACACAAGACGACAAAAAACTCACTGCACTGTATTTAAATATTGCACTTTATTAAATATTGCACTTTATTAAATATTGCACTGTATTTAAATATTGCACTCAATCAAAAATCTAATCCAAAACTCAATCAGTCCAGAGGTTTGTTTAAACACTTACAATAGATGAGAGCCACAAATCAGTGTTCACATAAAACAACTCCTTAAATGACATCAAAATGAACACATTAAATACAGATCTATTCCCCTATGTGGAGCTTGACATCATTTAAAAATAAATATATTGATAGTTGGGCTGGGTATCATTCAGAAGTTGCTGATACCATATATACCTCGATACATAGGCCATGGTACGATACATATCTAGATATAGTGAGCTTTCAATTCGAGTCAATATATTTCAAATCTATTTTATACAGTTCAATAAAAACTAAACTAAAGTCTAAATCATGGCTGTGATACTAAAAAGTCTTTGTTAAATCACTTCTTGTGCAAAGTTCATATGAAACACAAACATTTTAATCAACAAAACAGTGAAAATGTCAAATGTGTCACATAAATGAGTTTCCTTCCTCTGAACAAGCAATAAAACTGTAGCTGTAACAAAATAATTGAGTAAAATATACCAAAAAAATACTTTTGGTGATATATCAATACAGCAGCCCACAATATTAATACTGTATAATCACATTAAACTATACAATATATCGATATTTTGATATTTTTGCACCCCTAATTAATAGTGATATTGGAAAATAGTTATTCGCTACAACAATGATACAAAAATTGTATATGTCAGTATTGGTTGAAACAGAAATCCAAACAAGGTCGCGCTTATTGTAATATATTTGGTTGCAATTTTTGACATAATTTCAAGATAAAAAAAAAACACAAAAAAAAACTTTGTAGTAAATATTCCTGTAAAATTTGTTGTATCTGTGTGTTTGCGTGCATCTGTAAAGAACATCTGCACAAAGACGGTAAATCCCAGTGTTATTTAGCTAAAGTAGAATTATTATTCCGGGCGTGTTTGGCTTTATTAATACGCATACACTTCTATTAGAGCCACAACATGCATGTAATTGTGTTCCTAATTATGTGGTCAGCTCCAGCTCAGGGTCACCACACATCTGCTCTAATGATGTTCTCCAAACGTTCAACACTTTGGTAATTGGACTGAAGACGCTTCCATGGAGGTGAATTACTGTTTAACACTGACACTCGCCTCGTCTATTGTCTGTTGTTGTGTTTATTTTCACTTATATAAGGGTATAGATTGTGTTCACGACATTGTAGAATTTAATGTTGTGATTTCTGAAAAAAGGCACGAGTAACTGTATCAAGATTCACTGTTTTTGAAAGAAATAGACCAGTGATACCGATGATTTTTGCTTTGATATGATACCAAATAATAAGCATCACAATGTTGATCCGATACCATTAAAATGCTTTCAAACTCCTCTAATATTTACTTACGCATCATCAGGCAACAGGCCTATTTTATTTTTATGTGTAAAAGCAGATTACACTTTGCAATGTGTAAAATGAAATCACATGTTCCTGCTTTTACATTTTTAAACATATACACAGTGTTGAGGAGTAACGGATGTAAGGGAGTTACGTAATCAGAGTACAAATTATGAGTAACTGTATTCAGTTGCAGTTACTGTTTCAATGAGCGGTAACTGGATTAAAGTTACTTTGTTAAAATAAATGGATTACATGGCAGAATTTTCCTGTTTTTACATTTTGATTGATTGATAGTATTTATATAGCACCTTTCAAGATACCCAAAGCCCTTTACAGTTCATTATTCAGTCACTCCACAATCAGTGGTGGTAAGTCACAAATGATTGATTGATTCATTTTTATTTCGAGTTTGTGCCAAGAGAGAAACAATTATCATATATACTACATATACATTGTAACCAACAGAAAAGCACATTTTTCAAAAAGGAGTGGGAAGAAGAAAAACTTATATGAACCCACCCCTATTTTCAAAATGTATGTGGTTGCTTCTGTACATTGATCACAGATCTTAACAGATATTTACATATAGCAAAAATAAATTACATATCATGCAAACAAAATATAATTTTAACCCCAAAATGTTTTGTTTTTGTTTTTTTCCCATTTTGTACTGCTTCAGGTTTTCTCCCAACCCATTCCATAGACTGACCCCACACATGGGGTCAGATACACACAGGCTTTTCCTGGTGCTTCTCACTTTTGTTTTAAATTGACCCCTTGGTAAATGGTAAATGTCACATTTTTCTATGGCGCTTTTCCACCTTCAAGGCACTCAAAGCACTTTACAACAAGGAACCACTCACCCATTCACATACACACTCACACACCAGTGTACGCAGACACTGCGGGCAAGGTGGGTTATGTGTCTTGCCCAAGGACACAACGGCAGCATTCACCTGTGGGAGCTGGAATCACACCAGCCAACCTGTGGGTCAGTGGATCTGACCACTCAACCTGTGAACCGCTGACCTTCAGATCAGTGGGCGAATGCTCTACCAACTGAGCTACCCCTTCCCCTTAATTCATAATGAACTTCATGTGTACTGAACAGTTTTTGGAGATTTAACGGGAGCATATTTTTGTTTGCTTTATGCAAAAGCAAAGCAGTGTGGAATTTCACTAAATAAAAAAATAATAAAAATTTTGATTTGAAAAACAAATCGTTTGTATGATGCAGGTAACCAACCTTATGCACTATTCTCACTACACGTTTTTGCAATTTGAAAATGGGAAGAAGTAATGTTTGGTAGTTATTGCCCCAAATTTCAATACAATATGTCAGGTATGGAAGTATGCCATTCTACAGATGTTCATGAATCTCTGACCAGTATTCTTGGATGACCCCACATTCCCCAAAAATATGGAAATGACTAGCCCCGTCATTCCCACATCTGCAGCAGGCATCATCTGTTCCTTGGTATCTCTTGTACTTGTGTAATGAAAAATCTCATTAGGTTTTTCCAACAAAATTCATGCCATATATTTGACCCTGCTGAGATGCACCGGATTTGCCATGTGTTATTTTTATGTGTTTTATTATTAGACTTCCTAACAGTTGTGTGGTTCTGCTGCTTGTCTGTGTGCAGCTGGTGATGGCCATGATGGCTCCACAGCAGCAGCTCCTCACTCCAAACCAACTCCAGGCTCTGCTCCAGCACAAACAACAGGCTCTGCTCTTACAACAGGTAAAAGACTCTACATGGAGAGAACTTCATGACACAGTGTAGTGTGATTAAGTAACTCAGCATATTTGTGTAGTTAACCTGTGTAACACGTACAAAATCTACACATCAGGATTATTTTCACAAGAAGAGAAGTCCTGAGGGCAAATTTGAGGAAAAGTTAGTAAACCTTTTTTTTTGCATCATTTGAGGTTGCTTATTCTGAATGTTGTTTACCAAGCTGGATTTTGAGTTCTAAGCCTTCTAATTTACATATGAATGTGCATATTAATATGGAATTTGTTTTTTCCATTTATTTCTAAAGTAATCAATAAAACAAAATAGCACTGATCTCAAAAATCATATTTGAGTGTTAAAATGGTGCAGGAGTCATAATGATGTGTAATATGATGATAATATGGTATGTTTTTAGATTCTCTTTAGAAGTATTAAGGCCTTTGTGTGCTGACTGTGAGTGAAGCTGTAGGGCCACATCCACCACTGACAGAAAATCATCTTCCATGTCAGGGCTGTAGACACGTATCAAATACTCATCATCCTCAGCATCCATTCCTTTAATTCAATAATTTAGACACTGGAATATGCACAAATTCAGTTGGCAGAAGCACTGTTTGTACCACTCTGTAATCTCTTCATTTTGTAGTTTTATGAATTCGTAAACGTCAGTTACATGAGGCTCAATGTCTTCCTTGAGCGTCGATATACGAGAGAAAGAAATGAATGTGAGATTTCAACACCTTCTTTGGTAGCAGTGAGCAGTAGTGAGTAAACTTCTTTCAGTTCCAAAATGTGTCCATTTGCTGCAGATTTCCTTAAGTCATGAATCAACCACATCAGTATTCTCCCTGCTCATCATTTGCTTCTCCTCTTGACTCTGATGCTCTTCTTAGAAATTTCTTGTAACAGTTGAGACGGTACTTGCCCTCAGCAGCTAAAAATTATGATAATTAGCAGTGTTAAAACTCAAAATCCAGCTTGGTAAACAAAATATTTGGAATCAGCACTTTCAAATGATGGGAAATAGCACGTTTACTGACTTTTCCCCAGATTTGCCCTCAGGACTTTTCTGAAAATATTTCTTATAATTATTCCAAGTCAACTACACGTAACTTTAATAACAAAACAAGACAGTCAGGGTGTGGCTCCAACAGCATTAGGCAGCTTTTATGACAGGTTAAACAAAACATTACGGTTGATTGGTACAGGAGAGGTGGAGATGCTGCTGCAGGACTGAGGCTCCACCCTAATGCCGGCGTGAAGGAGACATGCTACGAGTGGAAAAACAAGATTAATGCAAAGAAAACTGTTACCACAACCATAAATAAGCATGCGTTAGTCCTGCTCAGGAAGAGGAAGTGACCTGATCCACCTCTGACCTTCATGATCACACCTGTAAATGTCTTAGTTGAGGTTCAAGCATCAGGCAGTAAAAAGAAACAAAACAGCGCAGAAATGTTGGATGTTTCACTGACTTTTTGATTGTTCTCTCATTATATTAAAGACTTGTTTCTATTTTCTTTTTACACTGTTTTTCCAGCAACATCTGAAAGACTTTTACAAAAAGCAACAACAACAGATTCACCTGCAGCTCCTCAAACAGCACAGTGGAAAAAAACTCAAAGATGTGAGTCTTTTTTCCCTTTTTTTTCTTTGTAAGTCAGGGCTGGCAATTATTTTTTCCATGGGGCCACATGAGAAACAGAAAATATTGTGGAGGCCAAAACTCAATTCTGCATAATATTAATTGTATTTCTTTATAAAAAGCAGTAAAGAATTTTGTTTTGATGAGCTGATCAGACTGGGAAGAGTTTGTTATGACTAAGCAATGAAAAAGTGTGGTTGTCTTACAAAAAATGTCATTTAAAAAACATCTCTAAAATAAAAGCAATGCAACTTTAGTTCATGTATGAGGTAAAATGATAAAGTATGTTTATTTTGTAATTTGCTTTATCTCAGCTTGTGTGAAGAGAAGTGTCATTTGTAGAGTGACCGTTGTGTTTCAGTTTTTGTGTGCATTTCCAGAGGTCCCCATGCTTCTGGTTGCAGTACCATAAACTTCACATTGACTGAACTTATTTACTGTTCCCTGTGTGCCTCTGACTCAGGCTCCCAGTTGTCAGCAGTGGGTTTTCCAGCAGCTCCTTCAGCTCCAGCAGCAGCAACTCCTCCAGAGGCCAGTGCCCTCCTCCTCTTCCTCCTGCCTCCCTCCAGGTCTCCACTCTTTCTAATGCTCCAACAAATAAAAAGTTCATTGACTGAGACAGCGATAGATGCACAATCTCATTTTAAACCTAAAATACAACATAAAAGTACAGTATAAGTGTTAATGTGTCCAAAGGTGATTTTTAAAGCCTTATTTGGGACCTTGAATGAAAAATGAAGAATGTACGTGGCATTTTGTTTAGCAAGTTATACCAGATTTTAAAAAAATAATACAAAAATAATCATCATTTTTTGAAATTATTATTTACTGAAGCGAGTTTGACAATTTTCAGAGGCCACAGTGGCACATGGCTGATAAAAACACATTATTCGATGCAGTCAGCACATAGCGGCTTTATTTTGACCTTAATACATCTGCACTGGGACAAAACACATTTTACTAACACTAACTAACTACAAACTAACCATATTTTCCGTACCATAGGGCGCACTCTTAAGTCTCCAACACCATCAAAAAACGAATGCGCGCCCCACAATCCAGAGCGCCCTATACATGAATCCACTCGGGTGTCCCAGCACGACTTCAGTAAACTACAAAGCCACACCACTCACAGAACACACAAACACACACGGAGCAGACAGCGACCGCACAGCGAAACACACCCACAGACACACTCATCACTCCACGCAGACGAGGAACGGAACAGAGGAACAAACCGAAAAAGCAGGCGCAATGTGCCACTTCTAGACACAACTGAACAACTGAGTCACTGCGAACACACCGACAATCCAGCGGCCCCAGACAGCACCCTCCCTACACGCCACAACTGAACAAAGCCCAGAGTCACCGTCCGTTTTTCCCTGGACATGTCCGTATTTTGCGTCCTGTCCTGGGCGTCCGGGTCTTTTTTTTTTTTAAGTGATGGAAATGTCCGTGTTTTCATTTCCTTTCATTGGGCCATTAAATTGAGCGGCTCTCGTAGCTCTCTGCTCACTCCTTCTGAGTTACAGACACAAACAGTCGGTCAGTTTGTAACATGCTGAAGCACAAATGCACATTGTTTTCTATCCCGGTCGGGACAAGTGGGAGGCCATGTGCACAGGTTACGAAGTGAGAGTACAGTGGTTTCTAGTTTATTGCTGGGGTTACGTTCTAAAAATAACCTGCGATAGGTTTAATCTGCAAAGTAGTCAACTTTATATTTTACAGTTATTCTATCTGTTTTAAGTCTGTAAAACCCCTCAGCACACACTTTTTTCAGACAGGACAGTTACAAACCTTTTTACATCTTTCTTAAAACTTATTGCTGCTGTCGTCCTTTTGTTATTTTTCTCCTTCTTTATGTAACGAACTGAAGATTCATTTATTCCGTAATGGAGCCTACAGTGCAGAGTCCTGCACCGCTCCATTTTTGGAGACCCGCAATACAGCACCGCACCTGCCCGTTAACCTGAGATTATATCAAACTTTGTGCTGCCTACGCCATGGACTCAACTAAGACTAACCCAGGACTAACCTAGGACTAATTCCAGGACTGAACTAGGACTAAAACAGGAGTAAACCAGGACTAAACCAGAACTGAAACAGAACTCACTGTTGGGATGGGCTCGGAGGTGACAGCAGGAGAAAGGACCGATGGAGAGCTCCGCACCTCACGGAGGTAAATGCGGCAATTGCCCGATCGCGCTTTGCGGACAAACTGCTCGGGTTCTCTCTCTTAAGTCCAAGATTAGTCCTGATTTAGACCTGGTTTAGTCCTGACCCACCCGGGTTTTCACAAACGGAAATATGGTCACCCTAGTCACCGTAAATGCGCCAAACAAAGTCCCACTGACCCATCCAACTGTTGTGTTTCCTTTAAAGTCCGATGTATTTGTAAAAAAAAAAGTTCGAAAATAGACCATTTAGTGCGTCTTATAATCCAGAGTGACTAATAGCCCGGAAAATACGATAAATAGTGTAGTTGTGTGCAATATAAAAGTAAGACTACACAATATTGAAATGAAAAAGAATAAACACATTTTTATTGTTGCAGAATTTCAGCTGATTTGGAAAGAGCTCCTGAGCGGAATAACAGAAGTTAAAGACATCGATAACGTCCCAGCAGAGAAACAGGGCAGTGAGCACAAGTCTCTACCTCCTGATCCAAAAAGGTACACTGTTAAAATACACTGAGCCTGAAATGAAACCCAAAATATTCTGTATTTTTGGGAAACATCAAAGACATGTTTTCACTCACACTGTTCTTTGTAGAGCCTCATGTCCCACTGGGAATTCTGTGCTCTTGTTTGTTTCACCCTTTAAACTAAAAAACTACATGTCCCCAAATCACAAGTCATTAGTTTCCCAAAATCTGTGTCGTGTTTGATTATTACTTTTGGGTGATGCTAGTTTCATTTGTGTTTTTAGTGTTGTTAAAGCAGACTGCACACACACACTCTTCAGTCATGGTGTGTGTGCGTGGCCCGGCTGTGATGCGGTCTGTGTCGACTTCAGCCAATTCATCAAGTAAGTCTCAACACAGAACGGGAGCGTGTGCTGACAGTGTAATGTACGCTCTTACTCGTATGAACTGTTTATGTGTTTCAATGAAGGAAAAATTAAGGCCATTGATTGCCAATTTGGTTTAAAGGGCCCATCTCATGCAAAATCAACTTTTCAGAGCTTTCTACCTTCTAAGAGTGATGTGTGGGCCATGTATATGATGTATGTAAGTGTTTTTTAGATTGTTTTTTTTAACAAATTGCAGTGTATTTCTGCCACCCTCCCACGTGACAACGAACTAAAGCTGTTACAACGATGACGCGGCAGATACACCTATGACATATTTGACGTAGCAGAAAGCGCTTCCCACCCGTCCCCCTCCCCCACTCCACTGCCTCCACCCCTCCTGCACCCCGCATCCACTGACAATTTCCACATGAACACCTAAACAAAAGCGACAGCATAAGCTCATTGTTCTACACTGCAGTGTACACTCAGTAATGTTCAGCTGCTGTGGACACGGTGCTTGAGCTTCGTGCTCCTCAAAGTCCAGAGTGTGTCCTCTGTTGTGAGTGGGCTCACTGACATGCTGAGTCAGACCAAAAGTTTCAAGGACAACACTAAGCTCTTTGGCATTTTTGTCACACACATTATCCACATGTACATTAAAATCATCTGTAATGACTAAACCATCAAAGTCTGTGCAAACAACTGAAAGCATCTCAGTAAAATCATCAATAAAACTTTGACAGTGCTGAGGTGGTTTGTATATGACGATGTAGAGTAAGAAAGAAAAAGATTCCAGGTTCAATCCCCGGGTCACCTGGGCTGTTCTGTGTGGACTTTGCATGTTCTCACCGTATCTGGGTGGGTTTCCTCCGGACACGCTAGTCAGGCTGGTGCCACCTAGTGCCTCCGCTCAGTTACATTTCTCTCCAGCGACTAGGTCAGGAATCAGAATACACTAGACGGTTTGCAAAAACCCAGGAGAGCAAGTTCGGGCAAAAGCCAATCACCAAAGAGCCAGACATTCTGTGTTGTCAACGATTCCGAGATCCAGGATTTAAAGACTGAACAAAGAGAATGTTTAGTGATTTTTATCAAGGGGAAAGACGTTATTGTCCTTCTTCATACAAGATTTGGGAAAAGCTTAATATACCAGTTAGCCCTGTTAGCGGCACATTACATACATCGCGATTGGTTAAATGATAAAAAGTACTCGCCTACCGTTGAGCGAACGAATTCTAATTCTTCTACAAAGTGAAACTGGTTGATGAATCAGGCTACCAGTTTCCACCATCATCTCAAAACATGCAGCATAGATTCAGTCCTGCAGCTAAGGCAATCCTGACCAAGCCTAGCAACAAGATCATGAAGCTGGGTCCCTGAGGGCCCATGTGCTGCCCACTGCTCCTGAAAGGACGGGTGAAATGCAAAGGACAATTTTCATACAGGGATTATAAAAAGAAAAACAAAAACAACAGTGCTGTTTCATCCTCAAAAACAGACCTGAGTTGTGTTTTGTTTCATTCACATGTTTGAGTATTCTTTTATTATTAGTCTGTCTACATCTCCAAAGCTCAAAATGCTCTGTTCCACCTTGTGATGTCATGAAGCAATAGTTTTAAGTTAAATTAGCATCTACCTTTGATTCTGTAGATACTGAAAATTCCAGGGCTGAAATGATTCAGATGATTGTAGTGAAGGTGTATGGAGTTTAAAAACACAGTGAAGCACTTCTGTATTACCACATGACATCACAAGGTGGAACAGTGTTTTTTGTTTGAACTCTGCCTAAATGTGCAGGGTTTGTGTGTTAAACATACACATGTTTAAGAATGAAATAAAACACAACTCCAGATCTGTTTGCCCTTTAATCATGTTATAATATTTACACCATCAACCCCTTCAGAGCAGAGACTAATTTCTTCAAGTTCGTGGTGACATTAGGTGGAAATCCAAGTCCATGCACCTCGCATCCTGTAATTACTGCTGCATTATGATCCATTTTCTACACTTACATTATTTTAAGTTGTGGGACAATACTAATAATGATTCTCTATAATTTCAAAGTGATCATAATCTGTGCACCTTTCAGACACATGGACAGTGAGCACAGTCTGGACGACAAAACCACAGCTCAGTGCAGAGTCCAGAGGCAGGTGGTGCAGCAGCTCCAAGTCCAGGTAAGAGAAGCATCCTATTCAACAGAGTCTGGCTGCAGCCGCTATACAGAGCTCTGCAAAAAGCTCAACTACATCACGTCCAGGGTCGAGTACAAAACGCTTCATAACACACATGCATTGATTTATGACAGTAACATGGTTGACTGAGGTTTGGGTTTGGTTGTGAAACTTCGTACTAGGGATGGGCATGATTAGTCATTAATTGATAACTGATCATTAAGAATTTCGTCGATTATGTTCATTTTTAATCAACAAACTGAATGTAGGTCGCTGTGCGTAGTGTAGGGTGACCAAACATCCATTTTTCCCCGTCCAGGTTTTTTTTTTTTTTCATAAAGTGATGCAAATGTTGAGGTTTTCATTATCTTTCATTGGGCCATTAAACTGAGCGTCTTTTGTAGCTCTCTCTGCACTCAGAAGGAGCGAGCAGACACAAACAGTCGGTCAGCCTGCAACTTGCCGAAGCGCAAATGCCCATTTAACGATGACTTGCACAAGAAATTCCCTGCTTTCCGTCCCAGTTGAAACAAGTGTGAGACCATGTGCACAGTGTACAAATCAGCACATATGTTTCGGTGTCCAGTGGGGGTGCCAGGGACCTCAAAGCACCAGGACACCGAAAAACGTGAAAAAGTTTTGCCAGGTGAGAGTCGCTCAATGTCGATGACGAGTCCCCACCTCCCTCCCCCCGTACGGTGTCCTGGTTTTGACAAACACAAATATGGTCACACTAACCTGTATTCCACTGAGTCACAAGAGCTGCTTTTTTCTTCACTTAGTTTATGCAAATTAGCCATGTGGTTTTAAGTTTTGTTTCCGTGAGACTTGCACAAATCTGCATCAAACACATGATAATGTCAAACGGGCTGATGTGGCTCTAGAGTGGTTATACTTTATATGTTGAGTTTTAAAAAAAAAGTTCAATTTATTTATGCAAATTAGTAGTTATAATAATCATGATCATTTTAACGTAAAAACATTAATGATGAATCAATAATCGATCGTTAATTCTCCCGATGATCGATTAATGAAATTTCATCGAATGCCCATCCCTACTTTGTACCAGTGGAGATCGAGGAGCTCTGCAGCCAGACGATGCTTCTATTTGTGACTAGATTTTATTTAAATGCTTATTACATTGATAGAAAATTCTTTATAATGATTAAGAATATAAAATCATAAGTGTAGTTTTGTCATGCCAAGAAAAAAAAAAAAAAAATACAAACAAGTAATGTAAGTTTATCTATGTAACACTAGCGGACAGATTTTTTCCTGTGTGTTGACGCCGTGTGTGGATTGTTGTGCACAGCTCTGTAAGGAGAAGAAGCGTCTCCAGGCCATGATGTCTCACCTGCGTTTACCTTCTCTAGAGGCTTCTCCTGCTCCACTGGACAGACCCACTGACCCTCTGACTGCACAGGTAAAGACTGAGACAAAGAAAGGACAAAGACAAATGAGCCGTGAAATGAGCCCCGCACAGAGCTGTGAGGGAAAACTATACGAAGTCAGGGCCAGAAATTGTCTTGTTTTGGTTTCACTTTTCATCAGTGAAGTTGACTCTGGCATGGCCTGGATGTGATTTTGAACCATGATGAGTGAAGAACATGTTACAGAATGAAGTGTTATGTCTGCCCTCTTTGTCCCTTCTCCAACTCTATAGTCTCCACATAGTTCTCTCTCTGTCTCTGGAAACTGCTTCTCATCCAACGCAAAAATCTTCTATCATCAATATGCTTTCATAAATAGATGTATAGCAAAGGAGAAATTCAATTCTGTCAACTGGACAAAAGGTTTATAATCGAATGTTTCACAAGCTGCTTCTACAGTTCTGTGAAGTTCCCCACACATCCAGACTACACGATTAACATGTTTTTGCAGCTCTAAAATGCAATCAGGTTTGTTTTTGCCTTTAAAAAGTCATGCATCCTCTACAAAAGTAGCACACCACCACAATAAAATCTTTGGAGAATGAATAATGATAGTATGATACACTGAGATGCAGATCGAGCTTGTCATGTGCAGTGCAAATATAAGGAACTATGTCAAACTCATGATAAAGACTTTCATATTCAGTGGTAACCAAACTCTTTTCTTCCTTTGTGTCCAGCTCCAGGTGTGTGCCGCTGTGTCCGATGGCTCCATTATGTTTAGCGCCTGAGACACGCTCGGTTTAACATACAAACTAATCAGCTGTTAATATCACAAATACTGCTCCGTAATCACAACACTCCAAAACAATTTCACCCTTTAATTATCCGTAATTGTCTTCTTCCTCCGGTGATTTCAGAGGGCTGTGTTTGAGCAGTGGATCCAATCGTTTTGTTCCAGTCTGTCGCTTCTGTCTGCTGTGGCTGCTGCCCTTAAACTCTTTGTTAATGTGTTAATTTTGTTGTCTAATACGTGTTGTCATAGTAACAGTCAGATTATTATTGTAGCAGACAAAAGCAAAACAAAAACTAAACAAAAATGAACAGGAAAGAAAATTAAAGGTGCCCTATACAGTACTATATAACTGTCTGCCACCTGATTATTCCAGTGTTATATTGGTTTGCTGGAAATGTTCCGCAATATGGCATTGAACATATCTATATTTTATCCGTATACCTGCATTTTTACTGCAAAAAATACCTTTAAAGACATGCATTATTATTAATGAGCTGGCTCGTGTCTGCACAGATTTTCTGTGGCCTGGTGGTTTCACCTTGTGCATAGAGATAGATACTGTCTGTTAAGATTTTTTATTTTATTTTGATTCCATTAAAGAAACAGTTGGCCAAACTTACTTACATAAAAATACTTAAATAAAACAAACATTGAGCAAAAGTTAATTTTAACTTCTTGTCAAAAGTTGGTAACAATTTGGAATCATACGTTTATTCAAATGTAATGTACCTCACATCAGCAAACAGTTAATTACAATTAATGTATTCTTGTCAAAGTTTATATATTCAGTTATATGTGCAGTAAACTCAGACACTGAAGATGATCCAGAGCTTTGTTCATTTTAGGATTGTCATACTTCAGGTTGGATCTCAATGTATGTATACACTCAGTCATCAGGATTTTACAATATGCATCATTTAAAGGATTATTGTTTAAAGTGAAGAAATAATCATTATATATTCAGTTATATGTGCATGTACACTCAGACACTGAAGATGATCCAGAGCTTTGTTCATGTTTAGGATGATGTGTCTTATGCTTCAGGTTGGATCTGTGCTTCTCACTCAGAAGTTCACCTCAGTCAGTCTGGACTCTGCACACACTCTGGACCCTGAGAGAGTCCAGTCTGAGAGGATTCAGTCTGAAAGGCTCCAATCTGAAAGAGTCCAGTCTGAGAGCAGTGAGGAGGAGGCCCCTGACCCCCCCTCCACTGGAGCAGTACGACAACACCCCCTGGTCTACTCTCTGTCATCAGGTCAGGCTGAAAATAATATTTATACATGATCTCAGTTGTTCTTTTCAGATATGTTCTACATGTTTTACTATATGTTTGATTCTGATTAGTCATGCTTAGGATCATACTTGATTATTTCCATATTTCAATCATTGCAGCAGCTCATATTTGCATAAATGAACACACACACTTTTGGTTTCTTTCTTTAGGGTCTATTTTTTAAATAGATTTGTGTAAATATTTTAGACTATATTTGTTATTTTTCCTTTTATATCCCTGTTCAGAGCTGGGTCATAACAGTTGGCACTCTGCATCTTTGTCTTCCTCAGAGAAAGAATATGAACTTTACAAGAACACAGACATAAGACCTCCTTTCACCTACGCCACACTCATCCGACAGGTAACAAACACTTTTACATACACCTGATGAATGCTACAATTTTACACTATACAGTCCCCTGACAAAAGTCTTGTCGCTTATCCATTTTGTAGAAACAAAAGCTTATCACCTGACTTTAAATTAATCGATTGGTTTTAGAAATGTCTCATATGAAAGCTAAAACCCTCCCAAATTATGCTCAATATACTAAAATAAATTTGCTTCACTGAGGAAAGATTGATCATTAAATGAACATAGAAAGGTCAGATTTTGGCAAGACAAAAGTCTTGTCGTCTTGTCATATGATGCACCAATCCTAGATTACAGCCTCACCTGTGATCAGTTACTGATCGATCAGTTAGTGGGTGTGTATGAAAAAAGAAGCCCAGGCACACCAGACCTTCACATCAACTGCAACTTGACCTCTGACAACATGCCTAAGATCCACCCTGAGACCAAAGCTTTAATTATCAAGAGGCTGAAGACCAGATCCACTGCTGAGGTGGTGACACCTTCAATGTGTCTCAGCTTCAAGTACAAAGAATAAGAAAAAGATCTGAAATGACTGGAGAATGTTTTTGACAAGCCCAGGTCCAGCAGAAACTGCAAGACAACTGCTCGGGAGGAGGACCGTTTGTTGATTCGAAAAATCCAAGGCCCCTTTTCCACTGCAGCAGACTCCACCAGGCCTGGTCACCTCAAGTCCCTGTGTCAACCACAACAGTTTGTAGAATTCTGTCTCGAAATGGCCTCCATGGTCGAAATCAGTGCACAGAAACCAGCACTAAACAAAAGGCAATTAAAAAACCGTGTGGCATTTGCCAAGGCCCACAGCCTGCTAAAAGGATGGACACTGGAAAAGTGGCAGAAGGTGGATTTCTCAGATGAATCCTCGGTTGAATTACATCACAGCCGCCGCAAATATTGCAGGAGACCTACTGGAGCCACATGGATCCAAGATTCACCCAGAAAACAGTTAAGTTTGGCGGTGGAAAAATCCTGGTCTGGGTTCCATCCAGTCTGGGGCTGTGCGAGACATTTGCAGGGTGGAAGGCAAATATCAATAACCTAAAATATCAAGAAGTATTAGCTCCTCTTACATTCCCAACCATAAAAGGGGTCAAATTTTGCAGCAGGATGGTGCTCCATCACATACTTCTATCTCTACATCAAAGTTTCTCAAGGCGAAGAAGATCAAGGTGGTCCAGGACTGGCCAGCCCAGTCACCAGACATGAACATCATTGAGCATGTCTGGGGTAGAATGAANACCCTTTAATTATCCGTAATTGTCTTCTTCCTCCGGTGATTTCAGAGGGCTGTGTTTGAGCAGTGGATCCAATCGTTTTGTTCCAGTCTGTCGCTTCTGTCTGCTGTGGCTGCTGCCCTTAAACTCTTTGTTAATGTGTTAATTTTGTTGTCTAATACGTGTTGTCATAGTAACAGTCAGATTATTATTGTAGCAGACAAAAGCAAAACAAAAACTAAACAAAAATGAACAGGAAAGAAAATTAAAGGTGCCCTATACAGTACTATATAACTGTCTGCCACCTGATTATTCCAGTGTTATATTGGTTTGCTGGAAATGTTCCGCAATATGGCATTGAACATATCTATATTTTATCCGTATACCTGCATTTTTACTGCAAAAAATACCTTTAAAGACATGCATTATTAATATTAATGAGCTGGCTCGTGTCTGCACAGATTTTCTGTGGCCTGGTGGTTTCACCTTGTGCATAGAGATAGATACTGTCTGTTAAGATTTTTAATTTTATTTTGATTCCATTAAAGAAACAGTTGGCCAAACTTACTTACATAAAAATACTTAAATAAAACAAATATTTCTTGAGCAAAAGTTAATTTTAACTTCTTGTCAAAAGTTGGTAACAATTTGGAATCATACGTTTATTCAAATGTAATGTACCTCACATCAGGTTTTACAATATGCATGTCATTTAAATATTCTTAGTTTAAAGTGAAGAAATAATCATTATATATTCAGTTATATGTGCATGTACACTCAGACACTGAAGATGATCCAGAGCTTTGTTCATGTTTAGGATGATGTGTCTTATGCTTCAGGTTGGATCTGTGCTTCTCACTCAGAAGTTCACCTCAGTCAGTCTGGACTCTGCACACACTCTGGACCCTGAGAGAGTCCAGTCTGAGAGGATTCAGTCTGAAAGGCTCCAATCTGAAAGAGTCCAGTCTGAGAGCAGTGAGGAGGAGGCCCCTGACCCCCCCTCCACTGGAGCAGTACGACAACACCCCCTGGTCTACTCTCTGTCATCAGGTCAGGCTGAAAATAATATTTATACATGATCTCAGTTGTTCTTTTCAGATATGTTCTACATGTTTTACTATATGTTTGATTCTGATTAGTCATGCTTAGGATCATACTTGATTATTTCCATATTTCAATCATTGCAGCAGCTCATATTTGCATAAATGAACACACACACTTTTGGTTTCTTTCTTTAGGGTCTATTTTTTAAATAGATTTGTGTAAATATTTTAGACTATATTTGTTATTTTTCCTTTTATATCCCTGTTCAGAGCTGGGTCATAACAGTTGGCGCTCTGCATCTTTGTCTTCCTCAGAGAAAGAATATGAACTTTACAAGAACACAGACATAAGACCTCCTTTCACCTACGCCACACTCATCCGACAGGTAACAAACACTTTAACATACACCTGATGAATGCTACAATTTTACACTGTACAGTCCCTGACAAAAGTCTTGTCGCTTATCCATTTTGTAGAAACAAAAGCTTATCACCTGACTTTAAATTAATCGATTGGTTTTAGAAATGTCTCATATGAAAGCTAAAACCCTCCCAAATTATGCTCAATATACTAAAATAAATTTGCTTCACTGAGGAAAGATTGATCATTAAATGAACATAGAAAGGTCAGATTTTGGCAAGACAAAAGTCTTGTCGTCTTGTCATATATGATGCACCAATCCTAGATTACAGCCTCACCTGTGATCAGTTACTGATCAATCAGTTAGTGGGTGTGTATAAAAAGAAGCCCAGCACACCAGACCTTCAAATCAACTGCAACTTGACCTCTGACAACATGCCTAAGATCCACCCTGAGACCAAAGCTTTAATTATCAAGAGGCTGAAGACCAGATCCACTGCTGAGGTGGTGACACCTTCAATGTGTCTCAGCTTCAAGTACAAAGAATAAGAAAAAGATCTGAAATGACTGGAAATGTTTTTTGACAAGCCCAGGTCCAGCAGAAACGCCGCAAGACAACTGCTCGGGAGGACCGTTTGTTGATTCAAAAATCCAAAGGCCCCTTTTCCACTGCAGCAGACTCCACCAGGCCTGGTCACCTCAAGTCCCTGTGTCAACCACAACAGTTTGTAGAATTCTGTCTCGAAATGGCCTCCATGGTCGAATCAGTGCACAGAAACCAGCACTAAACAAAAGGCAATTAAAAAAACCGTGTGGCATTTGCCAAGGCCCACAGCCTGCTAAAAGGATGGACACTGGAAAAGTGGCAGAAGGTGGATTTCTCAGATGAATCCTCGGTTGAATTACATCACAGCCGCCGCAAATATTGCAGGAGACCTACTGGAGCCACATGGATCCAAGATTCACCCAGAAAACAGTTAAGTTTGGTTAGGGTGGAAAAATCCTGGTCTGGGTTCCATCCAGTCTGGGGCTGTGCGAGACATTTGCAGGGTGGAAGGCAAATATCAATAACCTAAAATATCAAGAAGTATTAGCTCCTCTTACATTCCCAACCATAAAAGGGGTCAAATTTTGCAGCAGGATGGTGCTCCATCACATACTTCTATCTCTACATCAAAGTTTCTCAAGGTGAAGAAGATCAAGGTGGTCCAGGACTGGCCAGCCCAGTCACCAGACATGAACATCATTGAGCAGGTCTGGGGTAGAATGAAAGAGGAAGCATGGAAGACAAAACCAAAGAATATTGATGAACTCTGGGAGGCTGTAAGACGCTTTCTTTGCTATTCCTGATGACTTCATCAACAAATTGTATGAATCATTGTCGAACCGCATGGATGCGTCCTTCAAGCTCATGGAAGTCATACAAGATATTAAATATGGATCTCACAGCACCACTACTTCATTCACTGACGTTATGCAACATATTTTTGTATTTGAAGTAAATTATTTGTTCAATTTTCTGTAGGCGACAAAACTTTTGTCTTGCCAAAATCTGACCTTTCTGTGTTCATTAAATGATCGATATTTCTTCAGTGAAGCAAATTTATTTTAGTTTATTGAGCATAATTTGGGAGGGTTTTAGCTTTCAGATGAGACATTTCTAAAACCAATCGATTAATTTAAAGTCAGGTTATAAGCTTTTGTTTCTACAAAATGGATAAGCGACAAGACTTTTGTCAGGGACTGTAATATAATGCAACTCAACAGAAAAGTATTCTGCATGCAGTACTCTTTGTAAATGACAGTACTCTTACACAGTGCTCTTCAACTGGTTATCTTAAACAATGTCCTTGCTTTGACCTTGTGCCTTTAGGCCATCATGGAGGCAGCAGACATGCAGCTCACCCTCAATGAGATTTACAACTGGTTCACTCGAACGTTTGCTTATTTCAGACGCAACGCTGCCACTTGGAAGGTACTGCACCACCATGCTTTATATATAAAATATTTAATAATCACATTTGCTGTTTTGAATGATCATCTATACAGTAAAAATAATGACTGAAGATAAAGACTGGGATAAAGTCTTACTTACAGAGTGATTCTTCAAATAAGTGATTTTCTGTACTCGTGGTTAATTTCACAGTCCATTCACTATTTAACTTGAACCTAAACCATGACATTTACCGAGATGTTTTACCACGATTGTGATGGACTGACATATCATAAGTATAGTCTAAATATTCACTGAGATAATAAAAAAGGAGATGTTGATTTTGGTCAGTATTGTCACTCCTGCTGGGATGTATTGTTTGATTTCCTGTTGCCTGTTTGAGAACGCCGTGCGACACAACCTGAGCCTGCACAAGTGTTTTGTTCGTGTGGAGAATGTGAAAGGAGCCGTGTGGACTGTGGATGAGGTGGAGTACCAGAGGAGGAGGTCCCAGAAGATCACTGGGTAAACATATACTAGGATCAACTTAATGTCAGAGCTGAACAATCTGAACAAAGGCATTGCAATGATGGAGATTTATTTGATTTAAATGTAGAATTCAGCTGATAGTTGTTTAATACATCCATTAAACTGTATTATCCAGTAGTAGTTCAGAAATCCAGTTAATGGAGAGTATTAAAGACAATATTATTTTAATTTGTCAAGATTGGATTATCTCACATAAATGTAATTGTTCATAAGTGTCTGTTTATTTGATTGACTTTGCAGGAGTGGATCAGTGACTAAAAGTGGATTTGGTGCTCCACTGACCAGCAGCTTACAAGTGAGGTCTACTTTTACTTAATAATATCATAAAAACATGTCTGTGAATACACTAATGTCTCTTAGATTTAGACAAACTTTGTATGTCTAAATCTGAATGTTATGACTGAATTGTTTTCAGACTGCGCTGGCTGAAGTTGCAAGACTGAAAAATGGATTCCTCGACAGAAAAATAGGAAACACACTGGAGAAAACAAACACCACTGCACAAGTTCAAGAGTGAGTAAAATACTCATTAAGTGGTTTATTAAGCCTCAATTATTCTTAATTAACTATTTGTTCATTATGAAATAAATCTTTGTTCGTGCTTTATTAAGGCTAATTAATGTGTAGATAATTAAAGTGAATGATCTATTATGAGGTATAATATTGTTTGTTGTGTAGCACCATGCAGTTTTGGTGATACTGGAATTTAACACAATTTTGTGACGTGATGTGTTAATAAACAAACATAAGCACATAAACAGTATAGTAAGTATAATTTAAACATAAACAAACAAGAACATAAATAATTATCAGTTATCACCGGTCCATTTTCTTCCACTTATCTGGGGCCGGGTTGCAGGAGCAGCAGTCTAAGCAGAGACTCCCAGACTACCTTCACCCCAGACACTTCCTCCAGCTCCTTCGGGGGGATCCTGAGGTGTTCCCAGGCCAGCCCAGAGACATAGTCCCTCCAGCGTGTCCTGGGTCTTCCCCGGGGCCTCCTCCCAGTGGGACATGCCCAGAACATCTCCCGATAGAGGCGTCCAGGAGGCATCCGGATCAGATGCCTGAGCCACCTTAACTGCTCCTCTCAATGTGGAGGAGCAGCGGCTCTACTCCGAGCTCATCCCATGTGACTGACCTCCTCACCCTATCTCTGAGGGAGCACCCAGCCACCCTGCGGAGGAAACCCACTTTGGCCGCTTGTATCCACGATCTTGTCCTTTCAGTCATTACCCAGAGCTCATGACCATAGGTGAGGGGAGGAACATAGATTGACCAGTAAATCGAGAGCTTTGTTTTTCAGCTCAGCTCCCTCTTCACCACAACAGTCCGATAAAATCACCACAGCACTGAAGACACTGCACCGATCCACCTGTCAATCCCATGCTCCATCCTCCCCTCACTCATGAACAAGACCCTGAGATACTTGAACTCCTCCACTTGAGCCTCAGTATCAGTCATCAATAAACCAAATCATCTTCTTGGCCTCTCTTCTAATGGCAATATGTTCTTTCCAGGACACTCAACTCCACAGATCAAGATTCGCTGTTGTCAGAAATGCATTTCAAAACTACTGACATCGATGACCCCTTTGTTGACCTTGAATGATTTAAGTTTAGATTTCGAGTTCACAAAGGCTGAGCTGTAACAAGCACATGTTCTAACACCGCTTATAGTCAAAGTGTTTTTTGTATTGTTTTATGTTTAAATATTATATGTTCCAAGTTAAGGCTACATCAGTTTCATAAAAATGTGCATCTAAATGAAATGTATTGTGTAGAGAGAAAAGCCATATATCTTTTGTTCACTGTGGTCATTATTGTATGGAAGTGTTTAGTCCATGGTGTCCTACAGTGTCCTGTCTGTGTCATCATATGGATCCAAGAAAATGTTTACAATTATTTTTTTTATTATTTTATGAACAATTACTGTGTTTCATCATTTTAAAATCACGTTTCTCTGTGTTTTTACTTAGTTAAATCTGGGGTCCCAAACCTTTATTGCAAATGTAGTTTGTTCCCTAATATCAATATTGGAAAAAAGTTGAGAATTCGCCTTTCACAGTTTGAAATTCAGCGACCCCAGCTTTAATAAACAAATAGTGTTTTACATCTCTGTGTAGATAAAATATGCCAGAAAGTGAATTTGTTCATTGTAAATCTGTTACTCGTTTACTCATAATAAATGGCATAAATAAATGTCGCAAAATACTCACTAATTTGTAGTGGTCTATAAGTTTTATTGTCAGTTAAATCATAGAGTGAATTGGTTCATACACTGTAAATCCAAATAAGTTACCAGAACTCAACAAAAATGAGGAAATCAATTGCCTCATTTATATTAAGCTGATGAACTTAAAAGTCACAATTTTCTAGAACTTTAAAGGTTGGACTTGATACTTGTACCTTTTGATAACAGCTGAATTAAAAGTGCTCATTTAGCTTAACTCAGATATTTGCAGTTAGTTTTCAGACCACTGGAATAATTACATTTTCAGTTTGTATGTAGTTCATGATTTTGTTCACACAGTCCAGTACATCCAGTTGTATCTAGAGGTGGGACCAAGTCGTCGTTTTGCAAGTCTCAAGTAAGTCTCGAGTCTTTGACCTCAAGTCCGAGTCAAGTCCCAAGTCAAATACAGGCACGTTCAATTTGAGTCTCGAGTCACTGGCCCATAAGTCCAAGTCAAGTCCAAGTCGTCTGTTTTGAGCTTCAAGTCATTTCAAGTCTTTAAAGTACCAAATGTAGCTTTATTTTTTGTAATTTGTATGAATTTTAAACTCAATTGTACTTATAAAGTCTTAGTATATTTATATAATTCATTAGCTAGGACCACACCAACAACGACATAGTGTGAAGAAGTTTATTGATAATGTACGAGGCGGGGCAGAGATGGCTGGGTTGAGACTTTAGGTGGGGACTCCGTCTCAATCTTCAATTGGCCCAGCCAGAACAGGACCCCCCTTGCAGGGGTCTTATGATTGAAAGACAAAATTGGGGATGGGAGGGTGGGGTCCAGTTAGCCCAGACAAACTGGGATGATGGGAAAGGCTGCTACATATAGGCTTCTGGGAAATTCGAGGTGTGGTGGAGGTGAGTTGTGGTTCGCTGGTGAGAGGAGAGGGCGGCTGAGGCGTGGTCCTGCTCCTGAATCTCACTTCATCATATTAACTACATGTATTTATATAAGAGTTGTAGAAATGCAAATTTTTCCTTTTTAAATGTCTTGAGAAGATCTTAGAGTGAATCAGAATAGAACGAAGTCAGATTTAAAAGCGCTTCTCAAGTCACAGGTCTCAAGTCCGTGTCAAGTCCCAAGTCATTGACCTGCAAGTCCAAGTTGAGTCCTTGGGACTTTTAGTCCATTTTATCAAGTCAAGTCTCAAGTCCTAAAAATAGTGACTCAAGTTTGACTTGAGTCCAAGTCACGACTTGCAAGTCCCACCTCTGATATCTACACACATTATAGACTACAAATAGACACATCATAATATACACACATTATACACACTGTAGGAGGGGGATTAGAACCCAGGTCCCTCATGTGAATGTCAGGGGATTTACCAGTGGAGCTCCCCAACTGAATGTAAACTACACACAGTCAATCATACATCATAGTATACATATATTCTACTATAAACACATTATAGTATACATACATTATACTATAAACACATGACATTATACATATAAACACATTATACATATATTAGATCATACACACCCTAGAAGGGGGATTTAAACTCAGGGATGTGAAAATCAGGAGGTTTACTAGTCTAATCAATATTATATAATATGTATACAGTTCAGTAATACATACATACATTATAGTATAGACATAGTACATTAAACACACATTACATATTATTTTGTTAATTACTTCATTCTACTAAGTTGTACCTCATCTATGTTTTTAAGTTAATCTCACTTATATCCACATTAGTTCACTTTAATAAAAAATAAAAAAAAGAGTTAAAATTACTCAAAAAGAACATGTTACAGCAACTTGACATGATTAAGTTAGTAGGACTATTTCTAAAACTTTGAGTATACACAACTTAATTTAATTACTCTGATCGTTCAGGTTTACAGTGTCCACACACATATCACACTACACTACTTCTATATTTAT
Source organism: Boleophthalmus pectinirostris (assembly GCF_026225935.1). Taxonomy (NCBI): domain Eukaryota; kingdom Metazoa; phylum Chordata; class Actinopteri; order Gobiiformes; family Gobiidae; genus Boleophthalmus; species Boleophthalmus pectinirostris. The sequence continues at coordinate 2,931,964 of NW_026571152.1, forward strand.
GAAGTGAATCTCAGCTAAAATGCGCTCTTTTTGTACATTATTTAAGAGACTCACTGCAAAATAATACAGTGACTTGATCCGACACAACTCTACACATTACACAAAACGTTTCCACTACAGCTAAAAGACCAAGAGCTCATGTTTTTATATTTTTGTAACAGGCACGTGCCGTTCCTGTTTCCATGTGGGACAATGCAGTGACTCAAATAAACCACTGAACTCATCTCTACTATTATTATTATTCCATCTATTTGCACAAGGAAAAGGAAGGACATTGTTTTAAAAGACACAGCAGTGGGTCTGGAAAATATGATTTGATACAATGACCATTGTCACCAAATAATGTCCACACAGTTACATCTTTCACATTGGTCTATTTCACAAGCATCTAAGAGACAGTAGTGTGGATATTTGTAGCTTGTAGTTTGTTGTAGTAAATTATTGCAGTTAACCATCTGCAAATCTACACTGTGATTTAACCCCCATGTGGCCTTTCCTAAACTATATGTAATTGATTATTGAAATAATAATATTGTCAATGTAGTTCTGAAAATATTCCACATTTGAATATAATTATTAATGCTACAAAAAGAGCAATTGCAATGAAAACTGAGAAATAAAAGTATGTTGTAAATTTCCCAATGAAGGATAAAGTGATAAGTCTTAAGTTTTGTGAGTAATTCAGTCATTACGGTCATTACAAATTTGTCCGCAGTCACGTTCACATCAAAATCTGATTATTGTCTGATTTCTGGACCTTTAAGATGATTTAAATGACATGCAAATGATCACAATCAGAGATGATTTGGCATGACATTTCAATATTCTTTTAACCTAATAAATCAGATAATAATTTGATTTTGAGAGTTTGTGTAACCACAGCCAGTGTCTGATACTTAAACCTAATACTTTTAAAGACATGTTTTTGTACATTCTGCTACTGTATATTTACATAAAATTGCTTTGCCTTATTGGGATACTCCAAATATATGACTTGTTTTTAATGCATTTGTATATAGAGCTATAAATAAAATGTATTATATATTATTCTTTTTGTCCATATCTCCCACACTAAATAAAACTGTACTCCTGTTAAAAAAAAACAAAAAAAAAAAACAACACATGTGGTGGCACCTGCGCTGGCTCTGACACACAGCCCAAAGTGGAGCTGTTACTGGGGCTTCTCTCTCAAACGCAGAACAAAGTGCTGGCTCCTCGATGCTTGTTTTGACTAATGTCAGTAATTGTCGTGCCTGATAAGGACTTTAGCTTTGGCTCGGGGGGAGCGCTTTGATTGGCCGTCACACCATTATGACGCCTTCCGCTGATTGTCTTGTTTATCGACTGGAGTTATCTCCGAGCTCCACAGCTTCAGCGCTGTCACTTCTGCGCCGCTTTGAAGTGAAGTGTACTCACTATGAGGCGGACATGTTGTTTTTTTCATCTGGATATTTTGACAGTCAACAGTGTGTTAAAGCACCAAGCCTCCTGTCTGTACCACACACCAAACAGAACGAGCACTATAGAAAATAAAGAGCACACTCAGTGTCATTTAATGCTTTGAATAATCCCAGGGCCTAAAGAATTGCAGAAGAATGATCAGCAATTAACAATTATTACAGTTACTGCGTATGTGTTTTGTTTTGCTTTTTTATGTCAAATGTTCACCTCACCTCTCACCTGGGAGGCTTGGTTCAAATAGTCCTGGATTCAAACTCTTCTAAACCTCGATGAGAGACCACTGGAAGAGAGAAGAGCTAATGTAATGTGTGGAACATAATGACCACAATTATCCTATGAAGTAAGATTCCAAAGGATCTTCCTGCTCATGTGAAATACATCGATAAAAGATAAATGCTAATCACTATATTTGTATAAACATGTTCTATATCGGCTTTTTAAAGCCTGATCCCATCAGATCTCTGAAGCTCAGCAGGCTGGGTCTGGTCAGTAGTGGTGTGTGTGTGTGTGTGTGTGTATGTGCATGTCTGTGTGTGTGTGTTTGTGTGTGTGTGTGTGTGTGTGTGTGTGCGTGTGTGATGGTGGAGATCAGAAGGGCCAATGGTGCAGATTGGCAGCCTCACTTCTCTCAGTCTGCTCCAAGGCAGTTGTGCTTAGAATAGGAGCTGTGGAGCAAATAACTAATGATCTGTAAAGTGCCTTTGAGTGTCTATAAAATTATATATAAAACTGATGCATTATTATTATTATTATTATTATTATTATTATTATTATTATTATTATTATGTGATAGATTTACAATTACAGTTGAATATAAAACCATATTTTGTGTGGGGTGTGTGGGGAATAGCTGCATTTCAGACGACATCACAACATTCTATAGTCCAATAATATTTCATACAGGTGAATATTGTTAAAATGCAGTTTTTTGTTTTAATACAGTGAGTTCTGGGGTTTAGTCACTGACAGATCAGTGATCTCACAGATCACAGTCAACATTTGTGAATTTACCCTCTGGATATTTCATGGTAAATGTAATACAGTGTATAGAGAACACAGACTCCTGCCCCATCCAGGAGTCTGACATCACCACATTCTACAGTCTGAAAACCGAGTGCCACAGTGAGGCAGCAGGGTCTAGTGGAAACTGTTGTTGTGTCCTTAGACAAGACACTTCACCCACGTTGTCAAGTATGAATGTGGTGTGTGAGGGTTGAGACTAGTCAGATCGGCAGCCTTCAGTCTGCCCCAGGGCAGCTGTGACTACAGTATCTCACCATCATATATGGAGTGAATGAAGAATTCTCTGTAAAGAGCCTCGAGTATCATGAGTTATTTTATTCTGTACACTGGTCTGCAGCGTGCTGTGATGTCCCGTAAACCTCCGTCATATTCATTTCCTCTAATAAGTGTTTGTGTAAAGCTGCATACATTACTGTGTCCTCACACACAGATGTGACATGTGTCTGTGGTGTGTTAGAGACACAAAACAGGGCGCTCCAGGGCAGCGGCCCTTATCACACTTTGAACAGCCAACACAGGGACCAGGAGAGAGGAGGAGGAGGAGGAGGAGGTATTTTGATCATCAAACACACAACAGCCATGTCCAGTTCGCAGTCAGCAGGCGGTGACTCAGGAGTTTTGGGTGGAGGTTTCCTGGCCTCTGTATTGTGGACGGTCCCGGGGCAGTGGGACAGAGGAACTACTGAAACACACATGACTATACAACATGAGCCAAAATGAGAGTTAGAGATGGTCCCAGGACGACACATCCCCACCAATGGACTGAAGGCACACATCGACAAAACTGAAGGCAAGTTTTATATTACACTCTTATTGTTGTTTTATTTATTATTTATTTATGCTCTGACGCATTTTGTGCTTCATATTGTCATAATAACTAGAGCTTTTTTATTAATGGAGGCAGTAGAATAAGAGTGACATGTACACAGTATCCACCAAAACACTGAATAAAATGAATAGAAAACCTGTTGGAAACACAGAATACACTTTATATATTTTGTCCTTTACTTTCTTTTGGTACTGAGTATAAATGCATGTGCAGTGCTGTATTAGTAAAAAATAACTAGAGTTGTAAAAAATCAACTTAAAATGTGATTTTATTATTTATTTTATGTTTGCATTTCCATGTACAGTCTGAATGACTGTCTGGAGTGTGTCGTGTGTGCATAAAGTGCAACATTAGGGCAGCATCATTTTTGGGAAACTTTTAATTAGATTGATGATTAATGTTTTAAAATCAGGTTTCAATTTACAGTTCACATTTGAAAAGCCCAATTTATAACATGCATGTAGAGGGCTAAACATGACGATAACATTTCCATATGATGACAGGATATTTTGTTGGTTGAGGACATTCAGTTACCCAAATAATTTCAGTCTTTGTTTTGATAATTTGATGATTGCACCACTTCAGATTGCAGCTGTTCAGTCGTACAAACATGCTTTACGTGGCCTAGAGTGTAAATGGCCTGTGTATGATTGTGAGCTCATATTTCTTTTTGCTTCTGAAGGCAGTCTGAGGTTAAAGTCCGAGCGACTTCCTGAGCCAGTCCCTGATTGTGGAGGAAATGCCATCGACCCTGACCTCATCAGCTGTGAGTCCCGTGTGATGACTGCTGCACAGAGACAACACCTCCTCACAGGGGGGCTGAGATAGAGTGACCAGACGACACTATTTACCCAGGACAGTCCTCTGTGTCCCCTGTGTCCCCAACCCATTTGTAGCAAAACCATGCTTGAAAAAAGCAACAACATTTATAACCCACAAGTGAGTTGAGAAAGCACAATGTTGAACCATGTATCCCACGGGCTTTTAGAATTATCATTACAACATTACAACTGTTCCGTGGGGCAGTACTGTTTTCTGCAGAGGGCTGGTGTAATTGTAACTTGTGGTTAAGATAATTAATGTGAGCAAATATGATATGAAAAAGCAAATGTTACAAATAACTGCAATACAATCGTCCCTCACTATATCACAGTTCACCTTTCGCGGTCTCGCTGTTTCACGGATTTTTTTGTGTGTGCAATTTTGCGTGCTTTTTTTTTTTTTTTTTTTACAGCGTATGAATGCATTTTGCGTATTACCAGCGGGTAGTAATTACACACAGGTGGGTCAGGACTAAACCAGGTCTAAACCAGGACTAATTTTGGACTTCAGAGAGAGAACCCCAAGCAAAGTGGTGCACTGAACTTTGTTTTGAGTCGGCCATGGTTCTATGGGATAGGCCCAGTAAATACAGAAATATTCACCATAAACAAGTCGAATAATCTGCAACTGGACAGATCCATGAACAGTCAACTGCACCGTAGAATTCTGACCTGTCCTGACTGTTGTGATCTATACAATTAAAAAAATAATATGAATGTATATTTTTTAACAAACTGTCAACCAGAATTAAAATCACTAGCCTATTTTTCCGAGACACTGCAGGCTTATGGTTACCGTATTTTCCACACTATAGGGGCTCTGGATTATAAGATGCACTGTCACTGAATGGTCTATTTTCAAACTTTTTTCACATATAAACCACACCGGACTATTTAATGTGTTCACAATAACTCTCAACTTTGTTCAATTGTAACGTGTAAAAAAAATACTGTTTGAGACGCTAAATTGTTAGAGTATTCACAATAAGTCATAATTGTTCAAACAGTTGGGTGATTCCGGCGTCCAGCACGTCCACATCCCTCTCGTCATGATCCGAGTCAGTGTGGTTACTGTTCCCTGGAGTTCAGTTCAGTGATGATTCTGGTCTTGGTGAAAGCTCGGACCACAGTTGATACTGATCCTTAGTCCAGGCGTCCTCGATCTGTTGGCAGATCGTGGTGTAAGTGGCTCGGCGCTGTCTCTCTGTCTTGGTGAATGTGTGTTCTCCTTCTCTCAATCCACTGCTCCCACACAGCTTGCAGCATGTCTCTTGACAGGTGCATTTTGATATTAAAAGGAATCACAGTATGTATTACTCCACAATCAGTGTTGGGAGTAACGCGTTATAAAAATTTGTAACAAATTACTGTAATGCGTTGCTTTTTGCTGTAATGCATGGAAAAAAATAGTAACATTTGACTCGGTACAAATGTCAGTAATGTGCATTACAGTGCATTTTTAACATGGATTGAAGTGGTGGGCTTTTCTTCATACAAATTCACTAACATTACCGCGATATCAACAAAGGTGAAAGGCTCAAGACGCGCCCGCATAGATCGTCAAGTAACCGTGAGCGAAAGGACCGACACAGAACTCTGCGTTCCACTGGGCGATGCCTTGCAGACATCCTGTTCCATGGACTCGTGGTTCTCTCAGGGGCGGTCCTAGATTCCAAGTTCTAGTCCAAGATTAGTCCTGGTTTGGTCCTGGTTTAGACCTGGTTTAGGCCTGGGTTAGTCCTGGTTCAGCTCTGGTTTAGTCCTAGTTTAGTCCTGGTTTAGTCCTGGTTTTGTCCTGGTCAGTCCTGGTTTAGTCCTGGTTTAGTCCTGGTTTAGTCCTGGTTTAGTCCATATACGGCACAAAAGTTCAGCATCTTCACAGTTATTTTGGTGAGAGTAACTTGAAAGTGCTGCAATAGTCGTGTAATGCCTTACATTTTAAATGCAGTAATATTGTAATGTAACTAATTACTTTGAAATGACAGTAAAAAGTCATAAATAAAACATTAAATATTTTAAAGTAACTTGCCCAACAGTGTCTGCGATGCTCGTGACTACAGGAGCCGTAATGGTGCAAGTGGTGCGGCCTTGTAGTTTACTAAAGACACATGAATAAATTCATATAGAAGGTGCTCTGGATTATAAGGCGTGCAGTCATTTTTTGATGAAATTAAAGGCTTATAAGTGCGCCCTATAATGTGGAAAATACAGTATGTATGTTAAGCGTTTAATGACTTGGAGGCATTTCAGATCCCTTTTCTTCCTCACACTCTTGTCTGGTCTTGTGTTCTCCTTTAGCCCAGCCTCTCCCTGCTGCTGTCCCGGTTCACTCTGCGGTCACTGTAAAGGAACCCCAAAAACACCAGAGCTCCCAGTCCCAGTCCAAAAGCAGACCGAGCTGTCCCCAGTGCGGGCTGCAGATCCCAGAGCACAAACACCTGAGGGGAGCAGGCGGCTCTAGTGTGTCTGTCCACAGCAAAAACAGCAAGAAGAGTCGCAGCAAAGCAGACAGCACAGCCCATCTGAACCAACCTGCTGCCAATACTAACAGAGGTATGCAACTCACTGAAGTCTGTAAAGCCAGAGGTCAGAGAAAACTCACCTTGAATCCCACTTCCCTCCACACAATATCTAGGCTGTTATGTTGTTTAGTGAAGATCTGGCTACCGCTGTATTTATAGTTTCATTTAATCTAAAATTATGGCTATTTTATCATCTGCAATCATCATTTTATTTGATCAAAATACACATAAAAAAAAAAATAAATCCGTAACATTTGGTCAAAAACATTGGCTACATACAACGATTCCTTTTCCCTTTTTGTTTGGTATGTGACTTTGACATGAGAACAGTGAAGAGTCTAAATACTGTGAAATATTGTCCAGGTTTAATTCAAATGACTCTGCAGCTCTTATTCAGTTCAGGGTGAGACTCACAGAACCTCGTCAAAAAAGCCTGGTCCCACTGAGACGAGGAAACATGTCAACTATTATTAAACCTGTGGGACAGTGTTCGGCTCACTCACCTCACCACCGTGTCACACACACACACACACACACACACACACACACACACACACACACACACACACACACACACACACACACACACACACACACACACACACACACACACACACACACACACACACACACACACACACACACACACACACACACACACACACACAAACACGCTCACACACACACACACACACACACACACACACACACACACACACACGCACACACACACACACACACACACTGGGCACTGCATTCACTTCAGGAGGTAAAAATAAAGACCAGGGACACAGCAGAGATCTGGGTGTATGTGTGTATATATAGTGTATATATATGGGCCTGTGTGGGTGTGTATGAGCAGGTGTATTTGGAACATATAGAGTAAGACAGCTTGCCATAAGACTGCACAATACATCGCAACTGAATTAAAATTTGAGTTGCCACAATTATCAAATTGCAAAGGCAGTAATTTAATAGATTAAATCAGGAGTGTCAAACTCATTTTAGTCCGGGAGCCTGTATCCAACCTACTTTGATCCCAAAGAGGCCGGATCAGAAAACTCATGTCATATAAACCCCAAAAATAACACTAAGTTCAAATATTTGTGCAGAGAAACACAAATCTATTACAGAAATCTTTTTTAACTGATGAACTCTTTCTTTAATAAAATATAATATTATGAACAACCTGAAACTTTAAGGAAAATTGTATTTCAAAACAATGTTTTAATATGAACTTGTATGTAAATTGGAATAAGTCAATTTTTTCTTTGAAAATCCTGCACTCGGCTCCACTTTTCTCATGTTGGACATTTTTCTGATGAGGGTGTCACGGTCAACAGTCAAAACGATCGTCCTTTAAGAGCGTTTGGAAAGAGACAAGTCTTCATTTGTGCTGCTCTGGTGGGAGGGGCCACGTACAGAGACACTGGAGACGCTGCTCTGCTCAGCACCGCAGAAAATAAAATAAATAAATAAATAAATTATATATATATATATATATATAATATATATATATATATATATATATATATATATATATATATATATATATATAATATATAATTTAATTTTTATAGAAATATAATTCAAATATTTTAGTAGAAAATCAGACGAGGGCCAGATTAAAGGTCTCGGAGGGCCGGATCCTGCCCCTGGGCCATATGATTGACACCCCTGGATTAGATAATAAAATTATTATATATTATTAAATTACTTACTTAAATATGAACAGAATGTCGTCTGCAAAGAGCAAAATATGCTGTATTTTTGTAGAAAACTCTTGTACCTGTAGTTTCGAGCTGTATAAACATGTCTGAAATGATCAGGGTTCTTGTTGATGCTCCTGCAGTTGTTTACAGCTCTGAACAGTCATTATTATTTGTTAGGGTTTGTTCCCACAAACTCAGCTCTTTTGAAAATCCTCCCAGTGTCTTTGGTGTTGAATAATGGCATCACTCTCTGAAGCTATTGTGAAAAATAATTGCACTTTTGTTCACTTGTACTGACAGAGATAAAGTTGAACTTTATGAGTTTAGGTTTAATGTGGATAGGCCCAGTAATTACAGACATATTAACCATAAACAAAACAAAACATGTGTATTTGAACAGTTGAATTCTTGTAGAGTTCTGCCCTGGCCTCCTGCTCAGTGCTGGAGGCAGGAAAATGTTGAAAATTGGACCAAATAAAAACTTAACAAATACAAGTTGAAGTGAATCTTGTTTTGACCAAATTAGTCTTTGTAAAGTTTGTCTGTGTGAGACTTTGAATGTGCACTTTGTTCTAGTTTTATCAAAGTGTGAGGGCCACTCGTTGTTTACCACTGTACCCGTGTTGTTCTCCCTGAAGTGAGGCATTAAATCAATACAGAAGCATCATATAATAATAATAAGCTGTTTTCATCTAGCACAAAGACATTAGCATACGTTATGTGCACCGGGGGGTGGATCACCGAACACACCGGACCCCACTCCCCAGGGGATAGTGCCATTTCCTTCATTTACTTCCTTTGAGTAAACAGGATAAAACAGCTCGATTTGCATGAGCTCTCACACTCCTCTGCCTCATACAAGGATGAAAAACCAAAGCCGGAAAAACAATGCAACGATAACAATTGTAAAACATGTACTTTAGCGCAGCACCGGGGTTAATATATGCAATCTGATGTGCGGCTAATTTGGTACAATTATCAGCTGACAGTTTAGTGCATAGATGTGTTGATCATTGGCCTTTTTCCTCTCCCCAAGGAACGAACGAGCCGTGATTAAGTAAACACGCTCATATTTGATCATGACTACAAAGCTCTGGAAACTTTTGGCACAACAAATAAACACATGAGAGATTAATTGAGGGTTAATCATGTTGTTAATCCGGTGTTTGAAGAGTTCTGACGGCGTTGTAGACTTGCAACAGTAGCAGCACAGGTGTATTTGTGTTAGTGGGAAGCTCGGCAGGAGGGAGGCGGCAGGAGCGAGCTCTAGTGAAGTCGGTCGGCAGTGGATCAGGGGCATAGGCTCCCAACTTAAAGGTCATTAGTTTGATTCCAGGAGATGTTAAACCAGGTCGCAGTTTTGTTTAATGTGGACAGGCCCAGTGATTAGAGATATTAGACATAAACCAGGTCAGAACATCTACTGCACGGCGTTTAACCTACGTACCATATTTTTCGGACTATAAGGCGCACTTAAAATCCTTTAATTTAATTTTAATTCCATTCAGATCCTCTTACAGTTTACATCACACAGATCAGATATTTTTTGTTGTCCCAAGAGTCAAAAAACAAACAGGAAAACACTCATTTAAATATAAAGCTCCTTCTGATTGGAACAATCTTCCTTCATCGATTCATACATTAACTTTGTTTAAAAATGCTCTGGTTCAATATTTGCATAACCCATGTAATTGTTTTTGATCATTTTGTTGAATTTTTGTTGTTCATCTTGTTCTGATCATCTTTGAACTCTGTTTTTTTTGTTTTTTTTCCCCTCAAACTTGTTTTATTATATGTCAGACAGTCAAGTGTGTGTGAGTGTGTGTTTGTGGTTGTGTTGATTTTGTTGTTTTCATGCTTTTAAAAATGTATTTATCCTACTGTGTGCCCTACTGTATCTGTCTTTTGTTGTTGTGAGGACCCCCTCGAAAATGAGATGGCAAGACATCTCAAGGGGCTTATCCTCCAAATAAATAAATTCTAAATTCTAAACTGAAATTCTCCGGTGCGCCTCATGTATTCAGTCTGGTTGTGTTTACAGACCTCGAACTGATTTTAAGTGGTACACGGCGCTCAAAAATCTGTCAAAATGTTTTAGTATGACTTTGGTAAACTACGAAGCCGCACCTCTTGTTGGATTGTCGGAGCATTACTGCAACCATAGTCAGGGGCCTTGTGAAGCAAATCCGACAGAAGATAAACTGCATCTGCGCACAAAGAGGGAGCTGTTTTTTCAGAGCTTATACTTTATGCAAATGAGTCATGTGGTTTTAACTTTAGTTACTGTAAAACGTAAACAAATGTGTCAAAGCTGCATTAAACACATTATTACTCTAATTATTATTATCACATTATTACTTAAATGATCCACCCACTTTCACATTCATAAAACACATTCACCAAGACAGAGAGGAAACGCCAGGCGAGTTACACCACGATCTGCTGATGGATCATGGACCAGTATCAAGTGTCGTTCTTTTTTTTTGCTTAATGCTCCTTATAATCCGGTGCATCTTACGTCAAACGCTGCTCACTATACTCAGGATTGCCTCTTCTCAGATCTGACCTGTAACCTGGTTGTGTTGTGTCACCTGCTTATCTCCAAGGTGATGGATAAGTTAATAATGCCATACTGTGGAACAACCTGAACCCTGCCCTCCTGCTCCATATAAAACTAGCCATGGGTTGTGCTGGGGTAATACAAGTTTTACTCACATATATGGGAAAAATGGGCACAGGCCCTTTAATGCTGCAACTGCCCGATCTTTGAACAATGAACAGTCCTCAAAATGTATGGAATCAATTTGAAGTCAAATAGTTTAAAGACGCTTTTAAAACATCAAGCAAAAAAGTCTGAATCAAAATACCAAATAAAACAAATCAAACCAAACTAAAAAGTAAAAAAAAAAAAAAAAAAAAGATTTGTGTAATTGTGTAAAATTTCTGTCTTTGCCTCTTTGGAAACATTTTATTTTTATTCCGCTTCTTTCTCAGTTTTGGCACAAATGTGACAGGTCAGTGGGATTTCCATGGGTGAATTCCCATTGGCTCATTTATGGTTGACGGACAGCTGAGCATGGGGCTCCAGACGTTTCCTGCTGAAGTCCTGGCGACTAAAACTAACAAGTTTGTCCAGGACTTCCACTGTACAGATTAATGTTGTTCCAGAAGAACCATCCACCAGAGAATGCTGAATAATAGAAAAGCTCTGAGCACCAAAACTTCAACAGGAAACGTCACAACAGCTTCAGGAGCTCCAAGCTCAGCTGTCCGTCAAACATAAATGAGCCAATGGGAATGCACCCATGAAAACCCCGCCCACCAAAACTGCACCAAAACGTCCAATGAGGAGACCAAAGAAAACTGCACTAAACACGACCGAGAAAGACAAAGATGGAGATTTTACACAATTACACAAATAATTTACTTGCAATCTTATATATTCTATTTTAGTATTATTATTTTTAATTTGTTTCATTTGGTATTTTGATTTATACTTTTTTGGTTGATGTTTTAAAAGTGTTCTTTGAACTATTTGACTCCATAAAATGTTGCCTATAACAGGAAGCTGAAACACACAGAGAGCTCTTTAATGCTGCAGTGTCACATGAACACAGTCCATGAAGCTGGAGATAATAGTGTCTGATGTAAAATTAAAATCATAATAAATTGTGAAATATATGATCCTCCTTAAAACATATTGGTGGTTTTCAGATTGTAGAATGTGATGTCATGTTTCCAGATGAGGATAAGAGCCAGTTTTCATATGAATTATATTGTACTTTACCAAGAAATATCAGAAAGATGAATTCTCAAATATGGGACCTGATTATTTCTATTATTAACTAGACCCAACAAAACTCTGTAGTTGAGCAACACTGAATTGACTGTCCCCATCTGTAAGAAATAATATTGACCTCCAGAATGTTGTGATGTTGTCTGAGACGCAGTGATTGACACGTTTGTCTCTGTCCCTGTCCTCAGATGTGTGTTTTGACCTGCTGCTGTCGTGTCTCTTCTGTCACTGCTCGGCTCTGCTCGTCGGCCTGCTGGAGCTGTGTTCTTCGGGACTCTCCTCTCTGTGTCTGGGTTGCGGGGAGGGCTGCGTTCACTGCTGCTGCTCCGGACAGGGCCCCCCGGTGGAGGAGCTGAGCTGTCACACCCACTGTCACTCGGTCCTGGTCCAGTCCTGTTGTGAGCCCATAGAGTGTCTGGAGTTCTGCCTCGAGTGCTGCCAGATATGCCACAGGAGCTGAGAGGGACACGGCCGCATACTGAACACAAGAAAGTTGTTTAAACCTCTGTGAAGTCGCACCGATCAAACACAAACCTACACAGAAACTGTCAGTCGTTCGTGCTGTTTTGTGCAGCAAAAAGTTTAGTTTGTGCTGTTTTAATTTTTGGGATATTAACAATTCTTTCATAGGTTAAATTGGGGTCAGCAGCCTTCAGGACGCTTCAAAATGCTCTAAAATGCTCAAAATCGAGTCATTCGTTTGTGTTTTGTTTGTGCTACTTTAGTTTTTGAGATATTAATGATTCTTTTATAGGTCAAATTAGGGTCAGCAGCCCCCAGGAAACTTCAAAATGAAACAAAATGACACAAAATGGAGTCATTCATTTGTGCTTTGTTTGTGCTGCAAAAAGTTTAGTTTGTGTGATTCTGGTTGTTAAGATATTAGCAGTTTGATTTTCAGGTGCCACCTAGAGCCTCCTCTCAATTTCATTTCTCTCCAGCGACTAACTCAGGAATCAGAATACAGTAGACAGTTTGCAAGAACCTCAGAAGTTGTAGACCGCACACTGGCCAATCAGCTGTGAGCTGTGACGCCATGACGTCAAACTCGTGGCATTTGTCTGAGTCCCTTTTGTGGAACAGCACAACAGTAAACAAAGAGTCGAGATGGATGTAGACGAAGACAAGACGTGTTGGCAACGATTCCTGAGATCGAGGATTTAAAGCCGAAACAAAGAGAATGTTTGGTGAAAGACGTGATTGTCCTTCTTCCTACGGGATTCGGTCCATTACATACGTCATGACCAAATAGTGATTGGTTAAATAAAAAAGTACCCGTCTACCATCGAGCGAACGAATCCTAATGCCTAAGAAACCGAAACCGGATGATCAATCAGGTTAAATCATCCAGCCCCTCAAAATGTTAAATAGCCTCAAAACAGCAGAATATTATATGAAACATTTGTATTTTGTTTGTGCTGTGACTGTTTTCATTTGTGCAAGTTTATTTCTAAAATTAATTATTATTATTTTTGCGGAAATCTTTTATTTCCAGTCAGCTGACGGCAGCAAACTCCACAAAACTAGTGAAGAGAAATGATCTGAGGCAAAGTGGAAAAGTCTGTATTTTTATATAAAATATGAATCAAAAGCAAATTACTAAAGACAGAGATACAGACTTTTCCACAGCCTCAGGTCGTTTCTCTTCACTAGTTTTGTTTAGTTTTGTTAAAGCCGCTGCCATCAGCTGAAAGGAAAATGACCTCATATAATTTTTCACAAAAATAATAATTTTAGAAATACTTGCACAAATGAAAACAGTCACAGCACAAAACAACACAAAGAAAATACAAACATATCGTATAATTTTCTGCGGTTTTGAGTGATATTTAACATTTTGAGGGGCTGGATGACGTCATCGCTGAAAATAAAACTGATAATATCTTAAGAAAAAGAACTGCACAAATGAAAGTTTTTGCAGCACAAATGAAGTACAAACAATTGACTTCATTTTGGGCGTTTTAGAGCATTTTGAAGTTTCCTGGGGGCTGCTGACCCTAAATTGACCTATAAAAGAATCATTAATATCTCAAAAACTAAAACAGCACAAACAAAATTTTTTGCAGCACAAACGAAGCACAAATGATTGACATAGTTTTTGTGTAGGTTGGCATTTGATGGGGGCCGACTTCACGCAAGTGTTGTTTAAATAGTTTAAAACGTGCACAGTGTTGGTTTTCTAGAATGTGATGATGTTAAACTCCCAAACGGGGGCAGGAGCCATATGTTTTCTATTGACTTATTGATTGTATTTTCATAAAAATGTTAAAAAAGTTAAATCACATCTACAATAAAATGACAATATGTGATTAAAAGTAGGCTTCTGTTCAGTGCACATTGTAAACAGCTACAGGAACATTCACATTTGTTTCATGTTTTTATTGATAATTCTCCCTGTTTTCCTTCTTGATAAAGCCTTTCGTTTTCATGTAAAGACATTGACCTCTGGAGCCTCACACGCTCAGGTCTCTGTTGTGAGATTGTTGCTTTGACTTTTTGGCCCTTTCTGCGGCGCACACTACAACGCTGTCATCTCCTCCTCCGCTCGTTTTATTCTTTGTCATATAAAACAACATGAAAGCAGCTTTATTTCCTCTTTATCTCCGAGACTGAACGCCGCTTTCCTTAGAAGTCCCTGCAGACGAGGCAGAGTGAACAGCCAAAAATAAAACGCGCTGTCAGGTGAAGAGAGAATTGAATTTAAGCGTGTTATTCAAACATGTTTAGATTTAAGCGTGACATGAAGCTGCACTGACGGCTCATTTACTGCACGGACATATCAGCACCAACAAATAAATATAGGTTTGTACCACTTGTCCTGCACAATTTGTACGACGCACTATAAATGTATGCAGCAAATAGGGACAGTCAAGAAAACATAGAACTTAACAACATATGTGAAAGAAAACATTTTTTTTTTTTTTTTTACACAGAGTGGCTCAGTGCAGTGTTTCCCAGACTTTTTTTTTTGGTGGATTTGATCATTTTTGAACATTAATGAGGATATTTTATTGTTGACTGAGTGATCGTGTCTCTGAACAGTTAGTATTACTCAAGTTTGAAACAATGAAAAACACTGAAGTCAGTGAAGTCACTGAAGCAGCAATAAAAGGATCCAGAAGTGGCCTATTTGGACTATAAATGTAGAACATTTCTTTTTCTTTTCAACTTTCAACTGAACCAGCAATACTGGAACAAAATAGTCAATAAAATAATTACAATCAAATTAAGATTAAATTACACAAAAAAAAGATGTCTTAACATTTGAACATTTCTGTTGAGGTAGGTGTGTGTTTTTGTAGTGTGTTCAGTCCGGCTGCAGGAGGAGACGCAGCAGAAGATCAGGAGCAGCATTCACTCTGTTTTTGTGCTTTGGCTTCATTTTTGTGAAACACAAAATCACAATTCATACAGATATGTAGTAGTGAAAAGAGAATATGACGATAAGATCACAGATCCATGTACAACTGTATATTGCAGATCTAAATGCAGATCAAGACAAGATGACCCCCCAAAAAATCTCTTGCGACCCACCTGAGGGTCATAACCCAGTCTTTGGGAAACAGTGGCTTAGTGGGTAAAGTGTACACCCACAAATGCTGGTTGCTGGTTCAATTCCACTGCTAGACAGCACATTTACAGTTGTATCTTTGGACAGAGGAGTGAATATTTACTATCGCACAGAAGATGAACTCATTTAAAAGCGGCCAGTTTCCTCCGCAGGGTGGCTGGGCGCTCCCTTAGAGAGTTCAGTCACACGTTAGGAGCTCGGAGTAGAGCCACTGCTCCTCCACGTCGAGAGGAGCAGTTGAGGTGGCTTGACCATCTGTTCCGGCTGCCTCCTGGACATCTCCCTCAGGAGGTGTTCTGGGCATTTCTCACCGGGAGGAGGCCCCGGACACACTGGAGGGACTATGTCTCTGGGCTTGTCTGGAAACGTGTCAGGGTCCCCTCGAAGGAGCTGGAGAAGTGTCCAGGGTGAAGGAAGTGTGAAAGTCCCTGGTTAGACTGATGCCCCCGCGACCCGGCCTCAGATATGTGGAAGAAAATGGATGGATGGATGAAAACATAGAACTCACAGTGTTGGGAAGGTTACTTTTAAAATATATTCCTCTACAGATTACAGATTACATACCCCAAAATGTAGTTTGTAACGTAATCCATTAAATTACTTAAAGCGAGTAACGTAATCTGAATACTTTGGATTACTTGATTTGCTGTAGAGAAGCAAAGACGAGGAAATCTTCACATAAGATGTTTTATCTGCTAAAAGAAAATAAAAAGCCCAGACTTTCCTTAACCAAATTAAACATATTATTGATAGAAGAGGAGGAGACACGGTCCACGCGGCATGGTTTAGTCCAGTTAAATCTTGTTTTAGTCCTGTTTTAGACCTGGTTTAGATCTAGTTTAGACCTGGTTTAGATCTAGTTTAGACCTGGTTTAGATCTAGTTTAGACCTGGTTTTAGCCCCAGTTTAGATCTAATTTAGACCTGGTTTAGTCCTGGTTTAGACCTGGGTTCAGTCCTGGTTCAATCCTGATTTAGTCCTGGTTTAGTTTCCTGGCAATGAGTGGAATAAAAAAAAAAAAAAAAAAAAAGGGGGATATAGCCCAAAATGTGAAAACAGGAAAATACCGCCATGTAATCCATGTATTTCAACAAAGTAACTGTAATCCAATTACCACTCACTGAAACAGTAACTGTAACCGAATACAGTTACTCATAATTTGTACTCTGATTACATAACTCTGGTACATGTAATCTGTTACTCCCAAACACTGAGAACTCAGCAACATATGTGAAAGAAAACAAATTGTCGGGTTTTTTTGTTTGTTTGTTTTGGCTTAGTAGGTAAAGTGTTCACCCACAAGTGCATAGGTTGCTGGTTCAATTCCACTGCTAGAGTGCACCTTTACAGTTGCATCTTTGGACAGAGGAGTGAATATTTACCATCGCACAGAAGATGAAGCGTGAACATGGTACAGAAGTGAGGATCCTTGTTGTATGTAAAGCCTGTGCATATCTTCCACTTGTTTAGTCCTAGTTCTATCATATTGGACAGGCATTTAAACAGCCGTGATGAGCCATGATTGTTTTACCACTGCTTTCAAAATAACAGCGCTTTTCTTCTCGTGTCACTAAACTGCTCTGACAACAGTTGTAACCTCCTCAATCAAAACAAGCCGCGCGTGTGCCGCCAGAATCCTCGTTTATTAGAATAAAAATATATATATGGGGAATAATAAAACAGCTAATAGTCAAGTCTGTCAGAAAACAAAAATAAAGCAACGCAATTTGAATATCTAAGATTTGGTTGTGATGAGGAGGAGACGGATCAAAGGGAGCTGAGACACAGAAGAAAGGCCATTAGAAATACAAGCTAAAGCGCGTGTGATTTCTCTGTTTGGAAAAGTGAGTGAAGACACGAAGACATCAAAACACGATAATGAGATATGGGTTAAGATACAGACACACCGAGGCAGGTTTTATTTGAGAAGAAAAAAGGGACGGGCCCATATAAGGATCTACAACGAGGTCAATGCATAAAAGATTTATGATTTTACGTGCTTATTGTTGAAGTGTCCGTTTATACATTTATACATCACTTTGCTTGTGTTTTTTTGTTGGAAATTTGAAAACAGTATCATTTTTTATTCATTCATTAAATCAGATCAACCATCAACTCAAATTAACTCTATAAAAATAAGCTAAGCACCACAAATGAAATAATAAATAGAGGGTTAAAATTTCAGTTGAAAATATTTGTAAAATATTTATTGTTTTTTTTCAACAAGTGTTATTTTAACAATTTGAAAGTTAAGGGTTTAAGGAGGTTTAAGTTGGGGTTATTTGCCAGAGTTTATGTGGCTGAAGTTAATTCAACTTCCCTTAGTGTTAATGTGTCTCACTCACCACTTCAAACTCCTGCCAGAGAAGACCAGTTTGAACCAGTTTTGTACAGAATTTCATCTTTTACAATGGAAATAAAGGCTTTACATGCAACTGTTTTTTTTTTTTTTTTACAGTGTACCTTAACTTACACTTTACAGGGTGCAGTTACTACTCTCCAAAATGTTAAATTAACTGAAATAAAGTGTAAAAATGAAACACTTTTGTGTGTTGTTTAGCTAAATCAGTATAACCCTACAAAGTGTTACCCATTTACTCTCAAAATGTTAATATAACTCTGGATTTTAGGGTTAAACAGGAACTTTGGTCCTTAATGAACATTTCCAAAAATGTTAAATTAACTCTAGAACAGATTGGATTCATATCAACCCAGAGTTTGCTGTGTAGTGATTTGTGTAATTGTAGTATAATACTCTTTGTAGTATCTCATTTTTAAACTTGGTAATATATAATTTGACAAAATTCTATGCATGCATACATGCATACATACGTGTACATGCATGTATGCATGTATGTATGTTCGCTCAATGGATGTGATTAAAATGTTGTACAGTAATTCTCCAGGCATATTAATTAACAAATAATATCTGACAGGTCAAATAGTTCAGATTTTAAATGTCCAAAAGAATTGACCAAAATACTGAAATATGAACAGGAAATATCACATTTCAGGACATGTTTGTACAAATCTAAACTACAGAGTTAACAGGTTTTTATGGGAAATAAAACTGGAGATTTTGTTGTTGGTGGAGAAAATGATGGTATTTTGGGATTTGCCAACTGCATGGATTCAAACTTGCAATTTTAATTTGATTGTGATTAATCTGAACAGTCTGATCCCGATTCAGACTGTCACTGTGTTCTTATGCTTCTTTCAACCAATCTTTAAGAACAATTCACTTCAAACACAAAACCAAGTCCAGGGTTTTCTACAATTTTATTTACAATTGTAAATCTTCTGCACTGTACAGGCGTCATAAGTGTTTCCTATCGTCTTTCCACAACAGTAAAATGCTGGTAGTGTTCCGTAGCCTATGTAGTCACCCTGTTGAATGGCCGGAGAGTCTCCAGCTCGTCCGCTTCAAGTATATCACATTTATAAAAAACAAAACAACAAATAAATAACATTACACACAATACTCTCATCTCAGTCTATTGCACCAGTCAATGGCACGTACCATGGGACACTTCATGGCTTATGATCGAGTGAAATAATGCCAGCAATACTTATTCAAATGGAATAACAAACCAAATATTTACAAATTCAAACCTCAGACCTGGACGTTACCGCAATATCTCAATATCTCAGATTATACAAAAACAATACTTTGACGGTCTAAAAGTACTCGATAAAATTGCAGTACTAAAATCATATAAATCGTGCCCTTTACTCCTGAGTGGTTAAGTGCAATGTGCGTACGGCTACTTCCTCTTCTGTCGTTAAAGCAACTTAAAAACATACAAATGCTGATATATAGTGGCGTTTAACATGGAGCAGATCTTTGGCTGTAATCTAAGTGTTTAGGACGTAATATTAGTGTACAGGATATAATATTATAGACCTGCAGAATTCACTAAAGTTCAATCGAGTTTGAGGTTCAGTTATTTCTAATGGTCAGTGATCAGCTTGAGTCATTTTTAATCAAGAGCCAATCCTCTGCCAGTAAAAGCAGTAAAAGTGGTTAAGAGCAGACGTCAAACTTAAGAGAAAGACATTTAAACACATTTCTATGTTAGCTGTTGATTATTTAAAGGTAATTAATATTAAATTAAAATGTATATTGTTTTAATAAAATAAAATGGTGATCTTTTTTGTCATCCCTCCAATCTTGTGGTAACAAATGCCACGCTGATCTTAAGCCGACAGACAATGACATGCTGCGTTCATGTGATTCTTGGACTTTACAAAACATATTTTAGAGTTTGAGCCTCTCAAGCTACAAAAAAAGTTGAAAATTGAAAAAAGCACGAAGAAATCAAAACTTTAAGATGACAAAGCAGCTGACAAAAAGCAGGATTAAATCATTTTGTCATAAGGACGATCCAAGAGTACTACCATCAATTACTGAACAGCAAGATGAACCAGCAAGAACTAATTTGCACATAAAGAGTACCATATTTTTGTATTTTTTGGACTATAAGTCGCACTATTTTTCATGGTTTGGGTGATTCTGCTTCTTATACTCGGGTGTGACTTATATACTCAAACTTTCACATTGAAGCGGTGAGAAGTTCTAGTCTTGTGTGTCAGTATCTCTTACGACTATTCTGTACCAGTGTCACTTCACTCTACTGCGCATGTCTCCTGCAGAAAGAGCCTCTGTCCTGTCTGTATCATGTCAGTTGATCGCACCATTACTTCTGCACCACTGAACAATTTAACATTTAAACAAACTTATAAAGACGACTGAGAAGACTGAACACAAATGCCCCCAAAAACAAAATCAGATTTTGCAGATTACAAACTGCAAGTCATGAAATCTGCAGCTGAAAACGATAATCGAGCAGCAGAAAGAAAGTTTGGAGTGAGAGAGAAACTGACACCGGGAGGATGCACCATGAAACTTTCCTGAAGTCACTGGATGGATGGACAAAGTCTGAACTTCAGTGACACTGAAACCATCCTGTCGGGATTCAGAAAGGCCCGAATAATTCTAACTGGAACTGATGCTGAGTCTGACGACAGCGACACAGAAGAGGAAGTGGCGCTCCGTTTACCTCCAGAGGTCACAGAGTGACACTGAGGATGAAGAATTGAATGGATTTAGTGATTTGGAGTGAGATGGAGAGTTTGGTAAACTTGTTCTGTTCTGTTGTTTATGTTATATTTATCTGAAGAACTGTTCATATGTGACGTTAACAGTCTGTTGTTCTCTCTTCTATTGTTATTACTAGAACTTGACTTTCAACAGGAAATGTCAGTTCCTGGTCTCTGATTTTATAAAAATAAATTTCCCCCAAAAAGTGCGACTTACAGTCTGGAGCATGTTTTTTTCTTCTTCCTTACACATTTTTTGGCTGGTGCAACTTGTACTCTGAAGCGACTTATAGGCCGAAAAATATGGTAGTTTTTTCCAAGATGGACTGCCCTTTCTTTGTAAATTTGAGTTAATTCCCCATAGATCAGTCATATTTCAGTACATTTGACAGAGGCAACAGTGACTGCAGTATGAGACAAGCTGAAATAGCAAAAATATAGTAGAAGCCTTTGTTAGCTGCAGCGAAAATAGCTTTAAAAATAACTGTTTTGTGCTTTTGTTATAGCTTTACTTTTTCCAATATAAAGATGAACTCTCAGAAGCAGATCGTGTTCGTGAGCGGTGTGCGTTTAGCGGTGACCTGTGACCTGTGACCTTTGAGCTCAGATGTTGTAGTTCTTCTTGAGCACGGTCAGATAGTCCTGCGTGGCTCGGGTCACGGGGTCCAGAGTGGCGGATCCGACCGGAGAGAGACGCGCCGACGCCACCTCCAACTCTGCAGTGGCTGAACACACAACACAGTCCATTTTTATAATGATTCCAATATTTATTTGATTCACAGTTACACAGAAATACAAATAAAAACTACCCACAGACCTTCTAGAGAGCACGATTTACGTAGTCTAAAGTATCACACACATACATCATTATTTTATTTAATTATTAGGGCTAGAGTTTTTTGGCTGATAAGGTCCATCAGCCAATGTTGTAAAATCTGTAAAAATGTTATTAAAAGTCACATTTATTTGTTTCTGGAACAGAATCTCGCCTACTCTCCATCACAACATCACTACTGATAATAAAGAATAAAAATACACAGTGTAGCTTTGATTACTCACCACTTCTTAACTCCTTTGATATGTTTCTATCCAACTCACTTCGCATCTGTAACACAAGTAGCACAAGTACTACATATTATTATATATTATTATTATTATATAAGAAGAAAAGTGCAATGAACAAAACCCAAAACACACGAGATGTAACTGGATTTCATGGCTGACAAAATGCAGGGGAAACATGCATGCACTCCATTTTTGTGTAAAAACAGAATTACCATATTTTTCAGACTATAAGGCACACTTAAAATCCTTTAATTTTCTCAAAAAGCGACAGTGCACCTTATGTATTCAGTTTGGTTTTGTTTACTGACCTCGAACCGATTTTATGTGGTACACGGCGCTCAAAAATGTGTCAAAATGTTTTAGTACGACTTTGGTAAGCTACAAAGATTTACGGAGCATTACGACTACTGTAGTCAAGAGCCTCACGGAATAAGTCGTGTCCTTTAATCAGACAGAAGCTGAACCGCATAAGCGAGGAGGAGCGAGCTGTTTTTTTCAGCGCTTATAATTTGTGCAAATGAGTCATGTGGTTTTAAGTTTTGTTTCTGTAAAACGTAAACAAACATGGAAAAGATGGATTAAACACATTATTACTCAGTGTATATTTGAGTCCTCGGTGTAGGAAATAAAAAAAAAAAAACTTAAATGATCCACCCACATTCACTTTCATAATCTCAACTCTCGTCCGTTTGTTTTGCTTAATGTGTCTTATAATCTGATGCATCTTATGAATAAAAATAGACGAGAGAATTCAACATTATTGATATTGTTCCTTATAATACAGTGCACCTTATACAGGGTATCCCCGGGTCTGACTACCCCAAATTTCAGACTTTTTAAAGACCTTTTTAAGACCACTTAAATGAAAATTAAGACCAACATCATACCCATTATGCAGGTGAAAATCAACAGATCCAATTCTAATAATGACCAACCAACTACGGTACTATATCTAGAATCTAAGGCTATGTTTATATGATGACGGCCCTAATAGAAGACACAAAAATGGCGTCGCGTCTTGGCTTTTTATTACGCGTTTAGACGAGTGTTTTCAGGAGGAAATCTGCGTGCATATGGTGAGGCAAAAGTGTGTGGAATTGTATTGTGGCTTGGTGGTGATGTTTGGTGGTGATGTATGTGAGCAGATCTGACCAGAGTTGTGTGTCTTGGGCAGTGTAGATGGAACTGATTGTTTACTCATTGCCGCCGGTGCCAAAAACCAAAGTATTGTTTGCACATACTCCAAATTAGACGTTCATTCATGTTACATTATTTCACGTTGTTGTTTTTCCTCCCTCCATTTAACATTGCACTGCAGCCCAGTTGAGTTTACAAAAAAATAGGCAAATTAAACTTAAGACGTTTGTGAAAAAAATAAGATGTGGGCAATATAATTTAAGACCTTTTAAGGCCTTAATTTAGGAACATGAAATTTAAAACCTTTTTAAGACTTTTAAGCGGCTAACCTGTTATAGTTCGAAAAATACAGTATTATACAGTAGATTTTTAAATAATAGAAACGGGTCCATTGACTTTGGAAATGCCCCTCATTTCACCATAGTAAGATACTGAGTTGACATGTTGATCTGTGACATGTTAGTGCCATATGAACCATGTGCACTCTGAGGAGCTCAGGGGCTGGCCTCCTGCTGGTGCCCAGAGTTATGACTAAACACGAGGAGTCAGAGTTTCAGATTCATGCAGCTAAAACCTGGAAGAGTCTGAACATGTGAGACAAACCTCTGCTCTGACTCTGTTTAAATCCAGACAGTTCTGTTCAGCTGCAGATGACTGAACGATTTCTCTTCTCTCTCATTTATGTCTCTTTCTTTTTTAAATTTTATGATGATTATTTATGTTTTGATTTGTCTGTATTGTGATTTTAATGCATTTCTTATTCTCTAAAGCACTTTGCATTACTTTGTGTATGAACTGCACTATACAAATAAACCTGCCTTGCCTTGATTTTTATTATAATGTGTTTTTTCCTTGTGTATGATCTGACGTCAACATTTTTTGAGAAAATGCTAGAAGCTACTAAGCTATGGACAGAGACAGATGATAGATGCAAATGCAGAACAATGCAGGATTTCTCAAACATGCAGGAATCAGTCAAAATAAAACTCAAAAGGTGCAATGAGGGTGGAGCCAAACAAGCCACTAACAGCAGGTCTTCTACAGCGCCTCAGGATGAAATGCAGTACAATGTAGTAACAAATGGAGCTAATTTGTCATTGTTTCTGTCCTCATTTGTGATGATTTAAAACATTTACCTTCACATTATTCTGATTGTGTTTTATATTTTCTACCGAGGACAAATCATATTTAGTGTTGTATGTGTATTGTAGGTAGGGCTGGGAGATACAAAACTGAATTGAGATCTAATTCCTGTGATGTTTGTCTCTTGAATACAGCTCTATTTAAGAGAGTAACTATTTCCCACTCACACCTGCTACTGGTTAGTCTCTGCAGTACTCTGAGGAAGAGACAGGTGGATTGAACCAACCGCAGTGATGTATTAAGTTATATACATTGTGAGAAATTTGTGATATTACTGTCAGCATATTGCCCACCTCCAACTGTAGGTGTTTAAGTTTCCTTTTATAATTTAGTCCAGATAAATACATTTCTCTAAGCAGCACTACTCATGGAACAGGGAAAGTCATGACTGAGTGAGAACAGGCGGCTGGATACAGAGCTAGAGTCTACACACCTGTTAGGAGTCTGGCTGAAGAGAGGAGAGGTGAGAGACAGACTTTTGAGCTAAAAGCTACAAGAGTGAAACACAGAAGACTCAAGTTATAGAGAGTCGAGGCTTAATGGACAGACAAGACAAGAGGCAGAACTGATGAACCAAGAAGACACACCAAGGACAGATTCTAAGAAAAAACAGACCTACTACTTTTACTATTGTGCGTGATGCCACATTTCTACATTTCCATACAGTATTTTGGTTGTGTATTAGTAATGGTGCGAGACAGAGGCTGAATAACTTTATCCTAGCTCTGCTGTTGTGTCCTCAGGCAACACACTTCATTCACATTGTGAGTGTACATATGTATGAAAGTGGCGTGCATGTGATTGACCAGGGTCTGAGATCAGCAGCCTTGCTTTAAAAAGTCTACCCCAGGGCAGCTGTGGCTCCAGAAGAGGCTTAACTTTACCAGGCGTGAAGTGAATGAATAATGTAATCTAAAGACATGCTGCTATACAAGCTGAATGTACAGAGTGTCCCAAAAAATTACATCATTTTGACAATAATTTTGGTAAAACTTGTTGAAATAACTTCAAATCTTCACAGAATGTACAGAAACAGATCAAGATTTTATATTTAATGTTTTATTTTTGTTCCTTTTAGGTTGAGCTGTTCACTCTCAAAGTAAAGTCATTTTGCTCTTGGAATCTGCGGCACACACTCACCTAAGACTGTGTAGCCTTCAATGCAACATTTGGAAAAACTTCACCAACTGGCAAACAAATTTGGACTTGATACCAAAAATGTAAAGAGGAAGGCTGATTATGCAGGGTTAAAGGATCACATCTGTGTGCGAGCAGATTCCAATTTGAGGTTATTTCAACAAGAAATGCCAAAATTGCTTGCGAAATTATGTCAAATACTTTGGACACCCTGTATTATTATTATCATCATTATTGAAACTGCACAATGATATTTATCAGGTGGTGCTTGTTTCCATGGAGACATTATTGGTTTGCCAGAAAGTTTCCATAGTAAAGCATTAAACATATCCGTATTCAATTACAGACATTTTTAAACATGGCCCTGTATCATCATGTATACAGATACGTTTGATGTCATACTGTGGAACATTCCAGACAAAATTCTATTAAAATAGGTTATGAAAATGCCCTTTTGCTGTCCTAAGTGAATGCCACCAAACACATGACAAAATACTATGGACTATGATACAATGGGCATGTCAGTGGATCCAGATACACCTTTCATACTGTTGTAGTGTGTGAGTGGTGGTCAGACCTTGGCGAGATAGTCCTCCACCCCTCTGCTGTGTCCCGGGCTCACGGGACTGAGCAGAGACAGACCCAGACTCCGGTCCAGTCCCAGGGGCCCAGGAGATGAACCCAGAGAGCCCCCGAGAGCAGAGCTGTTCACCAGAGAACCAGAGATCAGGGACTTGCTGCGTTCACTCAGTAACTTTGATTTGGCGTCTGACAGACGAGTGTTGGCCCTGAAGGAAAGACAAGAGCACAGTGAGCTGCAAAGGTACACACAGTAGGAAACATTTCATATTAGTATTTTAACATTTCATTTGACTTATTTATCGGGATGAATACAAACAGATGGCACCACTAGGCCAAGTTACAGGTCAGACCTGTGGATAGGCAGGAGTGCTCACAGTAAGAATGCATGTTTCTCAAAGTATTCTGGAGCAATAACACATTTAAAAAATGTTAAGAGTCCATTCCAGGCTAAACTCCCACCAGAAATGTTGCAGTGCACCTTAAATGAACCTGGGGCACAGCAGCTTTATAATTTTAAATGATAAACCTACTAGCACAAATAGAGAATCAAAACAATGTATCATTTGTATCAGTTGTTTTATCATCACCTTTCTAGTTTGGCAGCCAGAGACTTGCGCAGGCGGAGCTCCTCTGCGTACATGCCCCTGTACCTGTCCAGCTCTGAGCGGGTGCTCTCTCTCAGGCTCAGGCTGTCCTGTTGAGTGGAGCGCGCCCGGGACACTTCTGCCTCCAGCTCCCTGATCCTCTGCTCCAGCTGACTCTGCACTGACGCCTGATTGGCCGCTTTGATCTGGTCCAGAGCTTCCTGAGAGGCCGCCTGTGTCTGAGAGACACACAGGGATAAATATGGAATCTCTTCATGACTATGTAGAACTGGATGCAAATATTTAGACTTTATATTTATTTCCCCCAAATCTAAACTTCTCTCCAAATCACATGCTCTTCTGAATTGGCTGATTTCAATTTAAAGACCTAAGCTGATCATTGACTATTTGCAACAGTTGGATCTTGATGGATAAAACAAAAAGCAAAAATACAGTTCTATTTTGATCACAATTGGATTAGAATCTGATTAATTGCAGTGGCCCGTTGTCCACCCCTACTTCTCTATTTGTCCACTAAAATACCTCCTGTTAAACCCCAGGCCTTGTTGTATACAGGACATGACATCATCAGTGTTGTACCTGCAGGAAGAGGTTGACCTGCTCCAGTTTGTGCTGCAGTTCATGTCTGGCTCTCTCCTCAGCCTGACTCTGCTCCCTTTGTGCGCCCTCTATCTGTCGCCTGAGCTCCTGCAGCTCCTCCTCTGTCCTCTGCCTGTTCTG
The DNA here is from genome assembly GCF_026225935.1 of Boleophthalmus pectinirostris. Lineage (NCBI taxonomy): Eukaryota > Metazoa > Chordata > Actinopteri > Gobiiformes > Gobiidae > Boleophthalmus > Boleophthalmus pectinirostris. The sequence goes on from NW_026571152.1 coordinate 2,959,188, forward strand.
CCCTGAGTGTTTCAGGCTCGCTAGCTCCTCCCGCAGGTCGCTGTTCTCCTTCTCCAGCTGACTGCGGCGCAGACTCTCCCTGTCCAGCTGCACCTGGAGATCATCCGCCTGATATGAAGAAAAAAAGGACAATACAATAAGAATACTAATTGTTGTTTGCAAAATTAGTATAACAAGTACACTATTTGTCAAAGGACTGCAAAAAAGAGTTGATAGAAAATGTAAAAAATAAAAGAACACTAATTATGTTCTAAGCAAAGGGATAATATAGAGCCAAGCAATGTTTAAATAGTAGTTCAAAGTGCACAGTTTAAACCCATCGTGGGAATATTAACATTTGAGAGAAATCTTAACTGTTAAACTCATAAAACAATTGCATTTCAGAGCATGTTTGTGGAAGTCCACTACAGGGACCCCTAAGAATGGGATATAGGAGCCATTTAAAATGGGAACACACAAAAGACAAACAAGTGGAAAATGAAATCCAGTTTTAATTTACAATGTGAACTACAATTGCCCTGCTCCTCTTCTAAAAACCCAAGACCGCTTTAACATCTCCCAGCAAACAGTTGAAAAAACAGACAAACAAGTACAAACCTTCCGAGGGTCCTGGTTGAGTCGGCTCATCTCCATCCTCAGACTGTTCATGGGAGAATTAAACTCTGCTCCCATGTCCTGGTCACGCATTTTCTTCTTGGCTGTTTTCAATAATGTACGCAGCCTACGCATACACAGATAGTTTAATAGAATACACAGAAGTACTAAAATACATCTAATAGTAATAAAATACATCTATAACATTTAGTGGTGACAAGAGAATATTCCACTCCAGTGTCACAGTCAGTCAGGGGTCGGCTCACCTGTACATTTCTTTCTGCAGATCTGAGTTCCTGCTGATCTCTTGGTCAAGACGAGCATCCGCTGCTTTTTTCTGCTCTGAAATTTTCTTTACTTTTTTCTTCTCTATTTCAATCTGGAACAAGTTTATAGGAGTTGACAAATATACATATAATTAATTAAAAAGGGTAGTGTGGTTATTCATGCATAAAGCCAAAATTCCTACACTATGAAATTGATGAGTACATAGATTGTGGGGACACAGCTGGAAGTTACTACATGTTCTCTGACTTCTGTTATCCATATAATTGATCAGAATGTGACAACAAAATACAAAATAAAGACAAAACATTAGAAGGTTTCAACAATTGACCCAATTTTTTTTCTGTCTCCTTACCTGTGAGGTGAGCTCTCCTTTTTCCTTCTCCAGCTCTGACAACCGAAGGCCCAGCTTGGAGCGACTCTTCACTTCCTGCTCCCATAAGGCCTGGGAGTCCTGGGCTGTGTGTGACAACATGCTCTGCCTCTGCACCTACAGAAAACATACTCATTACAAATCTAATCATTACAGTTCTCAAATACAACTTAAAGTCTTGAATGAAATTACACATCGTGCTTAAAAATCAAATGGAATACCAACATTTAAAAGTGAAAAGGGAAATTATGAAACAACACAAAACACTAGAAAAGCTGGTGTAAAAAGAGACATTTAAAGAAAGTGAAGAAAAAACACACAAACCTCTCTACTGAGTTGGTCTTCCAAAGACATCTTACTGCTTTGGAGGTTTGTGACCAACTCCTCCAAATGACCCCTGACCTACAGGAATATGGAAAGGGCACGATTGGTCCTCATCCATTTTATTATTGTATCGCAGCATGCACCGAGCATCTTTGACTCATAAAGAACAGTGTCTCAAAAACCAGGAAGAAAAGTGTGACTGGACAAGAGAGAAAACACCCTACATCCACCTGTTTTTTTCTACTTCAGCTTTAGACAGAGACACAGAGAACCCAGAGGCCCAGGAAGCATTTGATTTTTAGACACATTTTTTTTTTTTTTTAATAAAATGCAAGGAAGAGGGCAAGTCCACACAAAGCTAATCCTACTTTACAATACCAACCCCATCCTCAGGAGACCAGTCAGACAGCTAGAAAAAGACCAGATGCCTTAACATCCAACATGGACTCATTTTAAAACAGATTCTTGTATCTTATTATCCTCTCTGAGCAATTACATGCATTTATTACAAAGTACTCAGCTCTCACCAAGGCCGCCTCCTGAGCCCCTTTTTGTAGAGCTTCAATTTTATTTGACTGTTGTTTTGCCGCTGCCTCCAGCTTTGCATTTTCAATCTCCAACCTGAAGAAGTACAAGATCAAAATAATGTTCACCCGCTTACCTTCACAGATGGATCATAACCAAAGGCTGCTGTTGTACCTCTGAACAGCCTCCTCCAGTTGTTTGATGGTGGCAGCAGAAGCAGCTGAAGCAGACAGCGCCTCCTGGAGTCTCTGAGCTGTTATAGCGAGTTCCTTCTCCGCATCATCAAAGTTGCTCTTCAGAGAGTTGTAGCGCTTTTCAGCCTGCACGTACTGGTCCTCACTCTCAGCCAGCTGCAGCAGACACAGTCCATGAATCACAAGTCATTTACTATGTACTGTATAATAGCCTCCTCCTGGTACCTTTTCTCTGAGTCTGTCTGAGTCTCTGAGGATCCGGGCCTTCTCCTCCTCCAGGTCGTTACGGTAACGAGTGTTGACCTCCAGAGAGGCTTCGCTCATGGATAGTTTCTTCAGAGAGTCAGCCAGCTCCTGCTGCAGCTGCCGCAGATTTGTCTGTGGGAAAATGTTGTCACAAATTAAATATTTACCCTCTTGACAAATGAGAGAATTTATAGACTTGTCTTTCTGAGAAAGTAGTACAGATGACCTCTCTGTCGTTCTTCTCCTCCTCTAGCTTGTAGACCTGGTCTCTGAGGTCTGCAGCCTTACTGGCCAGCTCCTTGTTCCTCTCCTCCACCAGCTGGACCCTCTCCTCACAGTCAGAGCGCAGCTTGGACAACATGTCACTGAAGCGCTCCTGTGCGTGGGTCACAGCCTTCTCTTTGGCGTCTCCTTTGTTATTAGCCTCCTCCAGCTGTTGTCGTAGTAACATGCCTTCACTCTGGGCTTGGGCCAGACGCTCCTGTGTCGCCTCATGGCGTGCTCCTGTTTTTGTGGCTAATTCTTTCTGAGTCTGAAGAGCCTTGTCCAGATCTTTGACCTTTGCCCCCAGAGCGTCCTTCTCCTTCTGCAGAACGTCCAGCAGCAGCCCCTTCTCTGTGAGCTGCAGCGTGACTCTGTGCACCTCGTTCTCCAGACTGTTGGCCTGGGCCTCTGCTTTGGACAGCTTCTGAGTTAGAGTGCTCACGGCCTCACGGTGACTGGCACCCTCCGCTAGAAACAGGATTTTTCAGATTAATCTAAATAAAGACCTAAACAAATGAAATAGTACAGACTGTCAGTACTGACCTGTGAGTCTGTCCTTCAGCCTCTGGCTCTCCTCCTTCTCTCTGAGCAGAGCCTTTTCAGTGTCTGCGGTGGCTGCCATGCACCGCTCGGCCTCCTGCACGGCCCCAGTCAGACGAGTACGAGTTGATTCCACCTCCTTCTCCAATGTTTCTCGAGCCTGCTTCTCATTTTCAAAGCGGTTTGTCGTGATGGCCAGTTCAGACTTCAGTGTTGTGAGCTGGTTATTACAGTTGAACACTGTTTGGGTGAGGGCTTCACTGTTTGCTTTCACCTCTCTGCGGGAATCTTCTAGCTGCTCTTTGAGGGTCTCATTCTCCTCCAGAAGATGGCTCTCCTTCAGGCTGCTGTTGGCCTGAGAGCGCTCTAGGTCTGCTCTCAGGATGCTGATCTGCTCCTGGAGTGAGGACGTCTGCTGTAGGAGCTCTCTCTCCCGGTCACTGGCCTCTGTGAGCTGAGACAAAGCCTGGACCAAAATACATTTTACTCAAGTTTTATATTTGGATTTTGTTACTTGTTATTGCTTATTGTTATGATTTTTCTGATAAAAGATAAGATTTGTGATTTCACATTTTAAAAGCATCCAGAAAATTACTACAGTATTTAATTTACAAAGCGAAGGTGTTGTCAGTTGTCAGCTGCATCCATTCAAATTGCAACTGATCTGATTGCTCTTAATCTCGCAGAATTCTTATAGATTTATTTTTAAAGAGTTAGTACCTCATTGCTTTTGCTAATATTCCGTTTGTTCTCCGCCTCGATCTCCTGTTGTTTTCGCAAATGTCCATTGAGGAGGTTTTCCTGAAGAGCCCGTGCACTGCGCTCTTGAGCCAGCAGCCTCTGAGTCTCACTGTGGTCCTCCTCGAGCTACAGAAGCACATATTATCCACCATTAAACCAAGTCAAACTACACGGCAACACTTTATTATAACTAATTAGGTTGTAAGGCAAGGCAAGGCAAGTTTATTTGTATAGCACAATTCGTACACAAAGTAATTCAAAGTGCTTTACAGAATAAGAAATACATTAAAATCATAATAAAAACAAATTAAAACATAAATAATCATGAAGATTAAAATTTAAAAAGATTGTAAATTGGAGAGAAGAGTGTGGAATGAAAACCTTTGAGTTATATGCACAGTTAAACAGAAATGTTTTGAGTCTGGATTTAAACAGCGTCACAGAAGAGTCTGTCTCACATGTTCAGACTGTTCCAGGTTTTAGCTGCATGAACCTGAAACTCTGACTCTCCTTGTTTAGTCGTGACTCTGGGCACCAGCAGGAGGCAGGTCCCTGAGCTCCTCAGAGTGTGAGATGGTTCATATGACACTAACATGTCACAGATGGACTTTGGTGCTCGGCCATGGAGACACTTGTACAAGCAGAGCTGCTTTAAGCTGCTTTAGGTTGTAATTATAATAAAACTTTATACATTGCACCTGAATTCATCAACACTTCCTGGAATGTGATACCGATTGTAAGCACTGCTCTGTCTTTGTTAGACTTTATTCTGAGCTTCGTTTGAACACAATCTGACCATAAAGAATTGTCTTAGTTGGAACTAGAACAGGTGTGTTGATTTGCACTGTTAAGTCCCTCTCAAATAAAGTCACAGCTGTAATCCAGTTAGTATTAGCCAACAGTTTTTCAGTTGATCACAGGCTACTGAAACTTTTGTGAGTTTTCAGACAGGCTTAAAACAGTTTTGGCTGTGTTTACTAGTCTGTGCGTTGGTAACTTCTGAACATTACACTACAGACCTACATTCAGAACACGCCCAATATACTAATATGACTTGCCTGCTTCATGTTGTTGACCAGAGTCCTCATTTCCAGCTCCAGGTTTCTCAGAGTGAGTTCCACCTTTTGTTTTTCTTGGACCTCCAGTTGTTGCTGCTCTTCTGTCCTCTTGAGCTTGTCTTTAGTGGTGTTGTACATCATTGTGGCATTACGGCGGTTCTCCTGCTCTTGCTTCAGCTGAAATCTGCAATCAAAATGACAATGGAATCAATTTATAGAAACTGACTTTACAAGTGTACAAGAACACTAGTATAGTTTCATTTACAGCAGCACTCTGTGGTATCGCGTCACCACTGAAACCCTGTCTGCCCACCACCAGTCACAACACATTCATTCACAGAAGTTAAAGTGTATCGGTACCAGAAAGTGGGTTAACATACTGATATCAAAAAATCAAAAATCAAAAATCAAACAGTGCCTTGTGTCTCAGTGTCTCAACCAACTAGACCTGGGGTGTCAAACTCATTTTGGTCCGGGGCAGTATCCAACCTACTTTGATCCCAAAGGGGCCGGATCAGAAAACTCATGTCATATAAACCCCAAAAATAACAATAAGTTCAAATATTTGTGCAGAGAAACACAAATCTATTACAGAAATCTTTTTTAATTGATGAACTCTTTCTTATTATAATATTATAATATTATGAACAACCTGAAACTTTAAGAAAAAGTCAATTTCAACACAATGTTTTAACATTAACTTGTATGCAAACAGGAATAAGTCAGTTTTTCGTGGAAAATCCTGCACTCGGTTTTGTCATGTTGGACATTTTTCTGATGAGGGTGTCACGGTCAACAGTCAAAACGATCGTCCTTTAAGAGCTTTTGGAAAGAGACAAGTCTTCATTTGTGCTGCTCTGGTGGGAGGGGCCACGTACAGAGACACTGGAGACGTTGTGATGTTAAGCACCGCAGAAAATTACCAATATTTTAAAAGAAAATATAATTAAAATATTTTTGTAGAAAATCACCCAAGGGCCACATTAAAGGTCTCGGAGGGCTGGATCTGGCCCCCGGGCCTTATGTTTGACACCTGTGAACTAGACTATTGTCATTATTGTAAATATTTAGGACAGTAGATTGTGTACTCGAACACTTCATCTAAACAATACTCCGGTCAGAGAGTAAATTAAAACAACTGTATGTATTTGTGGAGCTTTAATGCCCTTTCTTGTATCTTTTCATTTGTCTATCATTTCATCAGGTTATCTCTACGCACATTTAAATCATAATACTAACAGAAATTACACACACATAAATCAGCCTATGAATAACTGTTTACTGAGTTTACATCAGCAATCACACAAAATATGTAAATGTATCACGTTAATCAAGTTAATTAGCATCAAAATATTAAATAACAATTGAAGAAACAAGTAAATGAATATTTACAAACCCACCTCTCTCATAGACACAGACTTAGATAGGTTAAAGGTTAAAGTAATGATCTGAAGCTACAGCAGTAAGGCCAGAAGTAACAGTGTTATCATGGTACCAGTAAAAGAGTTATCATGTTGCTGCCAAGGACCCCTAGGAACACCTGAACTAACTAAACCATTACTGACCTAGCAGTTACACAGGGAATTTACAGCAGTCATGTTTCAATACTACATAATACAAAATAAATGAAACTGTAAAATTAACCAATATTATGAAAATGGGTTATATTTTGGGATGCAATGACTAAACATAATAAAGATTTCTATGAACTATAGAAATAATGGACAAAATTAACAATTCTGATCAATGTTAACTGTTATCCAGACTACAGACATACAAAGACGTTTTATCACGAAAAACAATCAACTAATTGTGCTGACTGGTGGGTTATTGTTTGTTTTTAGCAAACAAACTAAACAGTTATCCTCCAAATAATGGTTTAACTGTAGTAGGCATGTCTTACTTGAGGTTAGTGACTTCGGTCTGTAGTTCGAGCTGGTTGCGCTCCAGGGTGGACTTGACTTCTTTGATTTCCTCCAGTGAGTTTTTCATGTCCACTCTCTCCATCTCCAGCTGGTTCACTTTGTCGGACAGGTAACTGTGGCGGCTCTTCAGCTTCTGAATGGTGCGCTCGTACTCGTGGAAAATGTTCTGTAGCTTCACCATGTTTCTGGAGTCTACAAGATAAAACATACAAACAGGTTGTATATGGTTGTATTTAACATTTTTTGTTGGGCAATCCAAAACCTTCTTTTTCTCCATAGTAATATTGCTCTTTTAAGATGGAGTCATAATCATTAAATGTCTTACTTACTTTAAAGAGGACAATTCAACACTATATTTATCAAACTAATCACTAAAAACACACTAAAACTTAACTAAATGAAGCTAAATAATATGCTAAACTGCTAAACTACAAAGAGCAAGGACTGTAAATTCAGAAAAATTCAAGGTACGCTAAAAATACAAGTTAACAAATATGAATGCAGGTAAAAGCATGAGTGTAGTGGTTAAGTTCACTGTCAAAATCAATGTCGTCATTCTTACTTGGTGGTCAGGTATAAAGTGAAGTGTCACGGTAAGATATGAAGTGGCAACAGTGTTTTATGTATGAGTAAAATTAGGGTTGTGCTGCTTTAAATGTTTAAGGACAAATGTGTTACCCAGAGAGGTGGAGTCGAGCTTGTCCACCAGCAGAGCGGCGTGTCTGTATCCTGCTGACGGAGAGTCCAGGTCGTCCGTGGCCGTGTCCGAGGACTGAGTCAGATCATCAAAGTCCTCCGCCATCTCCACCTCCTCAGAATGCTGAAAACACCACACAGATAACATCAAAACTGTATTCTAAATACATCGAAAGCAATAATAATGTTTTACCTCATTTTTCTGAACTTGTTTTGGCATTCTGGTTTAAATGGAAGAGAAAAAACAGAAAATGCAGTTATAGACCGTAAATAATTTTAAACCAGGTAAGTTTGAAGTGTCATATTGGTATAATGCAGTATATTTAGTTTGGAAAATTCTAGGTAGCACTTTATAATTATCACACACAATTAAGCTCTTGAAGTCTAAAAATAAAATGCACTGTAACTATAAGCAAGACCTGATTCAACAGAGATTATTTATTCGATATATTTACATTTCACAAAGGCATCACACAGTGTTCATAATTTTATACCCATATATAGCAAAGCTTTTATAGTTTAAAAGTTTAACTAGTGCTTAACCGTGTGTGATCCTTTTAAAGTCTTACCAAAGTTTAGTATGAACCATGCAGCAACTAACATGCTGGACAGAAGAGAAATGTGCACCCCTGTAGCCTCCCATTGGATGTAATTAATTTAGTTCTGATTCAAAATTTAAAAAAAAGAAATTTCATGCCATACTATAATGTTTTGAATCATAACATTTAAGGGTTAGTAGCAGTAGAGGTAAGGAGCGGCGTATACTGCATTTATACCTTCCTTCATCCTCGGACACGTCACTTAAAGAGCTATCGTCAAACACAGAGAGAGGGTTTCCATTAACATGTCTAAAGCCCTGTGCTCTGGGCTCCTGAGCGTCCTGAGGGTGCTGTCTCCTGCTGCGGTGCATCTGGGGACAGAAGGACTGGGCTGGGGCTCCGTTGGTGCTAAGAGGAAGAATAAACCTGATGGTAAGTGACTTTACTTAACATGTAACAGCAAAAAGAGTCATATGGTCTGAAGAGGGGCCCCGAGTCATTAGTTGATGGGAGTTTAAAATGTTGCCTCTGTGGTTAATGCTCACCCAACCCAAAAGTTGATGGTTCTAACCTCCATCAGATCAATACATACTGTTGTTGGGCCCGTAGACAATAGCTCTTTGGAACTGATGATGAGCTAAACAATAACAGGAGATCTATCTGTACTGCTTATATCAGAGAAAAAATACATTTGGTTCTGAATAAACAGCAGTAAAGAGCTGACTATAATCCCATTGAGGAAATGTGTTACAGAGCAAGTTGCAGGCAGAAAAGTTGAAAGTGAACAAAATAAAGCCAAAGTCAAATGCCTACCGTTTACTGGCCACAGGCTTGTGTTCTTGTGGAGGTGTCTGCTCTGTCAACTCTTCCCTGAATCCTCTTCCAGGCTCAGGTTTCCCAGATCCCACATTTTGAGTGGGACTTTGCTCTTGGGATGTGGACAGACGCTGCTCCTCCGCTGCCGTCTCTATGGTGATGTTTTTGCGTGCCTGCAATAAGAAGAGCAGGTGTTTCATGATCCCGATGAAGAAATTAATCTCCACATGGAAAAGCCCAGGCCGGCTTCTTAAGATGCGTTTTGGAGCATGTAGTTGTACACTTTGTCATTCATAATTTAGTATGGCTCGTGCCGATGGAGACCTAACACCTTCCAGCGGTTACTTCATGGGGTGAAGTATTTTGAGTTAATTAAACAGAAGCAAGATATGTGCACTGCAACATCTATAGCTGTATTAGTCATTTACACAGGGTAGTTAGGCTGTTTAAAAAAGAAAAAAAAGCCTTTTTCAATGTCAACTACAGCTCCAACAAGAACAATAAATTTCTTTAAACGCACATCTTAGAATTAAAACACAACAAACCAATGAAATAACACAAAGAATTAATGAGAATAACTAAAGCCAAGGCACTTCTTTTATAAAAAAAAAAAAAAGAAGGCTGAAGTGTTCACACAAAGTTACATGCAAAATGCTACACTTCATGCAACAAAAATCCTATCACAGCTGAAAAGATAATGGTGCTAACTTACTTTAAATACATACATAATACTAAAATACATTCATTATTTCATGCTTCACAGAGCTGGAGCTTATGAAACCCATTTCCAACACAACAGCTTGAAAAAGCATTAACAATAGCAATTAAATGCATTACACTACATGAAAATCAGATGCAATGTTCATTATAACCTAATTCTATTTTAATTTTGGCCGCAAACCAAACAACGGTATATCAAGATATACATTGTATATCATGAGCTATACAATATGGAGCAGCCCTATGGTCAAAGCACACAAAACAGCACAACAAACATCTCAAGAGACGGACTTGCTAACTCTAGTAAAGTGACAGAAAGGGAACTCTATAAAGAAGGACTACACGAGAAGTTGTCGGACCATCCTCTACCTCTTTTTGAAGTTGGGCCTTTTCTCTCTCCAAATCCCTGAAGACAACCTTGAGCATCCCTACCTCCTGTTTAAACCTCTCCATGTCCTCCTCCAGCTCTTCGTCAGACACCGCTGTCCGGGACACAGACCCTCGGCTCTGGGTGAGAGGGGCTTGGGGCTCGACAAAGTCCGAGTTTTCTTCCTCCAAATTCACATTAGTGTCATCAGCTTCATCAAATGATTTCAAACAGTCTTTTAACAAGTTGGGCTCCAGTTCCAAGTCAGGTTCAGTTGTCAAAGTCGCATTTGAAGCTTCTATTGAAGGCGGTGACATTTTTAACGGATTTTCATTGGATAACATCTCAAGCTCTTTTTCTTTTTTCTCAGATGTTTCTAGATCATCAAGTGTAGGTGGTTTGTCCAAATTTAAGTCTAGTTTAGCGGCTTTTATAAAATCACTATTGTCAGTAACTTCAAGAGGAGGTGGTAAGTTGTTCTTTGAGGATTCTGCACCTTCTGAACTAACATCTTCATCTTGGCTAAAAGTGTCCATGTCAGGTGAGTGATCCAGTTTAATAGCTTCTTTTAAGCTTGTTAATGAAGTCTGATATTCCTCTTGTTCATTTGCAACAGAAGTAGTTGCAACTGTTGCTTCTAAATGGGGTGGAGAAACTACTCTGTTCTCCGTGATTCTGCTATTACAACTACTACTACTACTGCTTTGTTTGGACACATCTTCAAACTCTTCATCTCGTTTTATATTTCAGCTTCGTCGTTCACATTTAAATCTGCTTTTGGGGCATTGTCTTGTAATAGTGGTGGTGATGAAGGCCTATAATCTTCTGGAGAAACAGCACCATCTTCTGTAGGAGATGGTGAAGCTGTCCTGGCCTGATTCTCTTCTGTGAAATCCTGGGGGACTAGTTGTGCAAAGCTGCTACCTTCACTAGCAGTTGTGATTTTTCTAGGTCGCGGCGATGGTGAACTGGCCTCCCCTTTCTCATCATCCTCTTCTGGGTCACCTTGCTCATACCTGGAGTTGTTCGAGACTTGTTCACACACTGAGTTATCAGCCGATTCTGAGTCCTCTAAGCCTGACTCTCTTTGCTCTGGTATAGTTAAAAGTCGACTAGTTTGTCGTGCTCTTGCTATGGGCCTAACTACAACATCTCCCTCATCTTCGTCACTGGATGTCTCTGGTGCTGGTTCATACTTCTCCTTTTCTTCTTCTTCTTCTTCTTCTTCCTCCTCGTCATCGTCTGTTCCACTACGTCTAGATTTAAAAAGCTCTCCAAATCTTGCCTTTAATTCTGCCGTGACACTTTTATATGTGGTTTTAACTTCTCTTTTTTCAACATCTACCCAGAGTTTTTCATAGCGCTTTTCCCAAGGTGCGGAGTCAGTAGTTTCTTCGCGGTCTTCGTAATAATCTTGGTCACTCAAAGTATAATTGTCGTCGCTGTCGAAGCCGGGCTGGGCGGAGGAGGGGTGCGGGGGGTCTACATCTAGCTCTCCTACAGCTACTGCACCAGCGTCTCTTTCCTTGGTGGGGATGGGGCGAACAAAAACAGACAAAAATATGCACAAGCTGAGGGTAAATGAAAACGTAACAGGCATGCATGTTAATGTATGTTAACACCAGTGCAGTTATTTCAGTTAAGTTAATTTAATTCAGATTTGGACAAAAAAGTCTGCCTATTGTTTAAAGTTAGATTCCTTAGCAAAGATGTCACATTAGTAGGGTGGACTAAGGGCAAAGAGGTTGAGTTTAAAATACTTAACCGTGCAAGATGCAATGCCCAGAAATGAACGTATGTATGTCAGTAAAATATTACAATAATTAATAATTATGAATATGTACTACAAATATTAATTAATTGGTATTTATTCAGCCCTTATTAATGTCTAATTCCCATAAGCTTATTCTGCTATTAGTTAGGAAAGTGTTTATAAATGTCTATTAATACACTCCTTGTTACTGCTTATTAATATGATACTAGGCCATTTTTGTCCATGAATTAGGATTCGGTAATAAGCGTGTTGTTGTTGATTTGGTAATAAGTGTGTTGTTAAGAACTAGTAGCAAAAGACATGTAGTTTTTACTTATTTGCACTTAATAAATTTAGCTTACTCTTATGTAACAAAACACTCTCTATTAGGTGTTAATAGAGTCCAACTAACCATGTGTTAAGTCATTAAGCTCTGAATATGTTCCTCATTCTAAAGTGATGTTTTGATCGTAACTAAGAAATGACGAGTTTAACACAAATTGAAATAAATATGGTCCCTATTCTAAAGCGCTCTCTTCTTCACCCTTAATCCATGTATTATGCTTTTATTAAAGTATAATTTATTTCATTTAAAACATTTATCTTATTTAGAACAAATAAATATATTCAAATAGGCATATTATAATTCATTTGTTAGAGGTAAAGGTGACCTAGACAAGAATATACTTGAAAACAATGTAATTATTCATATTTATTTTATTTACAACTACCTATTCATATATGAAATATTAATATGCATGTTACAATTAAGCATGAAGTAGAGACCAGTTTAGAAGAGGGACCATATTTATTTCAATTTGTGTTAAATTCATAATTTCTTAGTTATGATCAAAACATCACTTTAGAATGAGGAGCATATTCAGACCTTAATGACTTAATTCATGGTTAGTTAGACTCTATTAACACCTAATACAGTGTTTTATTACATAAGAATGAGCTAAATGTATTAAGTGCAAATAAGTAAAAACTACATTTCTTGTGCTATTAGCGCTTAACAACACGCTTATTGCCAAAAGCTTATTAGAATCCTAATTCATGGACAAAAATGGCCTAGTATCAAACTAATAATCAGTAATAAGGAGTGTATTAATAGGAAAGTGTTTGTAAATGTCTAAGTAATAGCAGAATAAGGTTACTGGGGACTAGACATTAATAAGGGTTGAATAAATACTAATTACCATATTTTTCGGACTATAAGTCGCCCTTTTTTCATGGTTTGGGTGGTCCTGCGACTTATACTCCAGTGTGACTTATATATTAAAATTTCCAGACCAACAGCCACGAGAGGGCGCTCTAGGCTTGTGTGTCAGTATCTAGTACTACTTTTACTCCTGTACCACTGTCACTTCAAACTCTACTGCGCCTGCCTCCTGTAGAAATAGCCACTGTCTCACTGCAAATAGTGAAATATGTAGCCGAAAACAGTCATCGAGCAGCAGAAAGAAAGTTTGGAGTGAGCGAGAAACTTGTGAGCACTGCAACCAGCCGGTGCGCCATTAAACTTTCCTGGAAGTCAGTGGATGAATCGACAAAGCCTGAACTTCAATGATGATCAAAACCAAACTGTCGGGATTCAGAAAGGCCGGAATAATTCTAACTGGAACTGATGCTGAGTCTGACGACAGCGACACAGAAGAAGAAGCGGCGCTCTGTTTACATCATGGATCTATGGTTTGTCTCTGGAGGTCATGCAGAAGTGACATCGAGGATGAAGAATTCAATGGATTTAGTGATTTGGAGTGAGATCGTGAGTTTGGTAAACTTATGTTCTGTTGTTTATGCTATAATGATCTAAATAACTGTTAATATGTAACATTAACATATTAACGCCTATTCAGCCTGTTGTTCTCTCTTCTATTGTTATTACTAGAACTTGCCTTTCAAGATGAAATGTCCATTCCTCGTCTCTGATTTTACCAAATACATTTCCCCAAAAAGTGCGACTTATAGTCCGGTGTGACTTATATGTTTTTTTTTCTTCTTCATTGCGCATTTTTTGGCTGATGAGACTTATAGTCCAGAAAATACAGTGACAAATTAACCATCTACAACTATGCTAATTAGCAGGTAGTTAGATGTTAATAAGCGTACCCTAAAATAGTGTTACTAGAACAATATTATAATCAAATATATTTCCCCCTCACCACAGGCTCCTCCTCCTCCTGCTCCACAGTCTCTTCAGGACACTCAGTTCTTGCTGCATTTGGCTCTGGGGAATCTGATTCAAAAAGGTAGTGTTAAAGAACATTATATAAATTCAACCTACTGGTAACTGTATTTATTTAATTAGAAGCAATTTCACCTGCTTGATCTAAGGCCTCCTGATAAACTGTCTCCATCATGTGATTGTCACTTTGCCGGTCGGAGTCCCAGTCTGACTCTGAAGACAAACAAAAAAACAAAAAACAAATAAGAATGAATGAATGTGATTCAAGTTTTTCCATCTGCATACGCAGAGCCTACAGTAAAGAAAGAAGATTTAAATTGAGACTGAATGAACAGCTTAAGTATTAGAAGTTTTCAGAAGGCTGCAGGCCTAAACATCAGGATTAGTTTGTGTTACTTAATAAAACAAGGCAGAAGAAGGTTAAATTATGTCAACAGGACACATTTCACCCAAGTGGCGTCTTCATCCAGTTGACATAATTTAACCTTCATGTGCGATGGGATCAACCTGGATGACTGGGTGATTACAGATGATATTTTGTTGTTTGTAAAAGTTATCGGAGAGGTGAGTCCATATAATTGCAGCTTTTGATTGCCAATTCAAACCATGGAAAAAACTTGGAAATTTTAATATCACTGGGTTACAATTTTTTTGGTGATACAATAATTCAAACTCAATTCCAATACTCGACAGTCATTTTCAATACAAAATAGTACATCTTTGTTTATTTCTGGTTCAAAATACAAAAAAAAACTGGACTTCACCATCTTGGCTGTCAGATTTGGAGGGGGTGATCTTCCTGGCCCGTGGCAGTGGGTGGGGGGCGCTTGGAGAGGCCGTGCTAGCTGATCTGGAGTTGAAGCTTCTCTGAGGAGTGACTGGTGGAGCAGCTTTAGGGACCTCCGCCGTCTTTGGAGGTTCAGGGGATTCTGGGAACTCCTCGATACCAGGAGAAGGCATCCTGCGCCCTCCAGGAAGAGTGTGTTTACTGGTGGTGCTGGCCGAGTCCCAGTCGGAGGCATCTGAAGATCAGAAAAATATTACAACTTTACCTTTGTCCTATATACCTATATATAGTAACACGGTTAACACTTTACCAATGTTAATTAAAGTGTACCTATTATAAAGCATAAAAAAAATTACTTCATTATAAGAAAATATTCATAATAAGCAAGTAAGAATGATTCAGCCTTAGTAACAACTAATTTATTATTATTATTATTATTAAATTAGGGTATTAATTAAGCAGTAAACAAGCTACATCATCTTTTTACTGCTTTATTAAAGGAACCATATTACACAGAGCTGCCTCTTGTGAGCTGTTAGAATGTTGTTCCCTCCTCAAAAACAGACCCGGAGTTGTGTTTTGTTACAACTCTTTATTATTAGTCTGTCTACATCTCAAAAGCTCCTTGTGATGTCATATAGTGGTCGTTTTCAAGTTAACCTTTTACCTTTAGTTCAATAGAGATTGGTAATTCCAGAGCTGAAATCATCCAAATGATTCTAGTGAAGATGTGTGAGAAGTCAGCCTATAGCTTGTGTGTTAAACATGTGTGAATGAAGCAAAACAAATCCAGATATGTTTGTGATGAGGAATTAATACAGATTTGAAAATTGCGTAATATGGGCTCTTTAAGGCTAATAAGGAGCAGTTATAATAAAATGGTACCATAATGCCTTGATTAGCTGAATGTAGATGCAGTTTATTTATTGTACTTTCGTGTTATTTTCACCTGCAAGATCATCTGCGTCTCCTAATCCCAGTTCTTCCATTAAGTCTGAAAAAGAAAGATAGCCAATATGTATAAAAATAAATGTATAAATGGAAGACTAAATGAAAAAGGATGCTGAAAAAAAACCTGTCTTTTGGTCTGGAACGCCATCCAGTTTGTTTAAAAGTGGTTCCCATTTTGCCTTTTCGGTCTAAAATAATGCAAATCTTAGATTTTCTTGAATCTTTTGTACATTTTTTTTATTTGAAACAATAACTTGCCTCTTTAGGTAAACTTTCCCCTTGATCCTCTTTGTCTTGATCATGAGTTACTTCACTGCTGTTAACTACAAGAGAAGACAAAGATTATTTTTGCATACATTTATATACACTGCTTTCTGTCGTCCACTTGCAGATGACTGGGCCCAAAATGCTGCCAACAACATTCACATGCAGTGCGTTCCATGGTTAATAAGCACTGTGACAGTGTGGTTAGAGCGTGGTCAAGCTTGTATGGTCTAAAGTAGAATGAAATCAGCTTTCACTGACACACAGTGAGATGTTCAAGATTATTATGTCAGTATCACAAATACTGGCACACTATGGAACTGATGGATAGTCTGCCCTCGGGTTGTCTCCATAATCCATGTTAATCCATGTTAATGATATGCCAAGAATAATCCACAGTATGGCATTAAACTTGTCAATCTTGCATTTATTCAACTGTAGGTATTTGAGGTATTTTGCCTCCCCACACACAACACGGGCTTGTGGCGTCCCCAGCTCGTCTCAGTGGAGATGTTTAAGTTTAATTCCATGTTGTGGAGTCAAAGCAGTAACATTTCCATTGACATAACCAGGACACAGACCCTCCACCAGATAAGTAACATAGTGTACCTTTAAGACGGTCCTATTTTATCCAAGCAAAATCTATGACCCCTCTGCTCTAATGCATGTTTGCACGATGGTTGCCATGACAGTAAATATGTTGTACGCATTACACCGGGCATGCCATGCATAGTGTTCTCGTGACGACAATGGGACAAACAAAGCTGAGAATAATGGGAGCATGCTGTTCCTTTGATTCATGAGGTAGAACAAGCACTCGTACCCTCTCCCTGGCTGCCTCTGGGCCTGTCTACACTCCTCCGAGAGTCTAGTAAAGCCATCCTCCCGCTCCCCTCCCTTCTTAAAAATGAAGGGATATAAAAAAAGTCTACAAGAGAGATGCAACGTTATGTAAAGTTAATTCTTCTTCTGACAATACAGAAGGAAACAGAGGCTTAAAATAGAATAAAGTTGTTGTAACAAATGTTTCAAATGTTCCACAAAGTTGTCTGCAGGTCACAGGAAACTGCAGCATGAAATGGGGCCTGAAATGGCTGAATTAGTCTAAAACAAGTATAGACAGAGAGATGTATAAATGACTCACTTTCGTCTTCATTTTCTTTGCCTGTGGGTGCTTCCTCTTGATTTACGGTTTTGTTTTCTTTCTTTTCATGGAGTAAATTGACATCATCCAAGTCAGACTACAGAGAAAAGGAAACATTCAACTTAAGAATTCATTTGACAAATTTCAAGAATGTAAAGTGTAAGACTGTACCTCAGAGTCCAAAGAGTCCTGCACTGGTTCATCTTTTTTAAGACCCAACTCAGACATGAAATCTAAAACAAAAAATACAAGATACATTAGATTAAATGATAACTGCCTATAATATTTACATGTTACTGTTACTAGCACCTCATAACTCTTTCTAATAAAACAGTAAGTCAACATTATTAAGTTCCCTGTATTTAGGTATAACTGTCAAGTTCCTTAGTCCCCAGTTCTAATCCATTAAGTATTCTTTTTTTTATGGTGAGTGAATGGCAAAACACATCATGTAAAAGGCACAAGTGACATTTTTCCTTGACAGTCTGCCATCTGCTCGCCTTCATAGAGATGTTATTGCTTTGCCGTGAAGATTCCATGGTATGGCATTTATATAACCATCTCCATGAAGACCAACAGACTGAGCAATAAAACTCTTACAATTCAATACATTCAAGATCTTAAAAACTAAAACATAAATAAATAATATTAAATAATATAATATATTATAAAATAATATAAATATAATTAATGTATATATTTAATTATTAAGAAAAATATAATTCTATCCTGTGGAAACTATTTCTTTTAGATTCAGTTTTACAGTTTTCACACATAAAGTTCAGTTTGTTGATATATACTAGAATATGGGAAACCCTTCAAAAGTTAAGTGCAGGTACACTAGTTGTAATGTAAATGAATACCTCTCTTTTTGTCTTTGGAGGTGTCCGTCTCAGGGATGGTGGAAGCTGCGTCGTGGGAGTGGTCACTCTCCTCAGGCTCCTCCTCCTCTTCCTCAGACTCCTCCTCTTCACCCTGTTCCTCCAAGTCTTCAGTTTGACTGTCATCATCAGTTGAGATTTCTTTCTGCAGGTAGATTTGTGCTTTTATTAGTTTAAGTTCAGTCCATCAAATTAACATCAAAAATACCAAGTAACAAAGGAGTTTTAAGATTTTTTACCATTTATAGCTATTTCACAAATTCATGTAACAGATTATGTTCAAGACACATATTTAAACCATGTTAAAATATTAATTCATCATAAACATACAAAGAGTTAGGTTTTGTTTCATTGACACGTTTGAGTAACCCTTTTTGTCTGTCTTCATCTCTAAAGCTCAAAATGCTGTTTCACCTTTAGATGTCATGAAGTGGCAGTTTTCAAGTTAACACGTCCTTTTACTTTTTGTTCAGTAGAGACTGGCAATTCCAGCACTGAAATTGTCCAAATGATTCTAGTGAAAGTTTGAAAACACAACAGGAGCACTTCCTGTATTGCCATTGACCTCACAAGGTAGAACAGAGTGTTTGAAGAATTGAGTGAATGAAACAAAACACAACTCCAACTACACTACTGCAGAACAGTAAACGGCAGCAAACAGGAACTAATAACTACAATAACTTGACTTGGACTCCCTAATCTATATTAAAAGTTACCTTAGGACTGAATTGTTTAGTTTTCTTCTCTTTAGTGTGGTCATGATTGAAACTGCCATCAAGTGAATCAACATCCACATCATCTACATCTGTTTGTGGTAGGGCTTCATCAGAAAACAGGTCACAGTCTTTTTCTTCAGATTTGAGGCTTGAAACAGCATTATCCACGCCTCCCTCTAAAGGAACATAGGAAAGCAATCTGGCTGCATCTCGTGTATCTCCCTCATCTGGTCTTTTGGCCGTTGCCGTCGCAAAATCATACTCCATTTTTTCATCGTGGCTGTCTGAATCTTCGCTGGTTTCAATATTTGTGGGATGGACCTTGTTTGTGTCTGGTAAGTTTTCTTCATGATCACTCCAACTACTTTCACTATCACAATCGTTCTTTTTATTTGAATCCAACTCAACCATTTGTGAAGACGTTTCTGCTTTTACTTCATCTTTACTCATGTCTTTATTTTGGCTGCTACACTCTTGATGAATACTTGCGTGATTTTTCTCAGAATTATCTTTAGAGGATGCATCTTCTGAGAGCGAATCCCAATCGGACTCTGACTCAGCTGGCTTCGTTGCGCTCTTGGGAGATGCTGCTAATTCTACCGCTACATCTTTTGACATTGTTGCTTCTCCTTCTACTGGTGGTGTAATCTCTTTTAAATGACTTCTCTCTTGTGTATCGTTTGGTTGTTTGTCAGCGGGTAATTCTGGTTCGCTGTCTATTGATGAACCCCATGAGGACTTGCGTTTTCTTGGTATGGCATCCTCATCCTCAGAAAGACTGTCCCAATCAGACTCTTCGTTCCCTGGCCTAACTGCACTTTTCGGTGGATTTTCAACGCAAGCTTTAGCCCCAACGCTGTCCTCTTCATCGGAAAACTTAGACTCTACCCTAATAGCCGATACAATGCAGTCTTCTTTCACGTCTAGTCTGACTGGTTGTGGAGAGTTCGACACGTCTTTTAGTAAATCAAACTCTTTATTTTGTAAGTTGGTAATATTTTCAGTAGATTTATCTTTTACTTGACTACTTGAAGTTGGACTATTTTCCGGATTTTTTATTATTTCAGTTTTATTTTGGCTGTCTGAACCAATTAAAAGGTCATTGTTTGCACTAGACTGATCTTCGTCATCTTCCTCACTCTCATGTGGTTGGTCAAACTCTTCACTTTGAATGTTAGCAGTAGTTTCTGTAGTTTCATTTTTGCCCTTCGAAGTTTGGCTAGTGTTTGTAGTTTCATTTTGATTGTCTGCGGTATGTACAGATTTAGGAGAATCGAACTGAAAAAGATGTTGGATATTTCTGGAAGTAGACGCCGCTTCCTCTCTCTCCTCCTCGCTCTCGTCTTCCTCGCTCTCGTCTTCCTCGCTCTCCTCATCCTCGTCACTTTCTTCATCGTCATCCTCGTTCTCCTCCTCTTCCTCATCTGAGCTGTCCTCCATTGCTGCTTTACTGCACGAAGGTTGCTCAGACATGGCACCTTTCTCCTTTTTAGCTCTACTTCCTGTTAGTTTAAACGCTTCGGAAAAAGATAGAAGACAAGCTTTAGAAAGAAAACACATGTTACCTTGTTGTAGCTGGACAGAGGGGTGGAGCTCATCCGTGGGGGCTTGAAAGGGAGCGTCTCTGGGTGGGGGTCTACTGGGTTGGATGGGGCGCTGGTGGAGGGTAAGGCCTTGGGGAGAGGTGGAGCGGTCTGGGGGACTAGCTCAGGCTCGGGCTCAGACTCTACACCACTAAGAGAAGTGTCAAGCTGCGCCGAGGCTACAGGGACAAAAAGGGAATTACAGAACTACTACAAAACTAGAAAAAGTAAAGTACACAAACATATGCGGCACCATTTATACACTATTCCATAAGGAAATTACTGTAGTATTCATTTTACAAGTTTAAATTTTACATTTGTACACAACTGTAAATTTGAACTGCACAATTTTGCCTTAATTGCAAAATGTGTTAGATCTGCAATTTATGATTTCGCAACCAGATTCAGTACACAGTGCATGTGTAAAATTCACAGTAACATTTGAGAGAAAATTTAAATTTAAACTGCTAGCTAAATTAACACAATATAATTCCATACAAGAGGTTATTTTGTGGAACTTTAATCCCCCAAATAATGGCAGTATTTGTGATTTGATACGTAAATACTGTATAACAAAGGAATTACAATTTGACTGTGATACATTTTGCAGCCCAAGTACAATATGCCATACATATATAGTAAAACATTTTCTTTAATCTCACACTGAGATTTCACAAGTTCACCTAATGCATTTTTGAGTATTTAAAGTCTTTTAATTCAATCAAATGCAATTTTATTCACGTAAGTTTTTTCAAAGTTTTTTGAGCAGATGCACTCTCTGAGCCTTCCCGAAGAACATCCCTCAGATTTAACTTTGTAAGTATGCCAATTATGATATTGTGATTACGTTTTTTACAAACTGCTGTGTTTCAGAGAGGACTCGCTTTCCCAATCTCAAGAATCACCAATTCTACAGTCTATGATACAGGTCCTACCAGGATTTGACAAAAGTCAGTGTTACATTGGACTATGGTAAAAAGACTAAAAGGACATGCAATGTCTTCACTGTGTTGGAAGTTCCTTACTACCCTGTTGATCTCTTACAAACTCTTTCAAACACAGCTAAAAAAAGCACCTGGTATTCTGTGCAGTTCCACACATTTATTTGTATACAGTATTTGTCCTACTTTGTGTATAATGATAACAATGTGTGTGTGATCTGTTTTTGTTTCTACCATAATCCAACACTGCATACTTGCTTTAGTATATTAAATGATGTGATGTGTCAAGTACCTCCTCCTGCTTTGGATGCAAACATTTGTCTTAGGTTGAATTTCTTGGGTTTCTGAAGAAAATATACAAAAACAAAGATGCGGTTAAGGCAGATATAAAACTGTAGTACACAGCCCAATACCCAATGATCAAAACAGACCTTTTGAATCATGGGAGATTCGTCATCATTATCTGAAGAGGGCCAATCATCAGCACCACTTTTGGAAACACTAAAGAAAGTAAAGCATGTTCAATCAATGGATAAGAGAAAAATACACTGATTGCATAAAGAACTGCTATATGGTCTATGGAGTGAAATATAAATCTACAAAGAAAATGTAGAAATATGCATAATTATGGCAGCCATGATGACCCCCATTAAGAATCTCTCGACTATTATAATTTACTACTCACCGACTCACAGACTCTGATTGGGAGATGTCCTCAAAATCTGCAAAAGCAAAAACCATTAGTCCAAATAATTTCCATTAAATCTTTCTACACTATCATTCTGAAAAGCTCTGGCAGACTGACACAGCCGCAATACTCAAACCCAACACATCAGTATTCACACAGCTTCATCATGGCACTCACATTTGGGGAAATCATTAGCCACGGCAAGAAATTGCATTTAACATTGTGTTACTAAACTATAGCTAAGCAAAGCAATACCTCCCCCTGCTTGATTTTCTCCTTGTTCTAGATCCAGTCAGTGGTATTGCATGAGGAATAAATACAGTAGATAATGTCAATAAAAAACATCACTACCTGAGCCTCATCCACATGGTTTCATTTTGATAATTTCTCAATGATCTTTACCGTCTTTGTCGATGGCTGGTCCACCCAGAGAGAAGCTCGCCTCGGCACGTTGGGAGGCTCCAGACAATTTTTTCTTACTTTTGCCTTGGTCTTGATGTAATAAAGACGTCCCATCACTTTTTTGAGTAGCATGATTATCGATGAGATGAGAACAACTACCAAAACATAAAATATGTTATGTTAAAGTTATATCATCATTAAAAATGGGAATGGGAGGAAAGAATTAGATAGAAGGTCTTACGCATGGTGACCATTATTTATAGCGTAGTCATCAGCAGACCATCCTCTGTCATCCTTTTGTGTGATATCTGCATTCGTAACGTAAAAGCAGCTGAAGCATGTCATACTGGCCATTTCCAGCAGCCATCATCAATGGTGACCTGCACATTCATTTTAAATTAAATATAATTTTGTGAATGGAGCAATAAAATGAGTGAATAAACAAACGGCTACTGACCTTTTATTGTCATCAGTAGCGTTGACATCTGCGCCTTCTTTTAGAAGAAACTCTGCCATCTCATTATGATCTTCTCGGACAGCCACAGTCAAAGGTGTGAGGCCCTCCTGAAAAGTGTGGTCAAGCTTTACATTGAACCCTCCCGGTTCTAACTTCAGTATCACAGTTTAAAAGAACAGTACCTTGTTTGGGGCATTTATGTTGGCTTCATGCTCCAGGAGCAGTCCTGCAGTGGACACAGAGGGGATGCTGGCTGCCAGATGCAGTGCTGTGTTACCATTGATGTCTACCAGGTTTGGGTCAGCATGATTCTCCAGGAGGATGTTTATACAGCTCTCATGCTGCCCCTGCACTGCCTAAGAACAACAACAACAAAAAACAAAGGGAAGAAAAAATATGAAAAGAACAATCAAGAAACTACATTGTGTTTATGTAACAATCAGAAACAAGGTTTTTACATGATGAATATGAAAGTATGTGCGCATAATGATGAGTACAGTATATATATATAGGGGATTACCTTCATTAAGGCGGATCTAATTTGATTGTCACATAGGTTAAGCTTGGCTTTACTTTCAACAAGGAACTGTACCACTTCAACATGTCCAGCAGCACAGGCAATATGAAGTGCAGTTCTGAAAGGAGAGAGAAAAAAACACTAAGCAAATGACATTCATGAGAGTTGTCCAGGTAGGAGCCATGGCAAAGAGAAATTCAATTCTGTCAACAGGACAAAAGTTTTTTGATTGAATACTGCTGCTTTTTCAGTTCTGGATGAGCTGTGAAACATATTCGACAAAATAGTACTTTTATAGTAGATTTACAGTCATTACATGTATTTATCATAAACCTTTGTTTTTTTCAGATCTGATGCATATTTATTTGAATACATTTAAGAGAGAACTACAAGACTAGTTGTATTATTATTATTATTACAGTGTTATTACCACACATCTTCTGTGTTCTGTATTCATACCATTTGCTTAAGACAATGGTCTACTGTGAGCAGTAACTGGATCTGACCATGCAACATAAGGACAGGACAGGTGTCAAATGTTGACTTGGTAGTTTTCACACTTAGCAGTTGGCGCAGCCCAGTGTTCTACACATACAGATAAGCTCCCTCACACTGTATTTGACTGGCACTATACTGTAGGAAACATTTGATCAGCTCATAATTCTGCTTCTACACTCAGTACCTGTTTTCCTTATCCAGCTGATTAAGGTCATTTTTTTGTTTGGTCGCTAGTTGTTTTAATTTGGCCAAGTCTCCCACAGATGCCGCCTTGTGCACTTTCCCCAGGTCCTTGTCTTTCAGTTCGTATCCGACAGAGAGCACGCTGCCATTGTCGGGGGTCCCTGTTGATGACTTCTTCTTCTTGGCAAAGTTGAATATTTTCTTCATTGTACTCGAGAGCACAACATCGCCTTCGCAGCGTCACTACCTGCCATTCAGATATTTACCTAAGAGAAGACGTGAACATCGGATTAGTAAACAGGGCATAAAACCGTGACAAGGAGAAAGCATGGTTTGCGTTCAGAATGATCTTACATCCATATTGAAATCGAAAACATGGTATGAAGACTCTTATTAGTGAAGCTAAGGTCACCTTTGATCTGGTTAAAACGTCATTTGAGGGCAGTGGAGACT
Organism: Boleophthalmus pectinirostris; assembly: GCF_026225935.1. Classification (NCBI taxonomy): domain Eukaryota; kingdom Metazoa; phylum Chordata; class Actinopteri; order Gobiiformes; family Gobiidae; genus Boleophthalmus; species Boleophthalmus pectinirostris. The sequence goes on from NW_026571152.1 coordinate 2,983,801, forward strand.
CGGTAAACCAGAGCATGTGATGTCCTTTTTAGGTTTCGATTTGTGTTAGCAGGTAGATAGCCCAAGAAGACACAAAATAGCATCTCATTTTCTCAAACCTGTCCCATGTAAACAGTCGCAGATCACATTAGCAGCATGATCCGAACACATTTTGCTCTTTCTATGGGTATTTGTTGGCTGGGCGCAATATAACGTTACCTTAAGATGCTCATTTATTTCCCATCAACAGTTTCTGTCGTGAGCTGCGATTAAGACAAATGCCAATGTGCATTTGAAAGTACAATAATCACCTGGAGATGAAATCAAGTGAACGAGCTCCGGAGGAAAAGCGCAGGAATATCACGCGCTATGTGCGGTTGCCTAGTAACAGGACGTAGAGTTGGCTCCACGCTGCGCCTCCCACGGCGTCATTACAAAATCACACAAACCGCCACATTTAAATTATTTTAGCTAGACTGTGAGCTTATATAGACACGACTGAGAAGAGACGTGACAGAAACCAGATGCACGACTCTTCATTCGTCAGCCATTCAGTGAAAAAACTGTCATCTGTACGTGGACGCTAATTAGCAAAGATGAAGAGCTTATGCTACTCGAAACCCGAACACATAAAGCGCAATTTGTGTATTAACATCTGCGCATGTATGTGTATCTTCTTGCAATATTCTGGCAGAATGCGTAAACTCAATCACTAACCTGTTGATTGTCCAATTCACGCCATACACATTCACATAGCTAAAGCTAAGCGCTCTAAATCCTTCACAAAGACTTGCTGGTTGTTGGTGTTTTCAACAGCCAATCAGAATGCGTATCTGGGTGAATGATGTGTGTTTTGGCCAATAGAAAGCCTTGTAGGTGGTCACAAGGTTGGTTTACAAGAAATGGTTGAGAAAGCTGGACGTGTAATAACTCAAAACTACCACGCGATGGCGATATTTCCTTTGTCAAAACACTGATCTCAGCTCGGTACTTTTTGTGTGACCTAGACACGGTCACCTTATGGTAAATAGACGATCTGATCCTGTTTTACAGCAGTGTTTAATGGAAATGAAAATTCTAATGTCAGTATTTACCTATTTTATACAATTTTATTCTTTACAACATTCATTGACACTATGTGTCTTTTTGGTGGAGGGTCCGGGGTCCAGCACACGTCCCTATTTACACGTGTTGTATTGCTTAATAAAGGTGCAAGGCAAAACATTTCTGGTGAAATGTCATCTGCTCATCTCCGTGGAAATGCTAGAGTCAAGTAAGTGATGCTACTAGGTGAATTTACAGGTCAGATCTGTGCATTAAGTGACCCTGCTCTCAGTAAGTAATATATGCTAAAATCCTAAAATCCCGTCATCATGGAGACAGATGTTTAATTCCATACTGAGGAATAGTGAAGGCAAAGAAATAACACATCACGTCATGATGTGATGATGAAGTAACGAGTAATGCAAAAAGTTACTTTCCATAGGGGGTAACTAAGTAAAATAAGGGATTACTTTTTAAAGAAGTAATGAGTAACAAGCAAACACTACTTGGTTAAAGTAACTTCCCAACACTGGTAACAGATAACCAACATTCACAGGAAAGTAGCAAACAGTTCACTGTCTCAGAGGATCCCCTGTCCTTAGAGCCTCCTTCCAAACACACACCTCCTCCATCACCAGCCTGCAGCCTATGGCTTCAGAGAATGCACGTGTAGGGCAGTGCTCGTGTCTTTACAACAGCCTTCACACATGCAATTACAGGCTAATGGCTTGGGCATGGTTTGTCTCTATTGTGAAAAGCGGTTCCCTTCTGGTCTGTACTGAGATGACAACAGGCAATTACTGTGCTGTGGCATTTCCATAGAGCTATGTGCAAATACAGAGTCAAGGGGGACTCTAGAGACATGCTATTTGCTGCATACATTGTACCCAAACCAATTAGTCGTGTTGCAGTGTGTACATGCTGTGGCTGCATTAACAGAAGTGTTTTTGTTAATGGTGGTTTTTAGCCCTTCCACAAGTCAAAACAAAAACATGGGATGAATTTGTCTTTTCCTGTGGCCATAACTCAACCTTAACAATTAAAAATAACATGAATAACCCTGACATGAACCTAAACTAAACTCACTCTAATCCTATACATCCTGCCCCTGCATCTGTGAAAATAAATAAACATCACTATATGAGACACTGCTGAACACAAAGAGACAATTTCCTATGTATGATGCTGGAACGGCTTTTCTTGCAAATTAGCCATAAATAAAAGCAAGTAAAACATAACAGCCAAGCAAAAAACTATTTATTGTGCCAGTGGGAACATTTTAAAACTTGTGTTGACTTCTGTTTATTGGTTTATAACATGAATCCAAATGTCCATTTCCATCCAAATGAGAAGTTCATTCTATGTCTTTGGGGTTTGGAAATGCCAGTGCCAGCTTATTTGATTATTTGATATTTGATTTGAGATACAATTACCGGTAATAGAGCCAACCAAGCCTACTTTATTGTGTGAAGAAAGCGAGCGTCCATATTCAGGAAGCCCACTGTGGCAGTCAGGATATCCAGAAAGTCTGCATTCAAGGGGACATTTGATTAGCACAAACATGTGAATAAAAGCTCAAAATCTGTTCGTCTTTCATTCACTCAATCCAGTTATATGTCTCAGAATAAAAGTTGAAAACAGACTCATATTTCAAATAATTACTTATTCACTATTCATTTCCTGTATTACACTTATTTCTGTAAACATCTATGCAAAAGTACAAAATGTATTGATGTTAATTATTTGGATTCGGCCCTATCCTTTGATAAAATTAAACATCTAAGTAAAGTCAGACATATTCAAAACTCCCTAAACACTCAGGCATCAAAGGCTTTTCTTCATGCCGTGATTTTTTCTCATTTACATTATTGCTTAATCTGTTGGTCTCAGAAAAAAAAAAAAAAAAAAATCAGTTGAGGCTCTGTTTAAACAAGCCCTCAAAAATTTTAATTAAAAAACATTAACTCATCATTATTGTAACATTCTGAACAGATACGACCTGTTAAACTTTGACTTTGACTTTGATTTTGTGATTTGGCTGCTCCATAGAATTCTCCACAGAGCTGCTCTCCTTCTTTTAAGAGGCTTCTTCCAGTTCAGATCAGAGCAAATGACCAGAATTTCTTGCTCATCTGTAAATTCTCATCATGGGACACTCGGCTTTCTCATAGACAGCAGCAAAAAACTGGAACACGCTTCCAGATAAACTTAAAACTGGAACTAACTCCCACACTTTGTCTCATGGGCTAAAATGATGTCTTCAGAGCAGCAGTGCGTCAACATTAGGCTCTTTAAACGTTTTTACATTGTGCCTGATTGTTCTGTAGATGTATTGTGTAGACGTAAATGTGTTGTGTTTGACTAATGACATTTGTCTTGATGGTCATGTTGTTGATGATTTGTATTTTATGATAATAATGCTGATGATAATACTGATGAATTTGGTAAATGTACATTTTAAAGGATAATGATGAATCTGAATGTTGCAATCTTGTATTGCAGAATGAATTTTGATTGTTTTAAATGTTTCATGATGAATTGGACACGGTTAATGGTAAAATGTCATCCATTCATCCATTTTCTTCTGCTTTATCAAGGGCTGGGGCTTTTTTCACTCCAGACACTTCCTACAGCTCCTCCAGAGGGACCCCAAGGCATTCCCAGGCCAGCCCAGAGAGATACTCCCTCCAGTGTGTCCTGGGTCTTCCCCGGGGTCTCCTTCCGGTGGAACATGTCTAGAACAGATGCCCGAGTCTCCTGAGCTGCTCCTCTCCACGTGGAGGAGCAGCGGCTCTAGTCTGAGCTCTTCCTGTGTGACTGAGCTCCTCACCCTATTTCTAAGGAAGCGTCCAGACACTCTGCAGAGGATGCTCGTTTCAGCCGCTTATATCCACGATCTCGTCCTTTCAGTCATTACCCAGAGCTCATGACCATAGTTGAGGGGAGGAACTTAGATTGAAGGTAAATCATCTCCTCTTCACCAAAACTGTCTGATACAGCGACTGCATCACTGCCGACTCTGCACCAATCCACCTGTCAATTTCACGCTCCATCCTCCCCTCACACAATGATGAAACTAATGATGAAATGTTCTTGCTCTAATGTAAATAGTTTCTTTAATGTATTTTGTGCCTGTCTGAGGACTGCATATGGAAAGGAACTAAAGGAGCTAAATTCTGGCACAGAACATCTTCTCTCTGTGTTTAATGTTTTTGTGCACTGTCCTTGTTTTACATAAATAAATAAATAAATTCTCAAAAGACTAAAATACCCATTCAGAGACTGCACTGAACTCTTCACCCCAACTATTTAGAACCACTCTGAATGTTTGACCTGTTTTAATAATTTATGCCTGTATTTTGTCTGATTACCTTGTTTTTTATTGTATTCTTTGTGCAGAGTCTTAGAGTGTTTAGAAAAGCGCTATATAAATAAAGTGTATGATTATTATTATGATTATTAAAACAAATCATTTTCCAGCTTTGATTTGTGCTTTCATAAAACCAGACTTCAGCTGAATCCACATCAGCCCCAGTACATTTCAAATTACCTGGAACTTCCTTTCTGTGAAGCCACAGACGAGCAGCAAACACAAATAAATGAGCGGAGCACGGCTGCAGACTTAACTCATAAAATACATGAGCTATAAAATATGATTAAAAAGACCTCTGTGTCAGTGGGTCAGTTATTTTTAGAAGGGTGACACGACATGAGCTTTTGGATCATACTGATGCAAACTACTGAAAAAGATAAAGGTGAGGGGCTATTCTGCTAAATCAATTTTTTGGAGCTTCATTCACCATCCTTTGTTCCCTCATCAAAAAGCATGCCTGAAGAGGTTTTAGATGTCATCCACACATGTTGGAATATTAATCTAGTGTTCTCTCTCTCGCCCTTTTCAAACCCTCCTTTTGGTCAGCAGCAGCAGTAGTGGAATGTAGCAAAGTAAAAGTAGCTAAGTACTGTACTGTACTATACTGTACTTACTATACATTTTAAGTACCTGTACTTTACTGTTCACATTTTAAAGTGGATACTTTTTGTTTTAATTTCATCATATTTGAGGGCATTTATCTGTACTTTCTACTCCACTGCATTTTTGAACAGGACTGAAAAGTCCTTAATACATAGAATATAGACTGAGACCAGTTTGTTTTGAACACATTAACAGTTTGAGCAAACAAAAATATATAAATAAAAACAGCAATTAAAAAACTATCAATTTGATTATTTCTGTTGAACAAAATTCATGACAAATCTTTATTAAAATCACAAATTACTTTTACTTTTTACTCTTTAAGTACATTTTTAAACTGGTACTTTTTGCATGTGATACTTTTACTCTATATATTTCTTCGCTCTAATATCTGTACTCTTACTTAAGTAACAAAGTGAGTGCTTCTTCCAGCAGTGGTTAGCACTAGTGTTCTGACCAGAGCTCAGCCCACAAGCCTGCGTCACCCATGCTCCAGGACGACCATTTTATGTTTTATAAACAAAAGCATGAAACAGTAGAACTGCACAAACACTAAAAAAAAAAAAGAGATCATTCTAAAACTATCTAGGAAAGGTCCACAGTTGTACTGTTGAAATCTCCTTTAGCAGCTCCTGCTCAAAGTTCAGACTGGCATTCAGTATTGAGAGTCATTTTCTATAACTTCTAATCTTGTTTGCATCCTGTGCCCTCGCCCGCTCTTATCACCTCCACACCAGTATGAGTCAGACAATGATGTTGTTCGTTTACACACAATAGCAGTACAAGGAGCTCTGTCCACACTGTTTGGTTTTGTTCTGGTGATACTTTTCAGGGTGATTCGATTCAGCCGTGGTCATGTTTGTCCTTCATGATCCATCCTAAGGTCTTCTCTGTAGTACTTTAGTACTGTAGTAAGCTAGAACCTAAAAGGACAGAACATGTAGCCGAGTCATACTTCTACCCTTTAGTAATCGTTTCTGTGTGGTTTGGTGCAGTAGGAGCTGCGCTAAATCACTTTTACATCAGTTAAGTGGCAGTTTGTGAAAAAAGAAAAGTACAAAAAACATGAAGTAGCAGAATGCTCAATGTCACAAAAACCCAAATTCTCTCCATTCATCCATTTGTGTTTGTCTAATCATAACTACTGTGTAAGTTACAGTTTGACCTTTGGTAAAATTATGGTCATTAGCAGGGGTGTGGAGATAGTGAAAATATCAGTCTCAAGATATCGGTACTGTCGATTTTCCAATTTTGGTCAATAAATTGGTGTAATAAGACGATTTAGTGGACAATGTTGGCCCAAATCAAAGTAATACTGAATTTTGACAAAGGAGAAATTAAATTTGTCAATTGGACAAACGTTTATTTAGGTTGTAAACATTTTTCAGCTCATCTAAGCTTCTTCTTCATTTCTGGTGAGACACCGGTGGACACTTCCTTATATCTGCCTGTAGGGAAGAGCTAACTACACTGAAACTACTCTGAAACTAACAGACACACTTGTTTACAGTTTCTGTTTGTAGCTCAGCCTAATCATCTGCCCTGAGTGAGGGGACATATTAGCAGAATCATTCAGGCTCATAATGGGTTTTTTTACACCTGGTGTGACCTGGTGCTATCCCTGTTGTTCTCTTTGTTTCAGGTTTAAGGATGGAGTTGTAGATGGGAGACAGATGATGTCTGAGGCCTCCATTTTTGTTCAAGAAAAAACTAACAAAAATAGCCTCTTTAACTCCCCTCTCAAACCAATTCTTTTCTCTGGCTAAGATCTGTACGTTACTGTCCTCAAAGGAGTGCCCCATGGTTTTTAGATGGAGATGTACGGCAGACTGAGGTCCACTCCTTTGAGGACAGTGAGGTACAGATCTTAGCCAGAGAAAAGAGCTGGTTTAAGAGGGGAGTCAAAAGGGCTATTTTTGATAGGAAACACAACTATTCCTTGAACAGAAATGGAGCTGCAGACATCATCTGTCTCCTCTTCACAACTCCATCCTCAAACCTGAAGGAAAGAGAACAACAGGGAGAGCCAGGTCAGGGCCAGAGGTGTGAAAACGTTCATTATGAGCCTGAATGATTCTGCTAATATGTCCCCTCACTCAGGGCAGCTGAATAGGCTGAGCTAACAAACAGAAACTGTAACAAAGTGTGTGTGTTAGTTTCAGTGTAGTTAGCTCCTCCCTGCAGACAGATACAAGGCAATGTCCACCAGCGTCTGACCACAACTGAAGAAACAGCTTGAATGAGCTGAGAAACGTTTTCAACCTAAATAAAACATTTGTCCAGTTGACAAATTGAATTCCTCCTTTTCCTTGGATTTTACCTGGACCATTGAGGGATTCTACACATAATATTGAACTTGAGTTTTTTCAAAGCTGTTCTGTAAATAACTGTTACAAAGCACATTTGGGTCATTTTTACCATTCATCATTTGTGTTTAAAGGAAATAAATAACATTTTCAGTCTCTGTCCTGGTATTGGTATTGGCAGAACCTTAAAGCCAAAGTATCAACATACGTCATGTGCCATCCACCAAGTCAAATTATAAACAGACAAGATTTCTTCGAAAATCTTAAATATAATGACGTTAGCGATGTAGAAATGACTCTAACCCGTCAGATTTCCTTAAAGGGACTGTCTGGAATTTTGGACAAAGGGCCTCATTTCCTAGTGAGCCAGAGTGTTGGAGACGTGTGGAGACACTTTTTTGAAATCTTCCATCCAGTCCTTGTATTTGCAGAGGTCACTGGTGCTAGACTAGTGCATGTCAATGACCATAGTTACACTGCCACTAAAAACCCACTCTTACCCACTCCACATTCATTGGTAATGATAATGTTTTTTGTTTATGTAATTATTTATTTAATTATTTTTTTAATGTATGTATGTATGTATGTATGTATGTATGTATGTATTTATTTATTTTTTGCCTGTACCATGCACCTGTTTTGTCTGCCTCCAATCGACTCCAGCCTGCTATTGGTTGATGTGTTCTACTTGAAGGCCACGCCCATGCTCTGTTTTAATTAAGCCCTGATGAAGACCAGTTAAGGTCAAAACATGTTGGCTTTGGCCATTCAAATAAAGGCCTTTTAACTATATTTTTCCTCGTGCAATGTGTTAACTTTTTCTACTTGTTTGGAGTGTCTGGAATCTGTTGTGTTTGAGTTTTGATCCTTTTTCCAAGAGCACCCTCTACTTGCTCCTATTGATTGGAACACCTGCAGCAAACAGCCACATTTTTGTTCTTTCTGAGCAGTGGAATTTAACTTTGCCGGTATGACAGGTGCTCGGTGATATCAGTCCACCGCTGCCGAGCTTTCACTGCTGCTGCTCTGACAGAAATCCTTCAAATGCAAGGTTACTTTTACTTCTACAATTATTCTATCGACACAGACATTCACATGGACAGTCTGGTGTAATAATAGATTTGTTTCGGGTGTTTTGTGGAGTGGGTAAGACTGTTTTTAGTGGCAGGAGAACTATGACCATTGACATGCACTAGTCTAGCACCAGTGACCTCTGCAAATACAAGGACTGGATGGAATATTTCAAAAAGTGTCTCCACACGTCTCCAACACTCTGGATCACCAGAAAATGACGCCCTATGTCTAAAATTCCGGACTGTCCTTTTAACATTGCTTACTCTGCTGACCAAGAAAGTGAAACAGAATATGATTTCATTAAATCAAACTGGTTTATGGGATAAAAATTGCTTCACATTTACATTTACATGAACATTTGTGACCTATTGACAGAATCAAAATGACATTTTTCGGTTTCTAAAATTGTGGTGATTATTTTTAGTATTTATTTTTAGTGATCTGAATAATCACGTCTGTAACTGAACAGTCCGGACAGAGCAGAGCGTGGTCCCTGTAAAGTTGTGAAATGTGTTTATATTAAAAACAAGACTCAAGGGAGGACATTTTATTCAAGTCATGATCCACAATATTGGACCAAAAATAAGTCTGCTTTGGTTTGTCCCAGAGAGAAAAATTACCCGCTCAAATGTTTATTTTTAGGATCTTTTACAAATTCTCACGTTGGCTGTGGTCTGTGTAGTATCTGCAGGGAGGGAGTGCGTGCCTGACTTCCCGTGATCATATTAAAGTTCAATTAAGTGACATTAATGTATTGGTCAGGCTCATATCTTCCCAGAGCGTCTTGTGTCTCGAGGGTGGGCAGCAATTCTCAAACTTTCACAACAACCTCTGTATTATCTTCCAAAGCGCCATCTTTATTACAGCAAAATGAGCCCAAATCAAGACAAACGCAGGTCTAAAACTGGACTAAACCCATGGGATCAATACAGAATGGGCCATTTAGTAAATAATCCAAGACAAACAGTGATTACCAAGAGCAAATGTGATCTGAACCTAAACAAAGACTCATCCAGAACTGAACCGGAAGTGAACCAGAACTTAAAGGTCCTGTATACTGTATTTTTTGGATTATAAGGTGCAATATCAATAATGTTGAATTCTGTCATCTATTTTCAATCTTAAAGCGTATCGGATTATAAGGCGCATTAAGCGGTACAAATGGACGACGCTTGACTCTGATCCCTTAGCCCAGGCGTCCACGATCTCAAATGGACTCAAATATCCACATTTAAATATACATTGAGTAATAATGTGTTTAATGCAGCTTTGTGCACATTTCTTTACATTTTACAGAAACGGAACTTAAAACCACATGACTCATTTGCATAAACTATAAGCAGTGATGGGAAGGTTACTTTTAAAATGTATCCCTCTACAGATTACAGATTACACACACCAAAATGTAGTTTGTAATGTAATCCATTAATTTACTTAAGGTGAGTAATGTAATCTGAATACTTTGGATTACTTGGTTTTCTGTAGAGAAGCAAAGACGAGGATATCGTAACATAAAATGGCCATACCGGCTTGTCAAAGCCTGATCCCGTCAGATCTCAGAAGCTCAGCGGGCTGGGCCTGGGTAGTACTTGGATGGGAGACCGCTAGGAATTCCAGGTGCCACAGTAGGGCGCCAGTGGCAAAAACTGTCGTTGTGTCCTTAGGCAAGACACTTCACCCACCTTCGCCTGGTATGAAAGTGATGTGTGTGTGTGAGTGATGGTGGTGGTCGGAGGGGCCGATGGCACAGATTGGCAGCCTATCTTCCATCAGTCTGCCCCAGGGCAGCTGTGGCTACAATAGTATCTTACCACCACTGAGTGTGGAGTGACTGAACAATGAACTGTAAAGTGCTTTGGGGATCTTGAAAGGCGCTATATAAATGCAATCAATCAATAAGATGTTTTGTCTGTTAAAAGAAAATAAAAAGCCCAGACTTTACTGAACCAAATTAAAAATATTATTGATAGAAGAGGAGTAGACATGTCCACGCCGCATGATTTAGTCCTGGTTTAGTTCTGGTTTAGTTCTAGTTTAGTTCTGGTTTAGTCCTGCTTTACTCCTGTTAAACCCTGTTAAATCCTGTTTTAGTCCTGGTTTAGTCATGGTTTAGTCCTGGTTCAGTCCTGTTAAATCCTGTTTTAGTCCTGGTTTAGTCATGGTTTAGTCCTGTTAGTCCTGTTAAATCCTGTTTTGTCCTGTTATCCTGTTTAGACCTGTTAAATCCTGTTTTAGTCCTGGTTTAGTACTGGTTTAGACCTGGTTTTAGACCTGGTTTAGACCTGGTTTAGTCCTGCTTTAGTCCTGCTTTAGTCCTATTAAACCCTCTTAAATTCTGTTTTAGTCCTGGTTTAGTCCTGGTTTAGTCCTGGTTCAGTCCTGGTTTAGTCCTGGTTTAGACCTGGTTTAGGTCTAGTTTAGATCTAGTTTAGACCTGGTTTAGTTTCTGGCAATGAGTGGAAAAAAAGAAAAAAGAGGGATGTAGCCCAAAATGTGAAAACAGGAAAACAGGAAAATACCACAGTGTAATCCATTTATTTTAACAAAGTAACTGTAATTCAATTACCACTCACTGAAACAGTAACTGTAACCTGAATACAGGTTACTCATAATTTGTACTCTGATTACATAACTCCAGTACATGTAATCTGTTACTCCCCAACACTGACTATATGCACTGAAAAAACAGCTCCGCTCCTTGTGCTGCTGATGCTGTTCAGCTTCTGTCGGACTAAAGGACACGACTCAGTGGAATATGAGTGTGGTGGGAATCATTCTCCATGTTTTTAATGTTTCATTCATGTTAATTCACCATGCAATATAGAAAGGGTTCAATGTTCCTTTACATGTGTCATAAAGAGATGTCAATGTCTGAACTTTAAAGCGTCAATGAAGTTGGGACATGTTATGATGGACTATACAGTCAGTCAATATTTTGAGGAGATGGTCGAGTATAAAGCTACCTACTCTGCTGCACTAAGGGGGGTGACATGGAGAGATGCTGTGTGAATCTACTTGAATCAGAGACCTGTACCTGTGTGAGCATAAATAAAGAGACATGTCTGTGAACTACTTTAACTCTCCGAGACTGTCTTTTAATACTCTTTTCAGGCCACCTCCAGGAGAAGCTGACAGTGCTCTTTCTGTGACAGAGGATGTGCTCCTGATGGTGAGTCTCTTCTGTGTTTCTATCACGTTGGAGATGGTTCATGTGAAATTTTTCAGAGATTATAAGTTTGCAGATCATACACACAGTCCGTATATATGAATGGACAAATATTCTCTGGAGCATTTCAATGATTTCATAAATGCAACACACTTTAGTCTTTTATACAGAGCGAGGTTAAAAAAATAAATAAATATTTGCACTGTTCTCCTCATTTTAGAGTCAAAAGGGTTTTGCATCTCCAGGTGTTTTCTTTTCTGTGGGAGACGCTCCAAATGGCTCTTGGAGTATTTAAGGTTGCGAATTCCTGGTAAACACGAACGCCAGGTTTTTACTCTGTGAGGCTCTGTACTACGGTCATCGTAATTCTTCGACAATTATCAAGTGGTGCGGTTCCGTAGTTTACTGACTTTTTTGAGGTTGATGGTTTTGTGATGCAAATGTATCACTCTTTTGAACACATATTGTTTTGAGAAGAAAAACACTTTATTTTACTGTCCCCAGCCAACTTGCCGGACTACTTTCGTCAGCACTGAAAACGACCAGTATCTCGGCTCACCGGACGCTGTCGGGGGTAAGTCAGTGTTGATGCACGACACTGTCACGGGATGACATACAGATTTATGTCAAAAATCCCAAACTATCCCTTTGTGTGGTAAGTCAGTGTGGATGCACGACACTGCTCACGGGGATGACATACAGACATTGATAAAAGATTTATAATCCTGAACTATCCCTTTAAGTAACCCTTTATTATTAGTCTACATCTCCATAGCTCAAAATGCTCTTTTCCAACCTTGTGATGTCACGTATTGGTACTTTTTCAGTTAACGGGTCTTTTTACCTTTGATTGAGTAAAGATTCACAATTCTCTGGTTGAAATCATCCAAATGATTCTAGTGAAGATGTATGGAGTGTTTTTAAACACAGTGGAGCACTTCCTGTATTACCACATGACATCACAAGGTGGAACTGAGTGTTTTCTGTTTCAGAGAAGAACTCAGCCTAAATGTGCAGGGTTTGTGTGTTAAGCATGTGTGAATGAAACAAAACACAACTCCACGTCTGTTTGTGATGAAGAAACTACATTAGAAAACAGATTTTAAAAGTAGTGTAATATTGGCCCTTTGTGCGTTATGTCACTTTATTGTTGGAAGATCTGCACCCCGCTTGTGGTCATGAAGATGTTAGTGCTTTGTTTGGAATGTTCCACAGTATGGCATTAAACTTAACAATCTTGCATTTGTACATACTGCCCCAAAATACCTTGAAAAACATTCCTGCACACTTTAAACGGGCTCGCCCCTCCACAGATCTGTGCAGGGGTCTGGTGGTGTTATCTGAAGGTCTGGATGGAAGTATACAGTTTTAATGCTGTACTGTGGAATATTCCAGGCAAAACAATAACATCTCGATATAGGGAAAGTGGCAGACCAATGACAAATGTTCCATAGTCCACCTTTAAGAGTCTGAAGCCTCTTTGTCCTGGTATATAAGCTTGTATGCATTTCGGGGTCAGAGGGAACACAATCCGAGACAATCAGAGGAAAGGGATATTTCTACATCCACTTCCTAAGAGCCCGTCTTATCTGAAGCTAAAAATATACACAGTGGCCTTAACTCACTTGTTTTAATGAACTTTGCCACAAACGATGTCTCCGATGACGACATTAATGTGCTGAAAAACAGCAGCTGGCCCAAATATGGGACATCGTTGACATCCTGTTTAAAATGTTTGTGACTTAAATAAACTGTATTGATTCAAAAGGGGTTCATAATTTGCCTGACAGTGCCATCCCTCCTGCTCCTTGTATATTACATACACAGGAAATGTATTTAACAATTGTCAGGTAAACTCATAATATCTCAGTTGCCCAGATAAACTCATTCAAATGTAAAGGACAGGATCAGTGACTGTTCATGTCTTAATTTAGTCCTGCTTCTAGTTTATTGCTTTTTTGTTATTCTAAGACAAAAAAGAGAATTGCTGAATACCAAAAGCTATTACACTATATACTACAGTATGTATAAAAGGTGTCCTCACATGTCCTGGGTTGGGCTCAGTTTATGTCCTAATGTAGATTTGGGTTGGTCCTGTTTTGGTCCTGGTTTAGTCCTGGTCTAGTTCTGCTTTAGTTACATGTTCACTCCCACTTCAATCCCAATTTTCTCAACACTGAAAAATTGAACCTGTATCCACCTGTAGCCCATAGTTGCTATAGAGAAAATTTTGCTCATCATTTGCTGAAATATCCTTATTTGTTCCAGAGTAGTTTCTCTTGAGCCTGGTTTAGTCATACAGGCTCATTACGTTTTAGTTCCATGTATTCCACGCTCTTCCTCCTCCCAAAATGTGATGCGATTAGGGAGTAACTCATGACTTTGTGTAGGCCATGCACCTCCAGCCCTCTTCTCCAACACTGAGTGTGTGTCAATAGTCACTAGTACATGAGTCATTTTCATAGAAAACCAGAGTGAGTGAAGAGTTAAAGCAAAGAAATGACTTCAATCTAAAGGCTGATGTTTCCACAGTGTGTGGGGCTGTGGACATATAACCAGCCACCAGTGACTGTCTGGGGGTCTGTGTGAGAGGGCATGTTTGTACAGGGCTCTACTGTACTGGACACACTCAATTATACTGTATATAACACACCTAGTGCGAGATGGTAGCAACTAATAATGACTTCTGTATTTGTGGGCTCCAGGAGGCAGGAGTCAGAGGAGGAAGTGAAAAACACAGACACTAGGTCCCAGCACAAACATAAATACTTTTTTAAACAAATCAAATGTGACAGCTACAACCAGCTGGGTTTTAAAGGGACTATGTGCAAGAATGTTTCATTTATTTATTTTTCATCATGTTGTTTCTTCAGTGTGTGCCTGTGGTGTTTCATTTGTGTGTGTTTTGTGTGGGATACTGCATTCAGAGCTCACATGAGTGTGATTGACAGGTGGATTAGCCAATCAGACCCACATGGGCTGTCCATATCAAAACAAATATGTCTGCTTATGGCAGATTTTTGCAGAAAGGTAAACTCTGTTTATCTGAGGTATGAGAAATATGATTTTGGTCAAAATGATTGGTGACCAATGAGCTCCTTTGTTTCAGATGTGCCACTAAAATAAACAGTTGTGATTGCACAGTCATGTTTGGATCTGAGTGAAGGCTCGGTGGAGGGTCCATCTGTGTAAAAACTACAGAGATATCATTCTCAACTTGTCAGGTAAGTGTCTCCCTCTCCACAGCGCCAAACTCCATGAAATGTCTTTTACAGATCTTAACCAAAAATGTTCCGATCATTTTTGGCTCAAATTGCCTCTTTGAGTTGACGTGGAAAGTATGGCATTACCAGGGTTACAAAAGAAAATTGAATTCTGTTCACTTTTTCATTAAACTTTCTTCCAGTTGACAAAAGTTGACAGAATTCAATTTTCTTTTCCGATGGAACCTGGACAATGAGGAATTAGGCACACACTTTTTGCTGCACTTTTTGCTTCACACGTTACCATGGGAGCTGACGTTCCCTCAAACGGGCACTGTGTGCTGTCGCTTACACAATTATAACATGGCTCAAAGCTCCATGTTGTCCATTTTGCATTTGCAAAAATTTGTGATGAAAACCAGTAAGAGCACAGGTTTCATACAGTCAAGACTCTCCATGAGTACAGGCATAAGTTACCTGGTTGTTTTAGTCCACAAACACCCTGATCTTCAGCATCGTGAGTCACACTTTGTTCTGGGGTTTTGTCTCTTCTTCATCAGCAGTGACTCTCCTCCAATGAAGTTTTCCCTCGGCCACCAACAACAATTTGAAATCACAATTTGGAACAATTATCAAATCACAAAGGACGCAATTATTTAGATAATAGAATGACCTTTGTATTGCATTATTAACAATTTTGTTTTTGATGCTCTAATCTCCCCTCCCTCTCCTCCCCGCGCAAATTCACCACCCCTTCAGAGCTCTATCACCACACAGTCAGTGTGTATCTTGCTATTACACATCCAAACAGGTTTGTCATGTTGTTGTGTACAGTTTTGTGTCATGTTTTGTATAATTATGGAGAACTGTCATGTAGGAGCATGGATGATGTAGGCTTGTGGGCCGAGCTTTGGACAGAATCTTACTGCTAACAGTAAGGAGGGTTTCAATAGGGTCCAGGAGAGATCACTAAATTACTCAAACATGCATCTGATGAGGGAACGTTCATCATACCCCTAAGCTGTGTGCACATGATGCATGTGAAGTGAAACATCTGCTGCAGTGTCTCCCCCTGAGCCCCTGAGATCTCTGTGTCATCATCAGCTCATGTTTAGGGAGACAGAGGCTTTTATGAATGTACAGGTTTGTAAAGACTTTCCTCCATGCACATACTCTTTCAGTCAGAGCCACGTACGGTTTTATACATGAGACCCCACACCTGGAACTTGATATTGAGGTGCCACTTGCTTGTTTCCATACAGATACATATGTTTAATGCCTGTGGATACATTTTGACATAGAAATAACATCTCCACGAAAACAAGCAGGTGGCGGACCCAAGACATGTTAGAATGTTGTTTCCTCCTCAAAAACAGACCTGGAGTTGTGTTTTGTTTCATTCGCACATGTTTGAGTAGCCATTCATTATGAATCTGTCTACATCTCCAAAGTTCAACTTCATGCTCTGTTCCACCTTGTGATGTCATGAAGAGGCCGTGTTCAAGTTGACAGCTCCTTTAGCTCATTAGAGATGAAGAAGAGGCTCTGATTTGAATAATGATAGAATAATGTTTGAAATAAAACTAATCTTGCATCACGTGACTCACTGCATGTTGAGGGACTATTTTCTTAGCAGCAACAGAATTTGACTTTGCCAGTAAGATAGGTGCTATAGGTCAGGGGTCGGCAACCCAAAATGTTCAAAGAGCCATATTGGCCCAAAAAAAACAAAAACCATACCTGCCTGGAGCCGCAAAAAATTTAAAACCTTATATAAGCCTAATATGAAGGCAACATAGGCTGTCAGTATATTAGCTATATAAGATTACTACTAAAATGACTAAGTAGGCTACAAATACAAAATGAGCATTAATGATTACACAAACCCCTTTTGTGACCCTCTCATACTCGGTGCGCCGTCTGTAGCCACTGAAATCAGGTGGTTAGTGTTTATTCCTTTGTCATTTAGGCCCAGTTTACACGTACATGGGTATTTTTAAAAACTGAGACATTTCCCTTCGTTTGTTCACATCGTTTACACGCAAACGGCGAATTCGCCTCTGAAAATGAATCTTTCTAAAAACTCTGGCTAGAGTGGAGATTTTGGAAAACTGCAGTTTCACGTTTGCGTGTAAACTGAGATAAACGGAGTTTTAGGAGAAGACTAAAGGAGTATTCATAGCAGCAATTGCATTTCTTCTGATCATGCTTAGGAGCATTCATAAAACAGCAGCATGTAGAACTTTGTACGCAACTCACCGCACATCAGCCCGGAGCAGAAGCTCTGAGCTCGGGCAGCAGCGCCAAACACACAGGAGCAGTCAGCGCAGTTCCTTGAGACAGGTCTGGGGGTCCAGTGTTGGTCAGATTGTCCGGAGGCTTCGTCGTCCATGTGCTGGTTCCAGACGGGGGCAAGCAAGACCAGCACGCAAAGAACTGGTGCCGAGTGCTTCAGTGCAGTCATCTGTGCACTGGTTCCGTGCGGGAAAAGCGAGAATGCGCCGTGGACCACAGGTCTGGGCGGGCTGCTCCGGTCCTCCGCGCTCGACCGCGGCTGGTTTCGAGGGGGTACAAAGCGTCCGGACAGAAGCATGAATCCTGTTTGGTTCGTTATATGTTGTTCTGAGCGTCCGTCTGTGCACATGTTTTTTTTGGGGGGGGGGGGTTTCGGGGAAAGCATTTCTCAGGTGGAGGCACCGGACACCACCCCCTGCTTCAGCTCATCTATTTGTTCTGCTGAAACACTTTTCATGTGTTTGCATTTGCACACAGCTGATGGATCAGATCCATGACCAGAGATGAACGAGGGTTTTACCCCTAAAGAAACCAGATTAAAACAACAACCAAAAAAATCATTCCTTTTCCATTTTCACTCATTTTTGAAAAAGCTCCAGGGAGCCACTAGGGGAGTGCTAAAGAGCCGCATGCGACTCTGGAGCCGCGGGTTGCTGACCCCTGCTATAGGTGATATCAGTCCGCTGCTGCCGAGCTTTCTATCAACAAGTACAACTCACTGCTGCTGCTCCGACAGAAATCCTTCAAATGCAAGGTTAGATTTACTTCTACAGTTATTCTATCAACACAGACATTCACATGGAGAGTCTGGTGTAATAAAAGATTAGTTTCGGGTGTTTTGTGGAGTGGGTGTTTTAGTGGCAGGAGAACTATGGTCATTGACATGCACTAGTCTAGCACCAGTGACCTCTGCAAATACAAGGACTGGATGGAAGATTTCAAAAAGTGTCTCCACACGTCTCCAACACTCTGGCTCACTAGGAAATGAGGTCCTATGTCTAAAATTCCGGACTGTCGCTTTAAAAGGAGAGGTTTGTCCTTGACCTAAAGTTAAAAAGTGGAAAATGCAAAAGAACCACATTTGTCATATTTCCTTTTAATGTTACTTTACATGTATAAAATCACTTTAGTGTGTGGAGTTTGCATGTTCTCCCTGTGTTTGAGTAAACTTCCTTTAGGTTTCCAATGTCAACCTAAATATACACAATGAGCTAATTCTCCACAGGCAGTCCTGACCAAGCCTCAGGATGTGCGATGGGCCCCTGGGTTCTGCGGCTCCCCACTTCTCCTGACGGGTTTAACTCCAGATAGATAAGACTGTTTGAATGCAGAGAACACATTTCCATGTTGCCTCTCCACAGATCTGACCTGTGACCAGTCTGCTGGCGTCACCTGGTTTTGATAGAAATAGACGAGTAATGCCATACTGTGAAACATCTCCAGATAAAAGAAATAGCATACCTTTGGAGACTCGCACAGGATGGACCCAGAAAGGTAACACTATAGACTAACATGGCAACAATTAGGGCTGAATATCATTCAGAAGTTGCCAATACGATACACACCTCGATACATAGGCCATGATACGATACATATCTCGATACAGCGCACTTTTGGTTCAATACAATATATTTAAAATCAATTCAATACGATATAAAAAATAAAGGGTAAATGAACTGTAGCTGTAACAAAATAATTTTGTAAAATATATTGAAAAGTACTCTTGGCAGCAGAATATATATATAAATATACCATGGAGAAGCGCACATTACCAAACATTGTTAAAAAGGGGAATGTTGATAACATCATCTGCAAAGTATGGATACCTTATTGGATGGACCCTCCAACAGAAAGCTCCACAGTGCATCTTTAAGACCTGGACTGAACCAGGACTGGAACAGGCCCAAACAAAGTCCACATTCGGACTGAAGTATAAGCCCTCACTCACTCTATCTTGTACAATCGTGTAGCTTTCTGAGAAATGTGGCTGTTAACTTCAAATAACCCGTGAGCACAAAGCTCTCATTTGAAGCTCATTTGTGCTGTTATCTTGTGTTATCTCATTGAGAGTGCTGAGGCTTCGCTCTGAGGAGGACTCTGCCAAGAGTCTGGCCTTTCCTGAGCTGGAGATAAAGTCCTGATTCAATCTGTGGGTTTGTCTCCCAATTCTGTCCTCAGACAGGATCAGGCTGGACTCTGTGAACGTTCTGTGAGTTTTTGAGCAGAGAAATGTAAGTCTTTTGGGATGTATTTGTACTTATTATTCATGAGCGTGGATCTGGGGGAACATGTGTTTATGATCAGAATGAATTTATGTATGTTTGAAAAAATAATGACGTCTTGAGCTTTCCAAGACTATGAGCTTTCCATAAATGAATTTTGGACTGTGTCACTTCCATTGCCTTTTATTATGCTGAGCAGACACATCACAGTGACATCACGTGACTCTGAAGAGGAGATCATGAGAGGATTATCACGTGCCCCATTTATGACATCGCCTGTACAGGGAATGAAAAATAGAAATGAGCAATTTTGCTGTTACCTGGCACAAATATATGACCTCTTTGTGCAGGTCAATGTTTGTGTGTGCAGTGTCTCTGACAAATAAGCAAATGAACTAAACTAAGGAGCAGACTGCAGCTCAAAAGTACAGTACACAAGTACACAAGTACGCAAGTACACAAGTATACAAGTACACAATCGCCAGTCAATAGTGCTTTATTTGTCTCTTAGGAACAGTTTTAGCACAGTGAACAGTAAATTGCAGTAATAATAGAAAAGCTCCACACAAAAGTGTCAGTGCAGCTCTTCAGGTCGAGTCATCAGATCCACTGTCAGAGCAGTGTGAGGGGAGAAACAGCCCTGAGGACAAAAGTGTCCCTCCTCTGTGTGCAGCATCACAGCAGCCTCCAGGGGGCGCCAGTTAAATTGTGGAACACAACAGGAAGTCCTCTCCTAAGCCTCTCTCTGTTTGCTGTGTCATTTTATGAGAGCAGAACGTCTTCTGCCATATTTGGTGTAGAAAGTCCTTTGCATTGGTGTAAAATATCTGCAGCATTTCAGAGTAAACACCAAACAGGGTCACTATGGATGAAGGGAAAATGAACAGTTCAAACCACACAATCCTTAAATTCTATTCTCTGAACTGCACAAGCTGGATCAGTTACTCAAAATCTCCAAATATATATTTGGCTATATTTGGCCACAAGAGCCAAACACAGCTAAGGCAACCACAGACTCACTGTACACTGTCTGCGAGCATGGTTTAGATCTAAAAACTGTAAAATAAAATGATTTTTTATTATGCTGAATTTGTTAACTGACAACTAACCAATAATATATTTTTCCCAAAACACATACTTAAAAGTTTATCATCTCAAAGAATGTTTCATAACTTGCATTGTTTGGCCTTAAAAGTGTGAGGCTGTTACAAATATTTGGCTTGATAATGTGCGTGATGAAATAACACAATGTTTGCCAGATGTTTTCTTCCCATCTGCCCTGTCCAGAGCCCTGATGAGACACAGCCGCAGTCACTGTACGAGGATGCGTTCAAAGATAGTCGTACATCTGACCGCTATACAGTAAATCTCCCTCCGCGGAATATCGTGACCCCAAGTTTCCTTTATTTCTAGGAATAGTTATTTTTGCCTTCGTGTAACTCGAAACATTCACGCAATCAGTCTGTTTCCCAGCATATGTGGATTTAAACATGTGTCGGCGGGGGAGGATTAGCCATTAGCCGCGCACAGACCCACCACCTGCTGCATGTTGTGTGTATTGCAAGCCCCATGTTTAATTTATTGGCACTGAAAGCAGCGTAAAAAGATGGATTGCAAATATGGTATTGGAAACTCTGAAATCGCACACTGCTCCAAACACGACCTCAATCTGTCACTGTGCTGTATGTATGGAGCAGAGCTGGAAGTGATTAGGAGAAAATATTGCACTGAATATACACGACCACAAGAAGCCAAGTGAACAGTGAACAGGTATCACTGTACCAGAAATAGCAAATGTTGGTGAATGATGGGTGCTTTGGGTAATCTATTAGTGTCATTGATGTAGCTCTCTGTACATTAGGGTGGTCCTTATACAATGAAAAAAAAATATATAAATAAAAGTTTAAGAAAATTCTCTCTCTGACCCCTTAGATAAGGCATGTCCAAACTACGGCCTGTTACGGCAAATTATTCTTGGCCCTCAGACTTCCAGGTGAATTGGCCGAAATTACCTTGCATCAATTAAAAATGACCTTTTTTACTGCAAATTATTGAAAATCTACTTTGACAAAGCTAATATTTAATATTTAGTGTGTGGGTTTAAGGATCTTAGCATGAATAAAGGCTCATTCTAACGTGTTAAACATGCACATATTTCAATTATTCACTGTGTTGAGCTCCAGACTACGGCCCTCGGTTTCATCTGTGTTTAGATTTGTGGCCCTTGATGAAAAAAGTTTGAACACCCCTGCCTTAGATATTTAGCTTTTAATAAAAAGGGAGATTTGCAAAGTTTCACAAAAATCCATGCATATTTAAAGGAGCTCAAAGGCCTGAAAGTTTTTGTCACTGTGGGCCTCATTACTGCTAAAGTTCTGAAGGAAACACAATTAAAGCAGTTAATTTCCACCAATCACACACCCACGCAGGCAAATCACTTGAAGTGCCTTGCTCAAGGGCACAGTTGTAGTGAATGCTGGGATTGAAACCCACCTGTGTTATAAGGGAAATCCAACTGACACATCTTATTAAACAACGACAAAGGCTTGATGAAGACTTCTGTTGGCGTACTAGGATAAAGTCATAAATCTATATTGTCTCTGCAGTTTGACTATTTGTTTTATTTAGAGCCAAATCTATTCATGTTTTTGACCTCCTTTGACTTCTAGACTCTAGAGTCATCATCTAGGACTATCTTATCCAGGGTTTAGTCTCAATTTATACCCAGTGTAGTCTCATTGTAGACTATTTTAAGACTATCATATTTTTCTGACTATAAGTTGCACCAGACTATAAGTCACACTTTTTGAAAGAAATGTATTTTATAAAATCAGAGACCAGAACTGACATTTCATCTTGAAAGGTAAGTTATATTATTTATTATTATCTCACTCCAAATCACTAAATCCATTGAATTCTTCTTCCTCGGTGTCACTTCTGAGCAACTCAGTGACCTTCGGAGGTAAACAGAGCGCCGCTTCCTCTTCTGTGTAGCTGTCATCAGACTCAGCATCAGTGCCAGTTAGAATTTAGAATCAGTTCCAGTCTTTCTAAATCCCGACAGGATGGTTTCAGTGTCAGTGACGTCCAGGCTTTGTCCATCCATCCAGTGACTTCAGGAAAGTTTCATGGTGCATCCTCCCGGTGTCACAAGTTTCTCTCTCACTCCAAACTTTCTTTCTGCTGCACGATTACCATTTTTAGCTGCAGATTTCACAACTTGCAGTTTGTAATCTGCAAAATATGATTTTCTTTTTTGGCGGCATTTGTGTTCAGTCTTCTCAGTCGTCTTTATAAGTTTGTTTAAATGTTAAATGTTCAGTGGTGCAGAAGTAATGGTGCGATCGACTGACATGATACAGACAGAACAGAGGCTCTTTCTGCAGGAGACATGTGCAGTAGAGTGAAGTGACAGTGGTACACAATAGTAGTAAGAGATACTGACACACAAGACTAGAGCCTCTTGCAGCTGTCAGTATGAAAATTTTTACATATAAGTTTCACTAGATTATAAGTCGCAGGAAACACCCAAACCATAAAAAAGTGTGACTTATAGTCTGAAAAATACAGTAACTTAAAGTTTTAGTTCTAATACTTGGAAAGCCAAATATTAAGTTGGATGGAACTTGATGACAGAAGTTTAAGATCCACTGGTCTCCATACTTCACCTGCATACTTATTTATATTATTTATTGTTCCGTCTCCATCAATAGTTGACATTTTACTCCAGTCACTGCTCTTTGTTCACCCGCTCATGTGACTGTAGGAGATAACGACTTTCATATGGCTGTGTCTCGTACTGTTTAGTGTACATGTGTTGCCTAGAGAGCTCCTGGAGGTAAAGACTTTGAATTATAGCCTCTAATCTTACAGCCGTTTTCTGTAGTGCTATTTTAGTCCTGAATGACTTAGCGTTATCATTAGCGTTAGGGTTGGGGGTCCTGTGAGCCACTGGGCCAAATGCTTCTTCATGTAAACAAAGAGATAAAGAATGGATTAAACATGGACAAAGGGCAGCTCCCAGAGGCTCACAGATGTTGAAAGAACAAACTCACTATCATTTCATTACAAGATCGGCATTCACAAAAGTTTAGGATGACCAGACGTCCCTGTTTACCCGAGACAGCCCCAGTTTTGAGCCCTGTGCCCCCTGTCCCAGCCAATTTAAACAAAAACATTTATTTGTCCCAGTTTTATACAAGACATGATCCCTGCCAACAGTAAAGAGAGGCATAAATTGTCATTTGTTTAGATAAAATACAGAAAAGCTGCTTAAAAATGACAAAAACACAAAGAAAATACAACTATATTGACTGACATGTTAGTCATGAATGGGCTGAGAGCACAACAGCTTTCTTTCATTATGCACTCAGTTCACAATTTTATTATTGGGCCCAGTCAAGCAGAAGTATACAGAAAGGCCAAAAATTCAAAAACAGATACATATGTACTCTAGTTTATGAAACTGTTGACCTTTTTTCTGTACCATTTTTGGTTCTAAAGTTCCATATGTTTTAAACAGACCATGTATGAAACATGGAACAAAAATTATTCCCCAAATTTCAAAGACCTGAAAATCATGTCAATAAATGGATGTATTTCATCATATCTTGTGTTATTCCATCTTTGAACTGTTGATGAAGGGACAGGATTAAAAGAAAAAAAAAAATGTATTTAAAATGATAAAAATTTGCTTGGAAGGACTGACATATTTTATAGAAATAGTTTCCTTTCATTTTGAAGTAATATTAAAGTTTCAGAAGAAAAAGGCTGACAAATTATACAAAATCATGCACCTTCTACTTGCTTGAACAATTTTCCCTCTGTTACTTTTCCCTCCGTTACCATGACCTTTCTTAATAAAAAATCTCATGAGTCAAAAAGTAAGAGGTTTTTCAACCTAATCTTGTACCATATGGTAGAAAACTATATGAAGCAAATATTCAAACCAGTTTGTTAAGGATATGGAAGTGAGAACCAAGAGTTATCACTGTTTGGATTTATTGCCCAAAAAGTGCTGCATATTTCATTCCCTCCGTCTGATCTCTGAAAACATGAACCATCTCCAACGCGACACACACACAGAACACACTCACCATCATCATCATCATCAACATCGTCTGTCACAGAGAGAACACCCATATTCCACTGAGTCATGTCTTTTAGTCCGACAGAAGCTCAACTGCATCAGTGCACATCAGAGCTGTTTTTTTTTGTTTTGTTTTTCAGCGCTTTATAGTTTATGCAAATGAGTCATGTGGTTTTAAGTTTTGTTTGTGTAAAACATAAACAAATGTGACAAAGCTGAATTAAACACATTATAATGTCAAACAGATGTGTTGCTGATGTGGCTCTAGAGTCATTATGGTTTATATGTTGTAAAGTTGATGTTAATGTTAATGTGTAATATGTTTAATGTTAATGATTAATCAAAAACCGATAATACTCGTTAATCGAGAATTAATTTGTTCATTCTCCCCATGATTGATTAAGAAAATATAATCAAATGCCCATTCCTATTACCACCCACTCCTTGTCCTAGTTTTGATTTTAGAAAATCTGGTCACCGTATACAAGTCACACTGTGCACACACACATGTATATTATGTGCCTTCAAATTATGTTTTAAACTAATTCAGGTGTTACTATTACTGTATTTCCCATTGTGAAACAGGAGTTTAATAAAGTGTAATATAATGGAAATAAGCAGATCCTTAAATGTGTCCTATGGAGCCAAAGATGTTCATTTTGTCTTCTTATATACTTTAACTTCTTGGGTTCTTTTTAAAGACAATGCAGTAAAGTGTGTTTACCTTGTTGACATGTTTCACCAGAACACAAAAAGATAAAGCAGAACAGGAAAACCTAAAATCCACCATATCAGACACTGTAAAAGGAAAAACCACATTCTGGATCGGGACGGGGCTCAGGTCATTGGATCAGAAAACAACAAATTCAAACGCTGGATCAAGGAGGACAGTGAAATCAGGAAACGAGGCACGGACAGAATTAACCGTGATGACGGAGCGTTCCTCCTTTCACACACCTGGGACACCCTCCTCCACAGAACACCGGGCGACGGGAGGCGTGGTCAGTCTGAGCGACCTGCAGGTCCATCAGGCTGACCACGCCCACAGGAAGTAACAACAGCTGACCACGCCCACAGGAAGTAACGACAGCTGATATACGACACGTCACCAACAACACCGGGGACAGTTCTGAAGAGCAAGGTAAACACACTCTACTGCATTGTCTTTAAAAAGAACCCAAGAAGTTAAAATGTGTCCTATGGAATTTTTCACAATATTACAGCCTTGTGATAAGACACCTTGTGATGTCATGTAGTAATACAGGAAGAGCTCCACAGTATTCTTAAATGCCATACACCTTCATAAGATTTTGGATCATTTCAACCCTGGAATCTCTGTACTGAACTAAAAGCAAAAAGAGCTGTTCACTTGAAAACTACCAATACATGACATCACAAGGTGGAACAGAGCTTTGTGAGATCTGCAGATGTGGACAGATTAATAATCAAGAGTTACTCAAACATGTGGGAATGAAACAAAACACAATTCCTGGTAGCCTATGTTTTTGAGGAGGTACAAACATTCTAACATGACTTAAAGCTCACAAGAGTCCATGTTGTGTAACAGAAGGCCTTTAAAGCAGACGTGTCAAACTCAAATTCACAGAGGGCCAACATTTGTGGGCCAAACTAAAGATTTCAAGATATGTAATGTTAAAACTTTTCTTATTCAAATAAATGTTTAATAATAGTTTTGCAGAACAAGCATAATATAAAATAATAACATTTATAATAAATAATGTCTCTATAGCTTTTGAACTCCTTTTAAATGTCTTTTTTGCTTTGTTTGTTTTTTCACACGCCAACAACCAGTCAAAAAGAACAACCTGGCTTCAATGAAAATCCAGTCTTTCAAATATGAACAGTCCAAAATCATAAAGAAACATTCATCCAAGCTCAGTTGGCTTTTATTTTGAGAAACAATGAACAAATGTTGTACAGATTTTCATAGTTTATGTTATTAGGTTCTTTTATCAGAGCTAGGGTTTGTTTTTCATACATGACAGTTTCCACTGCTCACTAGCTCTCTTCCTCAGAGTGGTCACGTGATGTTGCTGTGACGTTTCTCTCAGTTGATTTAAACAGGTTTTGGTGCTGTCTTCCTACCGGTGGAGGCAGGACGACAGCGCCACCTGCAGTCCCACTTCCTCAGGACAGTATCCCAGGTGTGTGAGAGTAAAAAAGCCCCTCGTCCTGGTTTATCGTCCTTTGGGCATGTTTCTGTATGTCGATTGGTTCTTTAATCCAGCAATGATGTTTGTTTTCCTCTGTCCCAGTGATGTTTGCTCTCTTGTGCTTCTCTCTTTTACAGCGGTCAGAAATTCCCGATTTGAGTTGTTCCTGTTCTGTTTTCTGTTTTGTTGCTCGTGTTTCGCCTTTGCTGTTTCCTTCTCGCATTCTGTTCTTTGTTCCTTTTTTTGTGTGCTGGATGCCCTCCTTGTTTCCCCGATGTGTGTTTTAGTGCAGGACATTCAGGGTATTTCGTGTATGACGTTACATTTATGCTCCGGTTCTATTTTATCTTTTGGGTGGACGAGTAATTGCCTGAGTTTTCTGTTCGGTTTCACTGGTGTGTTAATATTGTGTTTTCTCACTGCTCTCTGCGGAGGATTTTCATAGTTCTCTGGTGATCCACATTTACAAAATAAATAAATATGTTTTTGCTCTGGTATCTGTACTTTCACTTAGTGCTGTCATGCGATTAAAAAAATTGAGAGATGAATTAATTATGATCTGTAATTAATTAATCTAATTAATCTCTTTTTTAATCTCACCTAAAAATTGCTGAGAAAAGCTTCAACTTTTGAGGTATTTTCATTTGAATTCATTATTACATTATTTTCATACTATCATTAACATTTTATATAACTATCATTATTATTATTACTAATCTGCATAAATAAACTTTACAACATATAAACATAAACACTTTAGAGCCACATCAGACCATTTGATGTTATCATGTGTTTAATGCAGTTTTGTGCAAGTCTCACAGAAAACAAACTTAAAACCACATGGCTAATTTGCATAAACTAAGCAAAGGGAAAAAAATAAAATAAATTCTCTGGTGCGCAGATGCGGCTCAGCTTCTACTAAAGGACACGACTCAGTGGAACAGGCGAGTTTCATTGTTGACAAAAGCGTGCATTGCATGCTGGGAATTATTTTGGTTGGCGGCAAGAAACACTAATTCAACATGACGGACGGAGCGAGAAAACACGTAAAGGGTATTGATCCCGGTTATTTTATCCACTCTAACGGCAGAGGACCCAAGACCATTTGACCAGAAATTGGTCATAAGCATCGATGGAGCCAAATCACCCTTTTCAACCCCGACAAAAGGTGGACCAAACCAAATTTCTGGTCAGAATCGCCAACTACCTGGACAAATATTCACTTGGGTGATATCCACAATGACTTGGTGGAAACTCCTGGGCCATTCACAGCAGAAAAGAGTTCTATTTGTGCATCCGATAATGCAGCAGGAATTTACCATTATCGTGGATAAATATGCGAGGTTACGCACTGTGTTTGACCGCTACCGTGTTTCTTGCCTCCGACCAAAATATTTCCCAGCATGCAACGCGGGCTTTTAATAACAATGACGTCAGCTGAAACTCGCCTATATAGATGTTCTTTCTGTGACAGAGGGATGTTGATACTGAAGGTGAGTCTGTTCTGTGTCTGTGTCACGATGTTTTCAGAGATCATACAGGTTTATCACAGATGCGGCGAAAACGGGAATGAAAATTACAATTCTTTGCGGGAGCGAGCGGAGCAGGACTGCACAGTGCGGGACTGTGTCCTAACAACACATAAAAACAGATTTTATAATAAAGCAACTCGCACACAGAAACAGTAAAGTTAGAGATTAAAAATGAGATTAACACGATTAAAAAACATAACGCGCTAAATATGACTGTAATTAATTAATCGCAATTAACGTGATAATTTGACACCCCTAGTTTCAGTTAAGTATCAAAATCAAGTACTTCTTCCACCACTGATGTTGACTTTGTATTTAGATTTGTCACCACATTTTTCCAAACCTGTAATCTTCCAAGATGGTTTAAAGCTCTCAAAGCCATATTACGTAAGTGTAGTCTTCCTTAATCATGTAAGAAAAAAAACATACATTTGAATATAACTTTATTTATTTGACCTATATGACCCCTCACTGTCAATACTCCCTGAACAGAAACGCATATATCACTGTACGCACACCCCCCTCATCGTTAGTCTGTTATTACGAGCTGCACATTGTGGAAAATCTCTTATATTTCATCATGACAAAAAGGGAGACTTAAATTCTTGTCACACCAGTAAATATCTGCTTCTGTCGTCACGGTAACATACTGCCAAAGTAGAGCTGGGTTTGTGGAGGGAGAGCCAGGAGAGGTTTTGGGCTGTGAAAAGTCGGTGTGCAGCGGGTTTGTTTTTGTAGCGCACACAGACTCATGCTCTCAGTTTGAACAGGATCTTTCATTCAGTGAGTGTGGAAAAGCCGCTCGGGTTCAGTCCTCGTGTAACATGTAAACACTGTCTGAGCACGTGTTACAGAGCTGCTATTTCAATTTGACGGCTGCTCCGAGTGATGAAAGAAACATGCCAAGATTTCTAATAAGATTTCTGGATGGATCCACTCTATTTAAAACCCACGTTACGTATAAGATCATGTATTAATGTTGGCAAGCAAAGAGGCCCTGGATTATGCACATTTGACTCTTGTGAGCTTTAAGCCATGTCAAAATGTTGCTATTACAGTCGTCCATCGCTATATCACTGTTCACCTTTCACTGTCTCGCTGATTTTTTTTTAATGCAATTTTGGAGGGACTTGTTACAACCCAGCTTGTTTGGGGGTGAGGGAAGTAACAAAAATAACCAAGATGGAAAAATGGAATAAATTAAATAATGTTTAATTAACAGGAATGAAAAAGGTAAATTAACAAAAGACTAAAACATACAGAAAATAACCTAAACTAAGAAATGGAACAACAGAATAAACTGGGTTTTGTGCCACAAAAGGGTCACGCAGGCTTACACAAAACGAGAGGTTAAACTAAGGCAAACGCACAAACTAAAACACAATTTCCCCCAAATGAAACCATGTAAACCGGGGGTGTTCACACTTTTTCAGCATGCGAGCTACTTACAAAATGACCAAGTCAGAATGATCTACCTAATACAAAGCCAAACAAACTGCACTGAAACACTCTGTGCTCCTTTTTTGGACCCTCACCCACAGTTTGAGAACCTCTTCTTTAAGAGAACTTCCTCTGGCACTTTACACAAAACTGTGGAAAAAGTGAAGGAAGATTTTTAAACCTGTTTTTTAAAGTTCCAAACTGGAGTTACATTCTTTTCTGGTTTTGCAGTGATATTTACCAGCCTCTGCACATTTACCAAACCAAACGCACATCGTGACAAACACAGATGCATTTGTGCACTTTTGTTAGACAAACTTCAGCCAAATGTGGCAGTAGGTCTGTTATGTAGATGAGAATGAGCGCACAGGCTGCACTGAGACGCCCCACATGCTCCTGCACCCGCTACAAGTTTATTACCAACAGCAGCGGCCGTAATGAAATATGATCACACTTGTTGAGTGAGAGACAAGACCGAGTCCAAACGTGAGTCCGAGACGAGACACGGTGATCTACCCACATGACCTTGGCAATCGACTGGTAGATCGAGATCGACGTATTGAGCACCACTGATGTAAACCCACAAACAGAATCGAGTGACCAAATAAAAGAAGGCACAAAACAGAACATAACTACAGAACTACACACAAGAACACAAACACAAACAGGCAGATTGGCCACCAAGGCCAGCAGCCCCAATCAGGTGCAGGCAATTTCCTTAAATAAGGGGGAGGAGGCAGGAGGTGAGGCAGGATTGGCTTAATGGCAGGTAACAGGACAGACCATTGTCAATCAACCGTGACTCCTGTACAGTACAGAATGTCAGCTGCCTTACACGTTCGATCTCTAGCAGTGTGATTCTGAAGTGCTGCGCAATCGGGCAATTGGCGCATTTACCTCAGTGAGGTGAGGAGCTCTGCGTCGGTCTTTTCTCCTGCGGTCACCTACGAGCCCGTCCCGACAGTGAGTTCTGTTTCAGTTCTGGTTTAGTCCTGATTGAGTCCTGTTTTAGTCCTAGTTCAGTCCTGGATTAGTCCTCCTCTTCAGTCCTGGTTTAGTCTTGGTTCAGTCAGTGACATTGGCAGCTCAAAAGTTTGATATATTCTCGGGTTAACGGATGGATGCTGTGTTGTACTGCGCGGGTGCGGGTCTCAAAAATGGACCCGTGTAGGACTCTGAGCTGTAGGCTCCATTGTGGAATAAATGAATGTTCGGTTCGTTACATAAAGAAGGAGGAAAATAACAAAAGGACGACAGCAGCAATAAGTTTTAAGAAAGATGTAAAAAGGTTTGTAACTGTCCTGTGTGAGAAAAGTGTATACAGTGTGTGCTGAGGGGTTTTACAGACTTAAAACAGATTTAATAATTGTAAAATATAAAGTTGACTACTTCCTGGATTTCACTTATCACGGGTTATTTTTAGAACGTAACCCCCACGATAAACGAGGGAACATTGTACATCAAAAACAAACCTGGATTTGTGTTTTGTTTCATTCACACATGTTTGAGTAACTCTTTATTATTAGTCCGTCTACATCTCCAAAGCTCAAAATGCAGTGGCAGTTTTCAAGTTAACAGCTACTTTTTACCTTTAATTGAGTAGAGATCTGTAATTCCAGGTCTGAAATCATCTAAATGATTCTAGTGAAGGTGCACGGAGTTTAAAAACACAGTAGAGTCTCTATTACCACGTGAGTAAGTCTCATGTAAGTCTCAAGTTTTTGATCTCAAGCCCGAGTCAGGTCCCAAGTGAAATCCAGGCAAATTCAAGTCGAGTCTCGAGTCACTGGGTCATAAGTCCAAGTCAAGTCCAAGTCGTCTGTTTTGAACTTCAAGTCATTTCAAGTCTTTAAACCAAAGTACCAAATATAGCTTAGATTTTTATGAAAATTTATATGAATTTTAAACTAAATTGTACTTAAAAAGTCATGGTATATTTATAGATGAGTATTTTCTTCTTTTTAAATGTCTTGACAAGATTTTGGCGTGAATCATTATGGTTAGAATAGAAAGAATTCAGATTTAAAAATGCAGTTATTTTGTCTTGTAGTCTGCACTGAAATGGAAGGATCATGTTTTCTGTAGTTCCCTCTGTTTTTCTGTATTGTACTGTATATTACTGTAGTACATTTGAGGATACCACATCACAGTACTTCAGTTCCATCCAAAGTACCAAACAGAAGTAGGATGTTCCAGTTTGTTCCTGTAAAATTCAGCACCACATTTGTCAACTGTAAAGAGAAAAGTATTTTCTAAAACCATGCTTTTAGGGGAAGCATCAAGTCTTCTCAAGTCTAATCGAGTCTTCCCATATGGAAAAAAAAAGGAAAAAAAAAAAAAGAATTTACCAGCAGTGTTGGAGTAATGTATTATAAAAGTAATGTATTACAGTAATGCGTTGATTTTTGCTGTAATCAGTAATGTGCATTACAGGGGAAAAATTGTAATATTTGACTCGGTACAAATGTGAGTAACGCGTTACAATGCTTTTTTAACCTGGATTGAAGTGGTGGGTTTTTCTTCATAGAAATTCGCTAAAATCACCGTGAAATCAGCAGTGGTGAAACGCCGGAGACGCGGCCGGATAGACCTTCAGTTAACCGCGGGTGAAAGGACCGACCCAGAACTCTACGCTGTTTAGACCTGGTTTAGAGCTGGGTCACTTCTGTTTAGACCTGGCTTACAGTCGTCCCTCGCTCTAACGCGATTCACTTTTCGCAGTCTCGCTGTTCGCTGATTTTTAGAAAAAAATGTTTGTGCAATTTTGCATGCCTTTTGTTTTAGTGTATGAACACGTATTGCGTTCCTCCCGCTGTGTCCTGATCGGCTGAGGACTCCTGTCTACTGTACAGTACAGTACAGAATGTGTTCAGCTGCCAAATTTAAATAAATGTTCAATCTCTAGCAGTGTGATTCTGAAGTGCTGTATGTCTGCAAGTTTTCTCTCCGACAAAATCCACACATCGACGAAATGTTCTGCACCGACAAAGTCTCCTGCGCTCACACCCAAAAGACAGAGGACGATGCAAACCATCGCACAAAAAGTTGGACTTCTGGACACGTTGAAGGAAGGTAGAAGTTACGCGCTGTAGCAGAGTTTTGCACCGGGTCTTGTACCCGCAAATAGTTGCTGAAATCAGGACCGTGAGTGAGCAGCAGGGTGTCTGTCCATAAAGAGCGATCGGGCAACAGCCGCTCTTACCTCCATGAGGTGCGGAGCAAAGCCGCTCCTTTCTCCTGCGTCACCTTCGAGCCCATCCTGACAGTGAGTCCTGTTTAGTCCTAGTTCAGTTCTGGTTTAGTCCTCCTCTTCAGTCCTGGAATCAGTCTGAGGTTAGTCTGTTATAGTCCTGGTTTAGTCCTGGTTCAGCTCTGGTTTTAGTCTGGTTT
Source organism: Boleophthalmus pectinirostris (assembly GCF_026225935.1). Lineage (NCBI taxonomy): Eukaryota > Metazoa > Chordata > Actinopteri > Gobiiformes > Gobiidae > Boleophthalmus > Boleophthalmus pectinirostris. The sequence continues at coordinate 3,016,691 of NW_026571152.1, forward strand.
AGACTTGTTTAGTCCTGGTTCAGTCCATATACGGCTCAAAAGTTCAGCTTTTTCGCAGTTATCTTTGGTGAGAGTAACTTAAAGTAATGCAATAGTAATGTAATGCCTTACATTTTAAATGCAGTAATATTGTAATGTAACGAATTACTTTGAAATGACAGTAATAAGTAATAAATAATGCATTAAGTTTTAAATAACTTGCCCAAATTTACCAGTGTCTTTGTAGTAAATTAGGTTAATATGTGTCATGTGTGGTTTCCTCCTGAAAGTGTCCCCCCTTTTGTATTTTTCTCATACAAGTATATTATGAAAAACTAGTAAAGATAAAGTGAACATTTTGCATGACATTTACAGGTATAAACTACATTGTCTTTGTATGTTCCATGTAATGTTTGTATTCTTTAATTATATGTTGCAAACACACAAACACATGCACACACACACCACACACAGACACACCCCCACACGCACACACACATGCACCTCTGCACACACACATCCCCACACACACACCCACACAGACACACACACACACACACACACTGTGATAATTTTCTTTCTCACTCTCACACACAACACAGTAATCAAGTTCAAAGAAACCATCATCATTTCACTTGTTTTTCTATGAAATAAATGACCTTTGTCCAACACTTGTGAGGAGATTGTGTGTGGGATTAGTGTCATATTCAGCTCTTGCAGGTTACAAAGTTTTATATGTTTCATGCTGCACATATTTACCAAAGATCTTGTAAGTGTTTTCACTGTCAAATACAAATCTTTTAGGATTCATATGAAACATGTTAAAATGGTGAATGAATGATTTGTCTCTACCTTTTCCATATGGGTTAGTCCATTTTATCAAGTCAAGTCTCAAGTCCTAAAAATAGTGACTCAAGTCTGACTCGAGTCCAAGTCCCGACCTGGAAGTCCCCGCCTCTGCCACATGACATCACAAGGTAGAACAGAGTGTTTTCAGTTTTCAACATTAGAACATAAAGAGGAGGAGGGAGGAGGAGGAAGAGGAAGAAGGAGGAGGAAGAGGAAGGAGGGGTCAAGAGCAGCGTCCCTTATTGTACAAACACATTTAACCAATCAGAAAATTATATTTACGCTGAGGAGCAAACCGCTAGCCCCGTAACTACGTGTAGATCAGGACTTGGGAGTATTCTGTACACAGCAAAATCTGGAGGGCTACATTTTGTTGTTATTGTTAAGTGTAATTTTAACTATTTGAAGGTTAAATGGGGGTTGGGGGAGTTGGGGTTATTTGCCAGAGTTGATATGGTTGAAGTTAATTTAACTTCCCTTAGTGTTAATTGGCTTCTCCCACCCACCACTTCACACTCCCGCCAGAGAAGACCAGTTTGAATAAATTCATCTTAGCCCTCTCCAGGCAGGCGTTGCAGAACAGCTAAATGCCAATTACCTACTTACACCAAATCCATATTTGATGAGCCTTTTTTACTCAGGAGCCTTTTTCCCATCCATGCTGATAAACGTGGACGATGCAGACTGTGCAAGAATGGCTACACACAAACGGCCAGAAGTGCAAAGTACTTTTGTGCTTTACAAAGGATAAAAATTGTTTCTTGGAGAACCACATGAAAACTGATGTTGTTCTGCCACTGTAAAGCTGTTGCACTGTGCTTTATGTTTTCATTGTTATGAAAAGTGGTATACACATTAGGGATGGGCATGATTAGTCGATTAATCGATAATTGATCATTTAGAATTTCATCGATTACGTTAATTTTAATCGACAAACCGAATGTAGGTTGCTGTGCATAGCGTGACCAAACAGGGGTCTGTACATGTGTCTCTTTGCACTCAGAAAGAGCAAGCAGCAACGTACTGAAGGGCAATGATGATTTGTACAAGAAATTCCACGCTTTCTGCTTTTCGGGACAAGTGTGAGTCCATGTGCACAGTGTACAAAGCAGCACATATGTTTCGGTGTCCAGTGGGAAAAAGTTTTGCCAGGTGAGAGTCGATGACGAGTCCCCACCTCCCTCCCCCCGTACGGTGTTCTGGTTTTGACAAACGCAAATCTGGTCACACTAACCTGTATTCAAATCTGGTCACACTAACCTGTATTCCACTGAGTCATGTCTTTTAATCCAACAGAAATTGACTGCATCCACGACACAAGAGCTGTAGTTTTATCTTCACTTAGTTTATGCAAATTAGTGATGTGGTTTTAAGTTTTGTTTCTGTGAGAGTTGAACAAAACTGAATTAAACACATTATAATGTCAAATGGGCTGATGTGGCTCTAGAGTGGTTACGGTTTATATGTCGTAAAGTTAAATTTATTTATGCAGATTAGTAGTGCAGATAGTAATAATAATGATGATCATTTTAATATAAAAACGTTAATGATTAATCGATAATCGATCGTTAATTCTTCCGACGATGAATTAAGAAAATTTCATCGAATGCCCATCCCTAATACACATAAAGTTAGTGTTCATATCATTTTCAGTCTTCAGTGTTAATTTACCACACCAGACCAATGTTGCAAATCTGAAACATCTCAGAACTCATTGGATGTGAAGGTCTCTCAAAAAAAAAAAAAGTCAGGATTGTATATTACTACCCCATATGATCATTTCCCCCAAATATCAGATTTTTTCCTGTTACTAAAATTTAATTTGAGCCTGAGAGGGTTAAAATAACTAAAATAAAGTGTTAAAATAAAACACCTATGTTTGTTGTTTAGCTAAATCAGGATAACCCTACAAAGTGTTATCCGTTTACTCTCAAAATGTTAATATAACTCTGGATTTGAGGTTAAACAGGAACTTTGGTCCAGTCTTACTTGACTTACTTAACATTTCCAAAAATGTTCAATTAACTCTAGAACAGATTGGACTCGTATAAACCTTGAGAAAATGTTCAATGATTGATTCTGCGAGATTGAAATTTAACACTCCACTTTTTGCTGAGTCTGTGTACAGGAAGATCCAGCTCTGTTTATTTCCAACTGGATATTAACACTGAAACTGGATCATTTGAGCTAAAATACCAGTTTATAACATAAATGACTTGGCTCTTTGTGTCCACTGTTTTGAAGAATAAATGAGCATTACATTTCCCAGTAAAAGCTGTATTTGATTTGAACATTTGTATCTGTAGGGAAATCGTACACACTGACGCTTTAAATACTTCACTTCATGTTTTGTGCTGCTTAAACCTTTATATTAAGGCTACATTTTGGTTTCAAGATTAGATCACTTTTAATCCAAACTGTCCAAACAAGCCATGCGCAACCTCAAGTAAAGCTCCAGCAAATACTTATCCATGCAATACTGTCAATATAATAAACTCAATAATAATAATAATAACGATAACATTCAAGAGTCAGCGTCTTCTTGCTCATGTGTATTTAAAGATAAGACATCAACGTAGATTTTAAATTCCATAAACATGACCTGTGTCCCCAGATATGAGACGTGTTCAAATCAAATCAAGCATTTACTGATAACAATTTGAATGCCAACGAATTCTTAATTAAAATAGGTTTAAGTTGGTGATGTAATAATTTAATGTATAATATAATAATCCAATCAGAAAGCAGAATCTCACATGACTCTAAACTGTGGGTCGCCAGTTTCAATGCTCAAGCTAAAACGTGTCTCTCTGATCTGAATGAACTGCAAAAAAAAAACAAAAACAAAAAAAAAACATATCTAGCTAAATTAAAATGACTTTGAAACATTTTGCTTTATTTGTGTCAATTCAACTTGACAGGTCAAAGTATCTTGCATTTCTTAATTCAAGCAACATTGGAGTTTGTTTCAAATTCAAAGTGCAAAAACTTTACGTTTATCATATTTTACGTGTAGCAAGATATATTTTTGCATTTTAAGTACAAAAAGTATTGTGCCATTGGCAGATCATTTTATTTGTCAAGCAAAACTGACTCATGAAGCATGTCTCTACTCGTAAGGCTGGTGCCACCTAGTGCCTCTGCTCAATTTCATTTCTCTCCAGAGACTAGGTCAGGAATCAGAATACACTAGATGGTTCAAAATACACTAGACTGTTTGCAAAAACCCTGGAAATGTGAGTTCGGGCACCAGCAAAGAACCATACATTCTGTGTTGGCAACAATTCCCGACATTGAGGATTTAAAGCCAGAACAAAAAGAATATTTGGTGAATTTTATTAAGGGGAAAAACATTATTGTCCTTCTTCCTACGGGATTTGGGAAAAGCTTAATATACCAGTCAACTCCGTTAGCAGCGCATTACATACATCATGACCAAATAGCAGATGGGCATTCTGTGTTGGCATTGATTGAAGACTTAAAGCTGGAACAAAGAAAATGTTTTGTGAATTTTATCAAGGGGAAGCGCCACAACCAAATAGCAGCGATTGGTTAAATGATAAAAAGGACCCACCTACTGTCGAGCGAATTAATTCTAATGCTGTGAGGTCAGACAGTTTCCACGAAGCGAAACTGGCTGATGAATAAGGCTATGTCTCTACAGCAGCAGCACTGTACATGCTGCCCATATATTGAGAATGAAAAAAGCATGCATGTGTCCTCTGTGCGGGTTAAAGCAACATCGTCAGTTGTGATTTTGTGATTTTTAAAACTGCATACAGTTCCTTTAAATGAAAAATATATACTTTTAAAATAACAATAGACAGTTCTAAAATACAATAGTCTTGTTATCACATTGCTGGGCAGTTACACAGATGAATGTGTGTGTGGGTTTGAGGACTGTACAGTTCTTTCTCAGCTGTCTAAACCTATGGCGCTGTAATCACATACTGGCTTTTGTTTGGGTCTCTTCTATAGAAGGAAAGCGCCTCATGTTGTAAATGAGGGTCACAGATTTCAAACATCTGGAAAAGATTAGCTTTGTTTCTCATCGTCATCACGTCTGGGAAAAAGTGCAGCTCAATCAGGAGAGCTGAAAAGCACAGAATCACACAGAGTGTCCACTCCGAGGGACTGTAGTGTTCAACGAGCCAATGAGAAAAGACCAGTAGCTGTGGACATAAAATAAACAAGTTCAGTGTAACACAGGTCTGGGAAGTGGACTCACGTGGGCTTCTGAAACTTTGCTTCGTGGTAAAGTCATCATTTGAACTCTTTGCCAGGATCAAATTAGACTATTGTGTACTTTATATACAGTCATGTAGCTCAGAACAGGCAATTAATCTACCTGCTGCTCCTACCGACTCCTATCCTGGTTTTGAGCTATGGTTTGGACAGAAATAGTCTGCTCTCTGTCTAGGCTCCACCACTTTTACTTTATTATTTATTATTTCCATTATTTCTTTGACTCATTTGGAAAGATGGAGTGATGATGGTCTAGAAAGTAAATAAAATAGCTCAATTATTAACCAATTATTAACCAATCAACGCCCAGAAAATAACTCAAAAGGTCACACAGGCCGTTCTTGATAACACTGAGGCAAGATTCCATTTTGAAATAAGTTGTATTATTTATTTTATACATAATTTAGTAGAGAGGACATGTGCATAAATAGTTTGGTGCATTTCATTACTTCATCTCAAAGTCTGTCAAATATCAAGTTGGGGAGTAAATCAACAATGGGATTCACAAACAGTGGAGCAAGATGGAAACTCAATCCAATCAATTACACATTACACAGCTTCAGCATACACAGTGTTTGGATGCAGCCTGCTTCATTATACACACTGAGTGTGTATAAATGCACATCAATAACTCGGTTATGATCGGGTTTTTTGAGTATCCCGGTTTCATGATGGTGCATGTATACAAAGTACCCCGGTTTCAGTATTCCGGTTATGACAGTAACCTGGTTATTAGAAACCGGGTTACTGTAGCTGGTTTATTCCGATAGTAACCGGGATACTTGTGGTATGTAAACACAGTATCCTGGTTACTGCAACATAAAGTTGACTGTGCATGAGTCCAAAAGACACTTTCCAGTATTTTCACCAAAACAGTAGCGACATAAATAAATTGACCAACATAAATGCTGCGCTAAACCTGCACTCGTCTGACCTGCACTCGTGTGATCACTGAAAAGTTAAAACATGAACTATCTCCTACACAACACACACACAGAACAGACTCACCATCATCAGCACCTCTTCTGTCACTTAAAGAACACACATAATCCACTGAGTCGTGTCATTTAGTCCAAAAGAAGCTGAATCGCATCAGCGGCACAAGGAGCAGCTGTTTTTATCACCGCTAACAGTTTATGCTAATTAGCGATGCGGTTTTAAGTTTCGTTTCTGTAAAACGTAAACAAATGTGATCAGAGCTGAATGATCTGATCAAACAGACTGATGTGGCTCTACAGTGGTTCTGGTTTATATGTTGTAAAGTTGAGTTTATTTATGCAGAAGATTTTCATGAAGAATCTGTTGGTTTGATGTGTGCAGTGGATTGTGGGAGATCTCGTAGCTCCTTAGCTTCTTATGCTAAAGGAGCTCACGGTTTGTATTTTTCCTGGTTTATGAAATTGATTTAAGTAAATTTTTGCAATTGCGCATTTTGTAAGATTATATCAAGAAACCGGGATACTCCATTTGATCATGTACACGCGGATATGAGTGTCCCAGTTTCTCAGTGCGCATGTAAACACGCTAACCCGAATACTGACAGAACCGGGATATGGATCATAACCGGGATACTGATGTGCATGTGTACACACTCAGTGTTTGGTTGCAGCCTGCTTCATTATACACAGTGTTTGGATGGGCCCCTGCTTCACACTGGCCCCTCACAGTGATCCACATTAGACTCACAGCAGCTCTCGTTCACTCAGACTCTGTCTCCTGCGAAAAGCCTCTACATAAAAGATTTAAAGCAGCATTTTCAAACAGCAGGACGTTCAAATGAAGAGCCTCAGACACAGTTTTAACTTGAACAATGCAACAGTGCTGGAATTTACACAAAAAGTACAAACATGTCCAAAATAAACTCAATTACAGGAACAAAATATACTCACTGTCCTCCTCTGTACCATATACTCACCTGTTGATCTCCATGGAATTTTGCCTGGAATGTTCTACAGTATAACATATGTACTCCTTGGGGACATGCAGGTGACACCACCAGGCCAAGTTACAGGTGAGATCTGTGGAGAGGTGATCCTACTCACTGTAAGAAAGCATGTTTTTCAAAGTAGTTTTTACTACAGTTTTATTACAATACTGTGCAACTGTGGAATGACCAACCCCCAAAAAAGTTACAGATCATAATTAGTCACAGAGAACAATTATGGCTTCACGCATGTGCACAGTTTGCTGATCAAATAACCAGCCTGCTCTAGCTGCTTATTTTGGTATGATGAAGAAATGTATATTCAAACAAATGTATAGGCCCACGCTCACGTGAAATAAAGAAGGATTCTTGGAAATGAACGCACAGTGTAATAACTCTGGAGTCATCTAAACAAAGGCTGTAGTGCTGTGGACACAAGCAGTGAGTAGACTGAAGGCTCTGAAGGGCCCCACCTGTTCACAACCTGACCCCAGGGACTTACTTTGGATTTGGGCTGTTTATCCTTCCATTTGTCTCAGTGCGCCCCCGGTGGTCAGAGTGTGCAAATGAGTGTTAACGTATGGAAAGCCAACATGAGTGTGTAGTGTCCCATATGGAAAAGGTAGAGATAAATCATACACCATTTTAACATGTTTCATATGAATCCTAAAAGATTTGTATATGACAGTGAAAACACTTACAAGATCTTTGGTAAATATGTGCAGCATGAAACATATAAAACTTTGTAACCTGCAAGAGCTGAATATGACACTAATCCCACACACAATCTCCTCACAAGTGTTGGACAAAGGTCATTTATTTCATAGAAAAACAAGTGAAATGATGATTGTTTCCTTAACTTGATTGCTGTGTTGTGTGTGAGAGAGAGTGAGAAAGAAAATGACCACAGTGTGTGTGTGTGTGTGTGTGTGTATGTTAGGCAGTATGGGGGTAAACACAGTAATGTAAATCTTGCATTACAACCTTAAAAAACATCTTCCACTGATCTCACAGTGAACATACATCAGGCTGTAAAAATATATTTACTCTGCAAAATCCTAATTATTACAAAGTTCTATGTTGACTTGTAATATTCCAAAAAGCAGCTATACCCTTATGTTTTTTTCACATGCCTCAACTTCAAATCCCCCTTCAGACTCTGATTGTTTTTTCTGCAACATATAATTAAAGAATACAAACATTACATGGAACATACAAAGAAAATGTAGTTTATCATGCACATTACCTGTAAATGTCATGCAAAATGTTCACTTTATCATTTCTAGTTTTTCATAATAAAAGTTGTATGAGAAAAATACAAAAGGGGGACACTTTCAGGGGTAAAACACACATGACACATATTAACATTATATAAAGATTTACTACAAAGACACTGGTAAATTCTTATATTTTTTTCCAGTTTTTCTCCATATGGGTTATGTGCCGTGTACAGAAGAAGAGTCTGGAACACTCAAGACATCAGCCTGGAGACAAGCAGTTGGGAGAAAATGTACATGTGAAAATGTTTTGCATCTAACTGTATATTTTATCAAGCACAGCATTAAATTGTGGTCAGTTTGTTGTGGGGACGAGTTTGATTTGAGGGTCTGAGATTACACATGAACTTTCAGTCATGTTAGAATGTTGTTACCTCATCACAAACAGCTCCTTTTACTTTTAGCTCTGCAGAGATCGGTAATTCCAGGTCTGAAATCATCCAAATGATTCTAGTGAAGGTGTGTGGAGTTTAAAAACACAGTGGAGCACTTCCTGTATTACCACATGACATCACAAGGTGGAGCAGAGTGTTTTCTGTTTGAAGGAACAGTGTGCAGGGTCTGTGTGTTAAACATGTGTGAATGAAACAAAACACAGCTCCAGGTATGTTTTGGATGAGAAAACGACATTATAACTGAAATCAGAAAATAGCGTAATACAGGCTCTTTAATGATAACCAAATGAAGATCTCTTTGCACGGAAACTCAGTCTTCACAACTTGAAAACAAATCTTGATCAATAGATTTAATTCTGATTCAAATTGACACAGTAATGGGTCAATTACCTTTGAGTTGATTGTATTGTGCAATGGGCATGTTTTCCATTATACCTCGCTCCAGCACTGACCCATGCTGTTTCCTTCATGCCGTTTTGAACTCGGAAATGTCACAAGACCCTTTTCTCCTCTGGGAATTTTCACACGAACGTGATTGTCACTTCTTTTATTCTACGCCCGTGAGGGAATCTGCAAACACCAAACCATTACAACAACACAAAATAATCAGCATACTAAGCTGACAATGCAGCCCTGAAGGGTTTGAGCACAATGTGTCTTGCCTCAGTGTAGGTATGTTTTATTAGCAGATCGAATAAGTGTGCTGTGTGCTGTCTGCATCTGATGAGAAAGCATTTAGTCTCCGAAAATCAGGTAGTGCACACCATGACAAAAGTTTGTTTGAACTCTTTGCACTGAATAATGATCATGTTCAGAATACATAAGGTAAGTGGGGAATAACTTTTCACCTCTGCAATTGGTATTATGCACTTATGACGCAGTTTTATGCTTTCTCCCGTGTTCCAATGTTTTTCCCTCATCAAAAACATCTCCGAAGAGGGTTTTAGGTGTCTTCCATGCATGTCTGAGTAATCTAGCGATCTCCCCTGGGTCCTAATCAAAGCAAACATCATAGGCTGGTGCCACCTACCTCTGCTCAATTTCATTTCTCTCCAGCGACTAGGTCAGGAATCAGAATACATTAGACGGTTTGCAAGAACCCCGGAAGTTGTAGACAGCGCATTGGTTAATCAGCTGTGAGCGGGGAAGCCAAGTGTCTGTCTGGGTCCCTTTTGTGGAACAGCACAACAGTAAACAAAGCGTTGAGATGGATGTAGACGAAGACAGACATTCTGTGTTGACAACGATTCCCGAGATCGAGGATTTAACCCTCACGCTCTCCTCGGGGTCATGTACACCAGAAGAAAAACATTTTTTCTTGCCTGGCTAGAAAATACATTCCCAAAAGAGTGGGAAGGGAAAAAAATTTGACCCCGAGGAGAGTGTGAGGGTAAAGCCTGAACAAAGAGAATGTTTGTTGAATTTTATCAAGGGGAAGGATGCTATTGCTCTTCTTCCTACAGGATTTGGTGCATTACATACGTCACGACCAAATAACAGCGATATTTTGAATAAGTACCCGCCTACCATCAAGCGAACGAATCCTAATGCTGCGAGGTCACACAGTTTCCATGAAGTTAAACCGGCTGATGAATCAGGCTAACTCAAACTCTCCTTAAGGTTAGCTGTAAGATTCTGTCCCAGGCTCCGCCCACAAGCCCACGTCCCCCACGTCCCCCACGCTCCCACACGACAATTCTCCATAAATATACAAAAGCATGATACAAAACTGTACACAGCAACTTGACAAACCTGATGCGATGTGCAGTAGTTTGCTGTGTGAGTGAGTGTCTTGTGAGAGCACTCTGAAGGGGGAGTGACTTAACATGGAGAGCAAAAGGAGGGAAGACTGTCACAAACGAAAGTGGAACTTATAAAACATTTTAATATTTTGTTTTCAGCAAATATTCGATTTTCAAAACAATAACAACATGAATTCAAATGCACCTCTTTAAAAAGGATTAGTTCTGTTTTTCACCTTTTAAAGTAAGAATGAGATACAGTGTGCCTCTAATAAGAACTCTTCCATTCTTTTGAGGGAGTGTGGAAAGTCTGAAGACGGTGTGAAGAATTAAGCACACTTGTCAGCTCTCGGCACTTGGACAAATAAATGGCAGACGGTTTCTTTAAATAACGTGGAACAATGTGGTTGAGTATGTGGAAAACGCTCAGGATGAATCGTTGTAGAAATAAAGGAGTGCACTTAAATCTTTTGGGCCATACATTAATTATAAGAATCCCTTCAAATGCAAAGTTGGAGCTGTCTACCTACATATAAGGAAAGTACACAGGAGGATATTTAGAGATCTTTAATAACATAATCGTACAAGCCGTGGCCATATATAGAGTATTATTTGTGCTTTTTCTTCCACCTTATTATTAAAACAGTTTGGTGAGTGGCAGTGGGTCGTTAATTATCACAATTTAATGCAGGGATCTCCAACCTGTAGCTCGGGAGCTACCAGCAGCTCTCCACCCCCTTCCAAGTAACTCACCAATGGAATTTGGAATGACACGTCTTGTGCTGAATAAGTAAAATGTAAATGTCTATTACCATTGTACATGTTTCATTTTGAAGCCTAACTGTGTACCCTAACAAATGGATAATGGTTTATGATTTATAGGCGAGTTTCAGCTGACGTCATTGTTATTAAAAGCCCGCGTTGCATGCTGGGAAATATTTTGGTCAGAGGCAAGAAACAGGATAGCGGTCAAACACAGTGCGTAACCTCGCGTATTTCTCCCCAATAATGGTAAATTCCTGCTGCATTATCAGATGCACAAATAGAAGCACGGAAGAAGGAAAATGTCTTTTTCGTATTCTGAGTGAAAAGAACCGCTAACGGTGAATTAAATGACTTTCAAACATCCGCAGAGCAAACGTAGAAGATCCTAACAAACCGTGGACTCCAACAAGTTCAACAACACATCGAGACTCTTGGGGGTTTTCATCTTTTCTGCTCTGAATGGCCCAGGAGTTTCCACCAAGTCACTGTGGATATTGTAGAAGTGAATATTTGTCCAGGTAGTTGGCGATTCTGACCAGAAATTTGGTTTGGTCCACCTTTTGTCGGGGTTGAAAAGGGTGATTTGGCTCCATTGATGCTTATGACCAATTTCTGGTCAAATGGTCTTGGGTCCTCTGCCGTTAGAGTGGATAAATAACCGGGATCAATACCCTTTACGCGCTTTCTCGCTCCGTCCGTCATGTTGAATTACTGTTTAATGCCGCCGACCAAAATAATTCCCAGCATGCAATGCGCGCTTTTGTCAACAATGAAACTCGCCTATAGGCTTTTAACTACACTTCTGTACTGCTCGCTGTGGCTTGTATATATACAAACATTTGAGTGACTGGTAAAACTAGTAGCTCTCTGGGATTTGTGTTTTGTAAAAGTAGTTCACTGGAGGAAAAAGGTTGGAGACCCCTGATTTAATACAATCTTATAGCTCTAACAGAGTCCTGTTTGAATGCGGTGTGTGTGTGAGTGTATCTGTGTGTATGTGTGTGTGTGTGTGTGTGCGTGTGTGTGTGCCTGTGTGTGTGCTTGTGTATGTGTGTGTGTGTGCGTGCATATGTGCTTGTGTATGTGTATGGGTGTGTGTGTGTGTGTGTATGTGTGTGTTTGTGTGTGAGTATGTGTCCGTGTCTGCGTGCGTGTGCGTGTGTGCATGCATGTGTGTGTGTGCGTGTGTGTGTGTGTGTGTGTGCGTGCGTGTGTGCATGCATGTGTGTGTGTGTGTGTGTGTGTGTGTGTGTGTCCGTGTCTGCGTGCGTGTGCGTGTGTGCATGCATGTGTGTGTGTGTGTGTGCGTGCGTGTGTGTGCGTGCGTGTGTGTGTGTGCGTGAGTGTGTATGTGTGTATGTATATTGGTTGAGCGGTCAGATCCACTGGCCCAACCCGGTAGGTTGACTGGTTTGATTCCAGCTCCCACAGATGAATGCTGTTGCTGTGTCCTTGGGCAAGACACTTAACCCACCTGGCCCCCAGTGTGTGTGTGTACACTGGTGTGTGAATGGGTGAGTGCCTTGAAGGTGGAAGAGTGCTATAGAAAAATGGGACAATGGATCATAAATGTTTGTGTGTGTTTTCATTTAGTATCTCTGAGGACAGTTTATTGTCATATTTTGGAATAAAAATAAGAATATTTTGGTGGCAGAAATTGGAAAGGCTAAAGATGAGTTTATATTAAAGAGCCTATATTTTCTGATCTCTGTTCTAATGTAGCTTCCTCCTCACAAACAGACCTGGAGCTTTGTTTCACACATGTTTAACACACAAATCCTGCTGAGTTCTTCTCTCAAACTGAATACATTCAGTTCCACCTTGTGATGTCATGTGGTAACACAGGAAGTGCTCCACTGTGTTTTTTCACCATACTCTATACATTTACACCGACGAGATTTTGATGATTTCAGACCGGGAATTGCTAGTCTCTACGGAACTAACATCAGTGTTGGGAGTAACAGATTACATGTACCGGAGTTATGTAATCAGAGTACAAATTATGAGTAACTGTATTGGGTTACAGTTACTGTTTCAGTGAGTGGTAATTAGATCACAGTTACTTGGTTGAAATAAATGGATTACACGGCGGGATTTTCCTGTTTTCACATTTTGGGTTATTCCCTTTTTTTTTTTTGTTTTGTTTTGTTTGGTAATTCCACTCATTGCCGGACACTAAACCAGGTCTAAACCAGGTCTAAAAACCAGGTCCAAACCAGGTCCAAACCCAGGTCCAAACCCAGGTCCAAACCAGTTCTAAACCAGGTCTAAACCAGGTTTAAAACCAGGTCTAAAACCAGGTCTAAACCAGGTCTAAACCAGGTCTAAACCAGGTTTAAAACAGGATTTAACAGGACTAAATCATGCTGCCCGGACCGTGTCTCCTCCTCTTCTATCAATAATATTTTTACTACAGTTAAGTAAAGTCTGAGCTTTTCGTTGACTTTTAGCAAACAAAACATCTTACGTGAAGATTTCCTCGTCTTTGCTTCTCTACAGCAAACCAAGTAATCCAAAGTATTCAGATTACGTTACTCACTTTAAGTAATTTAATGGATTATGTTACAAACTACATTTTGGGGTATGTAATCTGTAATCTGAAGGGGAATACATTTTAAAAGTCACCTTCCCAACACTGACTAACATAAACGGATCTGTTAAACTGAAAACTACCACTAAATGACATCACAAGGTGGAGCAATGTAGACAGACTAATAATAAAGAGTTACTCAAACATGTGTGAATGAAACAAAACACAACTCCAGGTCTGTTTTTGAGGAGGAAACTACATTCTAACATGTCCTGAAGTATAGATTTCATAAAAAAAAAAAAAAAAAAAACAGAAGAAACTGGGCTATAGTTTAACCAGACCTTAAATAAAAATGTTAATTATATTTTACTGAAATGAGTAAATGCTAAATACGATGTTTCTACGTGTAACTGCTCTAATGGCAATGGTTCACTTTCTATATTTAATCCATGACACATTCATCTGTTATGAAATCAGGTCCCATAAAAAGTGGATTTGTGGGAAATTGGATTATCAGTGTGTTTATTTGTCCTCGTATCTTCACTTCTGTGTTTAGTCCCTGATGGCTCGTACGCTCCAGTAATCTTTCTCTTGGTCCTGTCCAAACGCAAATGTCTCTATAAAAGCGCACTCTCTGGACAGCCTTTATACTGTACATGTGTAAATCATTTTGTAGATTTCATAATACTTCAGATACAATGTGCAGTAATGTTGTCCGTAAATGAAAGTCATATTTATTAAACCTATTTTACTGTTGTACCACTAGTGCAGCTATAGGGACTAGAAAAAACAGGCAGTACATTTACAGCTGCAGTTTGCATGATTTTGAGATACATTTAAGCAATGAAGACAACTGACAGTGTTGGGAAGGTGACTTTTAAAATGTATTCCCCTGCAGATTACAGATTACATACCCCAAAATGTAGTTTGTAACATAATCCATTACATTACTTAAAGTGAGTAACGTAATCTGAATACTTTGGATTACTTGATATTGTTATGCTTTTTAAAACGACATGAATGTAACAACCACATCCTGAAAATTCTTGTTTGTTGTCTTCAAATTGTCTGTTGAGCCCAAGTCTCCATGAATAAGCAACTGTTTGTTGCAGAGAAGCAAAGACCAGGAAATCTGAACATAAGATGTTTTGTTTTATCTGCTAAAAGAAAATAAAAAGCCCAGTCTTTACTTAAGCATATAAAAATATTATTAATAGAGAAATGATTTCTATATGAGATCACTGCTGCCTGAAATTGTGTCCACCTACTGTTAGTGTCATATTGTTTAGTCTTGGTTTTAGTCCTGGTTTAATCCTGGTTTAGCCCAAAATGTGAAAACAGGAAAATACTGCCCTGTAATCCATTTATTTCAATAAAGTAACTGTAATCTAATTACCACTCATTGAAACAGTAACTGTAATTAAATACAGTTACTCATAATTTGTACTCTAAATGTACCGGGATTACATAATCAATCTGTTACTCCCCAACACTGACAACTGAATAAATCTGAAGAGTTTCTACCATCGACGAGAAAAGTTTACACCTTTACGTTTCCAAAGACATTTCTTCTCACATATACCACGCTGAAATTAGAGCACATTAGCAGGAAGCAGACATTTCTTATCTGAAAATATGTTAGATGAAATCGAATTGAGACTTCACTGTAATCGATAGGAATAAAATTAACCCAGTTTGTGTGAGACTGTGCCCATGGATAAGAAGGCCGCAAAAATGTGATATTTGGATATGTGACATAATGTGACGTGATGTGACATGATGTGACATGATGTGACATAGGGGACCATGAAGACGTGATTCTTCTCAAGTTCAGGATGTTTTTCTTTTAATCTCCAGACAGAAATAATTTTACATGAAAGAACTGCTCCTCTGCCCCACTGGTACAAGAACTGTTCCTCTGGGCCTCATTGGTACAACAAAAATGTTACAATTTTAAACTAGATTTATTGTATTCATTGTAATTTGCAACACAAAATAATAGTATTTATTTATTAAAGCATTACACAAGTTATATTAGAAAATAACTGTCATTAAAAAAATCTATGTTATACACAGTGTTGGGGAGTAACAGATTACATGTACCGGAGTTACGTAATCAGAGTACAAATTATGAGTAACTGTATTCAGTTACAGTTACTGTTTCCATGAGTGGTAACTGGATTACAGTTACTTTGTTGAAATAAATGGGATTACAGGGTCGTATTTTCCTGTTTTCACATTTTGGACTATATCCTTTTTTTTCCTTTTTTTGTTTTTAACCAAGTCTAAACCAGGACTAATTCAGGATTGACCCAGGACTGAACCCAGGTCTAAACCAGGTCTAAAACCAGGTCTAAACTAGATCTAAACCAGGTCTAAACCAGGTCTAAACCAGGTCTAAACCAGGTCTAAACCAGTACTAAAACCAGGTCTAAACCAGGTCGAAACCAGGTCTAAACTAGATCTAAACCAGGTCTAAACCAGGACTAAACCAGGTCGAAACCAGGTCTAAACTAGATCTAAACCAGGACTAAAACCAGGTCTAAAACAGGATTTATTAGGACGAAACCATGCCGCGTGGACCGTGTCTCCTCGTCTTCTATCAATAATATTTTTTAATACGGTTAAGTAAAGTTTGGGCTTTTTATTTTCTTTTAGCAGACAAAACATCTTATGTGAAGATTTCCTCGTCTTTGCTTCTCTACAGCAAATCAAGTAATCCAAAGTATTCAGATTACATTACTCACTTTAAGTAATTTAATGGATTACGTTACAAACTACATTTTAGGGTATGTAATCTATAATCTGTAGGGGAATATATTTTAAAAGTCACCTTCCCAACACTGGTTATATATACACACGTACACACATATACACACACTTTGACTTGACAGTGTTAAGTAACACCAAAGAACAACTATTAAGGCCTGATCATGACATATATGAGACATATTTGAATCAGTGAATGGTTTCCCCTGACCATAGTTTACTCTGACTTGTATTTCTATTGATTCCTGCATGTTTGAGTAATCCTGCATTATCAGTGTTTCAGGGCTGAGTGCTCACAGAATGTCTGTTTGCACCTCCACCATCTGCTCTGTCTAACGCTTCTTATTTCAAATCAAACACAGGGTTCAGAAATAATGCAGACACATTTTTCAAAATAAAAACACTGTAAATGTAAAACGGTTTGCTGTCTCTGTAATGGTAATGTGCTCTGATGAATGACTCGCCCCTGTGTCTTCTGCTTGACTTAAACCTGTGAACATGGCCCACGCCTGACCCCAGAACACCGCACACACCCACAGCTGCTCATCTCATTAGGCCTATGGAAGATTAGAGCAAATATGTGAGGAGAGAATACCATTTAGAGTCAAAAGATCTTTAACTTACAGGTGTGGGATGTAAGATGTGCTCCTGAGCTGACAGAGCTTTAACCTGGATATAAATGACACATACATGTTTCCTCATTCTCTGTATATGGAATCCAGAATTCACCAACTGAGCTGCAGAGGCTGCACTAGCACTGGTTAAACTCTGCAGGCTGCAGGAGCTGGGACAAGAACTCAGACCAAAGAGAGTCCTTTCAGATATGAACTTTAGTCCTAGAAACTGGTAAACCAAAGTAACCTCGTCCTGCTTTTACACTGGATACAAAAACAATATTATAACATAATACTTTACCCTGAATGCACTGGACCCCTGACCCCCACTCTGTGTACTTTGAAGTACTAAATCTTGAGTGCAGTATTTAAAGTCAGTACAGTGATGTGCATTACCCTTTGTGTCCAAAGCCCTAATGCGATTATTATGGGATAGAATGGGCTTAATCTCCAACACTCACAGGGCCCCACGAGCCACAAAAAACATGTGGATGTGTGATAATGCCCGGCCCCCGAGGCTCAGCAGGAGAAACTATCGAAGACGAGGGCTCTTCTGTTTTGCCTCATTTAGGCCTACTTCATTTATGCCTCACACTGCTTATTGCATTTTTTATTTGGTATTTATTAAACTAAGTTTATTTGGTGACGCTATAATAACTACACTCACTCAGTGTGTACTTGTGGAAGGGCTTAATTAAGATTAGGGTTTTAACTGAATATATACATATTTATTTTTATTATTTTAATGTATTTTTTTCCCCTAATGATTCTAAAATCAGAAACACACCTGCTACTAAAATATGAGCAAATTACATAATTAAAAGAACGTTGTTTTATCTAAATGAAATTGTAAATATTTTTCTTGTCCCTGTGCCTGGATGTGATTCTGATTTTGTTTTCACAAATAGTTCAGAAGCTGCTCTGGAAACTCTAAAATGCTTTTTCAGTGAAACACATGAAACATGTGCAGGACCTGAGGGCACAGCAGAGTTCTCCAGAGCACACTGATGAAAAAGCAGTGAAACCATGTGTACAGTGACATCATGTCAACGCACTGGTCATTTTAGATCAATATAAACATTTACAATGTCCGACATATAAAACAATGGTCTGCATGTGGCACAGATTAGAGCAGACAAAAGCCAAATATTTCTTTTTTATTGGGACTTGCAGATATTTTCTCTCTTAGGAGGATTAAATCAGGTCCCATGACGTAAATCCTTTATTTTTAGATCAACAACATGGTTTAAAGTTCAGATATCGGTTTAAGAGATTAAGGTTAGGATTAGGTTATGGCAAATAGAGCCTATGGTTAAGGTTATGATCAGTCTGCAGGAAATGTGTGTGTGTGTGTGTGTATCTTCATACCATCCCACACCTCCCTGATGTTTTTTTGCTCCAACTCCTGCTCCAGAATCCTACTGTAGGATTCTCAAGCGAGACTAACCTTCAGTTCCTGCTGTACCTACTTCAGCTTCACCTGGTCACAGTCTCTAAACGCCCTTTTCTTGGCATTCAAAATCCCTCTGACATCACTTGTGATCCAAGACATTTTGCTGGGGAAGCAACACTGTACTGTTTTTGTGGGTACAACTCCATCTGGAGAGAAGTTAATGTATTCTAAAATACAATCCATGAGCCTCTGAGCCCCTCAATATCTTCACCCCAGCTTTCCTGTAATACTGCCCATTCAGTGGACTCCAAACAGCCTCTCAGAGCCTCAGCTTCAGGAGACCACATTCTGAAAGAGCGGGTGGTGGAGGGTTGTCTCGCCACAGTGGCTTTGTATTGTAAGTTATGATCAGATCTGCCCAGTGGAGGCAGAGGAGTGACCGTCCAGTGTCACATGAGTGAAATCTTCAGTGATGAGCAGGAAGGCTCCAGAGTGCCAGGTCCAGATGACGTCACAGGTTAATTTAGCCTGCACATCTGGATGTTGCCAAGTGACTTCACATTCTCTGACACCACAAAGAAATAAAGGGCTTGTACGTCCAACACTCCTCTTACCTTTGAGCTTTCATCTTAGCTCCTGCTCTGCAGCCACGATAAAGGCGCCGCACTTCTCCAGGTAGAAACAGTACAGTGGCAGCTTGCAGACCCACTGATCTGAGTGTAAGCATCTGATCCCTTGTGTAAACTTGCATTTTACGGTGTGAATCTGTGTCCATAGAGTAAAAAAGTACAAAAACAGTCTTAAAAACACATTGTAACTGCCGATTGCTGGCTCCTGAATAACACCTACCTATGTGTTTGTAGCTAAGTGCTGACAGATTTAATTTAACAAGTCATTTAACTGCCACAGGCCTGGTCACTGAAACAATACTGAGACACTGAAGCCGTGCACAACTCCACGTCAGCCAATGTGTTAAAAGTGACCAGACTGAGAATCCACAGAGCAGGATACAAACAGAAATAGACTGGCTCATGACAGTGGTGACAGTAGCTCAGTTGAATGTATGTCCACTGATGAAAGGCTGGATTGGTTGAGTGATCGTTTCCACTGGCCCACAGGTTGGCCTGTGATTCCAGATTCCAGTTGACCATGTACCTTTTACCATTAATAAACACAAGGCTTATTTACTTTCACCAGCTCCTGGGTTATTAACCAACCAGAGCGAGACCACACGGGAAGAGCAGCCAATCACAGGTGAGATTGGACTCAAGAGGGAAAGAGAGAGCTTATGATGCTGGAAAACAGCTTTTTTCCTCCTTTTTCTCTTCTTTTTCTCTTTTTTACTCCTGTTTAGTTTGAATGTGTGCCTAGTTATTCATAAGTGTAGTTTAATAGTTTACTATGATGATAACAAAATCATATATATATATATATATATATATATATATATATATATATATATATATATATATATATATATATAGGGAAAGCATACATGGAGCGACATAACCAAGTTGCGGGCAGAGTGTACAGAAACATCTGTGCAGAGTACGGGCTGGAAACCCCAGGATCAAGGTGGGAAACACCTCCAAAGGTTGTGGAGAATGACCGAGCCAAGATCCTGTGGGACTTCCAGATACAGACTGACAGAATGGTGATGGACCAACCAGACATAGTGGTGGTGGATAAGAAACAGAGCAGAGCCGTGGTGGTTGACATCGCAATACCAAGCGATGGTAATATCAGGAAAAAGGAACACGAGAAGCTAGAGAAATACCAGGGGCTCAAGGAAGAGCTGGAGAGAGCCTGGAAAGTAAAGGCATCAGTGGTGCCTGTGGTGATCGGACACTCGGGGCTGTAACCCCCAAACTGGAAGAGTGGCTACAACAGATACCGGGAAAAACAATGGACATCTCAGTCCAGAAAAGTGCAGTACTGGGAACAGCAAAGATACTGCGCAGAACTCTCAAGCTCCCAGGCCTCTGGTAGACGACCCGAGCTCAATGAGGGTGAGAGACCTACCACCGTGGAAGGTGAGAAACACATTTTTTTTTTTATATATATATATATATATAAAACAGTAGTAGTTACACAAGAGAAAAAAGACACTTTAAATTTTTTGTGCTGCTTTTTTATCCTGCTGTTGGTCTGCAAGGCTTGAGGTTTATTAATTCTATCTCATTTACAGAAAGCTGTCTGCACATCCCCAAAAGAACATGGGGAGTACAACAGCTCAAGTGATGATAGAAGATGATGGTTCAGTTGGTTCAGCTGGTTCAATGGTTCAATGGTTCAATGGTTCAATTGGTTTAGTTAGTTCATCTGGTTCAATGGTTCAGTGGTTCAGTTGGTTCAGTTGCGAGGTCCACTACAGCAGCAGGTGGCATTGGATGGAGCTCACTGGGGTTGTGTTGGAGGTGTTTGTTTGGACTGATGATAGATGAGGCAGGAATATCTGTTCCTTTCACAGCATGTGAGTCCTGCAGCTCAGGGCTGTTAGGAGAGCTTACCATGAGGACAGGTGTGGAGTTCTGCAGAGCTGGAGCCATGGTGTTACGTGCCAATGTGCTGTAATGGCCGTCATCCCAAGCCATGTGCTCTTTGGTAACAAATGAATGTTTGAGCTCCTCACTAACCGTTATTCTTCTGTCAGGCTCTACCTGCAACAGCTACATCAAAAGACTGTACTCTGGATCATCCAATCTTGGGACTTCCTCTTAAAACACTCTTTCTTTTTTTATACTGTTCAAGTGGTGCATATGTGAGCCAAAACCTGGTTCCCCACTGATCAAAGTCTGTCCACACAATTCAGCTTTTTGATGATGATAGGTTTATTTCTGATGTTTCCAAAAATAATAAATTGCATTATCATACAGTAAATGATAATTTTGCATATGCAATAATCAACAAATACATAAAAACTATTATTTTACATTGCTACTATAATATCCACAAATAGAAATAAAAAGAAAAGAGAGAAAAAAAAATCTATTGTTTCAAAAAAGAGTGGGGAGAAGCAATGCTTATCTACCCCCACCCCCTGTTACAATTCCACTAAAGCAATAATGTGCTTCTGCCAGACTCTTATAGTGCGTCACATTACTCCAGATACAAAATAAATATAGCGTAGTTTACATTCAGATAACAATAAAATTAAATTCCTTCTTGAGCAGACCTAGCTATAATCATTTCTTTATATTTATGTTTAAACATTTTCATATTTGGATATTTTTTGAGGTCATCACTCTTAGAGTTCTAGATTTTGACCCACAAACTGAAATACAGAAACTTTTTCTTGTCGTACAGACTCTGGACATTTTAAAGAGATGAACTCCCCTTAAATTATAAGTTGTTTCCCTTTCCCTAAAATGTTTCTGAATATTTTTTGGTAGTTCCTTCCTTTCTGCCTTGTGCTGACTAGAATCTTATCAAATCCTTAAGTTTAAAAATTTCGGAAGTGATAAACAACTGGTTGGTGTGGTCATAAAACCCAACGTTATGAATTATCCGTAGTGCTCTTTTCTTTAATGTGAATAGTGGATCCAATATTGTTTTATAATTATTACCCTAGATCTCAGCACAGTATGTTAAATATGACTTTCTCCAACATATCTTTGCTCGGCTGTCCCAGCAGGTTAATGATGGACCTCAAATTGTCATAAAGGCTCCACTGAAAATAGAACCCCCAAGGACACACTCGGGCAGGGTGCGGCCCAATGACCACATGCGCAGGGCTGCAGACACAGGGCGGCCTAGACTGGCCTCTGGAGCCCTGTCCTCCCAACAGTGAATGATCATGTTGTGGTCCACCTCTGAAGTGTAACAGGCACAGCTAATGTCGATAAGTTGAACTTCTGAACTCCAAGCATTTTGGCTCACCAGCAAAATGTTATCTGGCTTTAAGTCTGCGTGAACAATCCCAGCTTCACTGAGGGCCTCTAAAGCCACCAGGAGCTGCTGCGTGATTGGACGGAGCTCACTTAATGTTAGTCTGTGTCCAAACTGTGCCAAGAAGTGAAGCAGGCTCCTGTCTAACATCTTAAACACCATGCATTTGTAGTCATAGAACGTCACAATATTATTCGAGGTAGGTTGTCTGAGAATGGAAGGGGTGTGTGGGTGTGTGTATAAGTGTGTGTGTGTGTGTGTGTCTGTGTGTGTGCAGCAGTATTGGTTATGAAGTGCTGTGCTGTTAATACCTGAAATTAGAGTTGGCTGGAAGCAGACACGTCTTAAATGAAAATGTATCAGCTGAAATTGAATTATGACTTCAATCTATAAAAGCAAAATTAACCCAGTTCCCAAGAGACAGTGTGGCCTTTGCAACAATGAAATATAATGCACAGGGCTGCTTAGTCCAATCATGGCATTAAGAATCTGCCCTCCATCATAAAGTGAGTTGAGCTGATGATTATGTCTTATTATGTCGACTGCAGAATGATAGAAATACTGGGTGACTCTTTATAATAACCCGACCTTAGCCTTAATAAAGCATGAAGACTTTATCTATAAGACTTCATCTTCAAGAACAAAAGGCTTAGACTTGGACTTTATTCACCCACAAGGGAAATGATTTGGACACAGGAGTTCACACATCACATTATAATATAATAACAAAGAGTAAAATACAAATGGGAATAATACATTGTAAATAAGTAGCAAAAAAGAGCAAGAGACACTTGTCAAATAAAACATAATTATATAAATGTACAAGTCAAAATATAATATAAAAATAAGTAATTTTAAAAATCTCAGGTTTAAACAAGACAAATGACAGGGTGATTGACAGAACACAGGATTATGTGTTACATAAGGGTGAGTTGTTGTACAGTTGTAGGGAGTATTATCTGTTACATAAGGGTGAGTTGTTGTACAGTTGTAGGGAGTATTATCTGTTACATAAGGGTGAGTTGTTGTGCAGTTGTAGGAGTATTATCTGTTACATAAGGGTGAGTTGTTGCAGTTGTAGGGAGTATTATCTGTTACATAAAGGTAGTTGTTGTGCAGTTGTAGGGAGTATTATCTGTTACATAAGGGCGAGTTGTTGTACAGTTGTAGGGAGTATTATCTGTTACATAAGGGTGAGTTGTTGTACAGTTGTAGGGAGTATTATCTGTTACATAAAGGTAAGTTGTTGTGCAGTTGTAGGGAGTATTATCTGTCCCTCACTGTGACAAATGTCTCCAGTTCACAGTCGATCACATGAGCAGTTTTATGGATCAGTTTGTGGATCCGTCCAATGTCCCTTTTCCTGGAGCTGCTCCTCCAGCAGAACACAGACAAGTCCAGGGTGTTGGAACCACAGACTGGGAGAAAATCTCCAGGAACTTGCTGCACACACTGAAAGACCTGAGCTTTCACAGGAAGTCGAGTGTCCTCATGTTCTTCTTGTGCACAGCATTACTGTTGTCCCTCCAGTCCAGTCTGTTGTTCACAAGGACACCAAGGTTCTTGTAGCAGTCACTAGTTCCATTTCATTCTATTGCATGGCCCTGGATGGTGATGAGCTCCACTGGTGTCCTCTTCCTCCTGAAGGCAATCACCAGTTCCCTGGTCTTGTTAATGTTCAGGAGCAAATGGTTTATCTGGGACCACTCCACAAAGTTTGCAATCAGTGTCCTGTTCTCCAGCTCCTGACCATCTCTGATACACCCAACCACTGCAGAGTCATCAGAGAACTTCTGCAGGTTGCAGAAAAGGTAATGGTTTTCATGAAATCTTCAGGAGCTACTATACCCTGCTGCCTGCCATAACTACATGAGCAATGGGGTCAATCGTAATAAAACAATACTTTATTCACAGTTTATTATGAATTATTCTGAACTTAATAAAGTGGTTATGGTCAGACTGAGTATTCATTTACTAGTTACTAAGTCTTACTGACTCTTAATAAACTATCTGTTCATTATAATAAACTTTGTTCAGCTTTATTAAGTTATTTTAAAATGTAAACTGAAAATATTTTGTGCCATTTATACAGATAGAAATGCCTTGAAGAGCCTGTGATTTAGATTCTTCCAAAGCATGAATGCATAAGGGAAATAAGGAATAACTTAGGACCAGTGCAAAATGCTTCAAATAAACTGGCTCTGTTTTTTCATATTATTAGGGAAGTAAAAATCAGATACTGTGCCTTTACAACCAATTTCTCTATTTTACACAGGTCTACCCCCGTTTGCAGTATTTCTACTCATGTATTAGGTCAATCAAGTCAATCAGAGACTAATAGTCTACTTGGTCAGAGTTCTGGTCAGAGTCCATGGATACACTGTGTCTTCACCAGCAAGAAGCACAGCCTCATGAGCCTCATGGATGAACCTGGCCCCACCTGCTTGTCTCCATGTAGATTTAATGCCATACTGTAGAACATTCCACACACAAAAAAAAAACAAAAAACAATAACATGTCCATGAAAAGTTTCACAGTGCAAACATAAAACTACTATAAACTTATCTGCAATTAGTCTCAGGCAGTTTCCATGGAAACGGTACCAGACTGTACAGAGTAGTGGAAACAGAACCATGCCGAGTAGAGCAGGGCCGAGTGGGGCCAGGGGACACGAGGCCTGTGCGTCACTTTTTGTGGATAGGAGTATGGGTAACACTTTATAATAACTACACATTATTTAGCCTTAATAAAGCATGAACAAAGACTTAATTAATAGTGAACAAAGACATAATTAATAATGATTCACGCTTAACAAATGCTTAATAAAGGATAATTAGTCTTCACTTTAGAAAAGCTCTCAAAAAGACTTAACTAACAGATAACAGCTGCCTGAATTATCGTGCGCTGTATTATTAGTAAATCATTCTCTCATAGTTTATTAATGATTAATAAATGCTCAAATGGTTAGTTCATGAGTAATTAAGTATGAAATAATTATGAGTAACTATTTACAGCACAGGCAAATTAAGTGCAAGTGCTAATTAAGGTATTAATTAAGTAGTTACTAAGTGTGAATCATTATTAATTAAGTCTTTGTTCATTATTAATTAAGTCTTTGTTCATGCTTTATTAAGGCTAAATAAGGTGTAGTTAATATAAAGTGTTACCGGAGTATGAATTAAAGAAGATATGTTAATCTCCTAATCCCCAAGTTCTATAGAGACTGTAAAAGTCCTATATGACGCACAACTGACTATTGTGAAATTTAAGCCATGTTATCTGTTGTTACTTTCTCAAAAACAGAGTTGTGTTTTGTTTCATTCACACATGTTTGAGTATTTTTTTTATTATTAGTCTATCTACATCTCCAAAGCTCAAAATGCTCTGTTCCACCTTGTGATGTCACATTGTGGTAGTCTTCAAGATGACAGGTCCTTTTACATTTATTAGAGATTGTCATTTCCAGGTCTGAAATTATCCAAATGATTCCAGTGAAGGTGTATTGACTTTAAAAACACAGTGAAACACTTCCGTATTACCACATCTATAAAATTGTTTTAGGCTCCCAGAGAATCAATGCATTGTTGCCTTTTTAGTGAACATAAATACTGATCAATAAATAAAAATATATAAATATGTTCGATGATTTTTCACAAATTAGCTGACTTTATATCATATTTTAGCTGCAAAACACAGATAAGAAGCATTTCGAGGCAAAAGAAGTTATAGTTATAATGTGTAATTTAGAGCCTCCAGTATCTCCACCCCCTTCCAAGTCCCTCACCAAGAGATTTCTGAATTACACATGTTGTGCTGAATAACTAAATTTGATTTAATTAAATGCACATTACCATTGTAAATGTATAATTCTGACACTCATCTTTGTGCACTAATTAATGGATAATAATTGTGTAAATGTTTTATAGACATCAAACTGCACCCATCTAAAGGCTTTTATATTTACTCAGTTTCTTGCGAGCGCTAAAATGAGTATAGCTCTGTGACATTTTTGTTTAGTAAAGGAGCTCACCAGAGGAAAAAGGTTGGAGACCCCTGGTTTAGACATTTTAAATTGCAATTTTGGTCTAAAACAACCAGTGTAAATATCACACACTTAGAGACCATGCTAGAGCAGGGCTGTGCAAAAAGATTGAAATATTGATATCGTTTAAAGCAGGAGTGTCAAACTCATTTTGGTCGGGAGGCGTATCCAACCGACTTTGATCCCAAAGGGGCCGGATCAGAAAACTCATGTCATATAAACCCAAAGAATAACAATAAGTTCAAATATTTGTGCAGAGAAACACAAATCTATTACAGAAATCTTTTTTAATTGATGAACTCTTTCTTTTACAAAATATTATAATATTATGAACAACCTGAAACTTTAAGAAAAATACCATTTCAACACAATGTTTTAACATGAACTTGTATACAAATAGGAATGAGTCCATTTTTGTTCCTGCACTCGGCTCCACTTTTCTCATGTTGGACATTTTTCTGATGAGGGTGTCACGGTCAACAGTCAAAACGATCGTCCTTTAAGAGACAAGTCTTCATTTGTGCTGCTCTGGTGGGAGGGGCCACGTACAGAGACACTGGAGACGCTGCTATACTAGTTACCAACTTTTTAATAGAAAATATAATAAAAATATTTTAGTAGAAAATCAGCCGAGGGCCAGATTAAAGGTGTTGGAGGGCCGGATCCAGCTCCCGGGCCGTATGTTTGACACCCCTGGTTTAATGTGATGATACAGTATCAATATCATGGGCTGCAGTATCGACATATATCACCAAAAGTATTTTTTGGAATATTTTCCTAAATTATTTTGTTGCAGCTTTACAGTTTTGTTATTTGTTCAGAGGAAGGAAACTTTTATGAAACTCATTTGACATTTTGACTGTTTTAATAATTCACTTTGCACAAGAAAAGAAATGGTTTAATGAAGAAAGACGTGAGTTAGGATTTATTTTTTATTGAACTGTATCAAATCCATTTGAAATATATCATATTGAATTGTATAAAATCTAGATATGTATCGTATCATGGCCTATGTATCGAGATATGTATCGTATCATGGCCTATGTATCGAGATATGTATCGTATCATGGCCTATGTATCGAGATATGTATCGTATCATGGCCTATGTATCGAGATATGTATCGTATCATGGCCTATGTATCGAGATATGTATCGTATCATGGCCTATGTATCGAGATATGTATCGTATCATGGCCTATGTATCGAGATATGTATCGTATCATGGCCTATGTATCGCGATATGTATCGTATCATGGCCTATGTATCGAGGAATGTACTGGTTCAGCAACTTGACAGTGACAGCAGCTCTGTGAGTGAGCAGCAGATTTGAGCGGGTGCTGTTGGGGAAGCAGTGACATCTTGCAAAATATGTCTCTTTTTGACAGGTACAGCACCTGTCACAGCAGACAACACTCTGTAACTCTGTAATAACCCTAATTCTGTGTTGCTGAAGTGGAGCTATTCTCTTCATTCAAAAAGTGGAGACGAGGCGTGAGCTTTCACACACTCTGATCCCTCTGAGTTTTGTGGTTTGAGCTGTGATTGTTTTTGACACTCCATTTGAGTTTCCCTTTGGACAAGACTTGACTCTCTTTGTTTACTCTGTTGATTCATGTAGAAGAAAACCCTGTCCAGCTCAGAGTGATGACATTGGCTCTGCTCCTGACACTGATTTGTTTCTGTTGCACTTTGCCAGATTTCATCACAAATAAACAGTTGCACTTGTTCTTTTAACGTGTTTAGATGTTTCTGATTTCTGCATTTCACAAACGACAATACAGTACTGCTAATCACCTCCAACTACTTCCTGTATACTCCTCATACTACAACTACTACTAAACTACTACTACAACTACAACTACAACTACTACTCATACTACAACTACTACTAAACTACTACTACTACTACTAAAACTACTACTACAACTACAACTACTACTCATACTACAACTACAACTAAACTACTACTACTACTACAACTACTACTCATACTACAACTACTACTACTAAACTACTACCACTACTACAACTACTACTCATACTACAACTACAACTAAACTACTACTACTAAACTACTACCACTACTACAACTACAACTACATACTACAACTACAAACTAAACTACTACTACTACTACAACTACAACTCATACTACAACTACTACTACTACTACAACTACAACTACAACTACTACTCATACTACAACTACAACTAAACTACTACTACTAAACTACTACCACTACTACAACTACTACTCATACTACAACTACAACTAAACTACTACTACTAAACTACTACCACTACTACAACTACAACTCATACTACAACTACAACTAAACTACTACTACTACTACTACAACTACAACTACTACTCATACTACAACTACAACTAAACTACTACAACTACAACTAAACTACTACTACTAAACTATTACTACTACTACAACTACAACTAAACTACTACTACTACTACTACTACTCGAACCTCAACTACTACAACTATGACTACAATTACTACTACTACAACAACAACTACTACTACTACTACTACTACTACTACTACTACTACTACAACAACAACAACTACTACTACTACAATAATTTCTACTATGACTACACCAACTACTACTACTACTACTATTACTACAACTACTATTACAACTACTACTACAATTACTACAACTACTACAGTACTACTACTACTACTACTGCAAATACTACAAGAACAATTACTACTACTACAACTATACCTACAAAAACTATACAGCTTCTTATTACTACAACTACTACTATACTACCACTACTGCAACTACAACAACTAATACAACTGCTACTACTACAACAACCACTAGTACTAATACAACTACTACTACTTCTACTACTACAACTACAGCTAATACTATAACAACTACTACCACTTCTACCACAACAATTACTACTACAACTTCAACAACTACTTCAACTACTTTTACAATTAGTATGACTACTACAATTCGTACTACTACAAGTACTACTACTACAACTAATACAATAAGAACTACTACCACTTCTACCACAACAATTACTACTACAACTACTACTACTACTACTACTACTACTACTACTACTACTACTACTACTAAAGTTGGTACTACTACAACTACTTCTACAACTACTACTACTACTACAACTGCTACTACTACAACTACTACCACTACAACTACTACCACTACTTCAACTAATACAACTACTTCTACTACTGATTTGTTTAATATTATTTGCTCCATGGTGATGTTACCCAGAACTTGCCCAGCTGCTCGTCTCCATGGAGATTTAATGCCATACAGTGTAACATCCCAGGTGAAGCAATAGCATCTCCGTGACAACAGGTGACGTGGCAACCCCTACCCCGCGCTTTTAACTCCCGTCGCGACTTCCACATATTTACAAGAAAACCATTTTAAACTATTTACAACAGGTAAAAAAAAATCCATACTTATTTGTAAGCTACATTAGTCTCGCTCGATTGTTTACCCACCCCGGATCGATACGGCGCTCAATATTCCTACAACCACTAAACGCACCACTAAAACACATTGATAGTTTAGTTTCACATTTGAAGAAAGCGGAAGGGCCCTCTGCGGATTTCTTTAACAGCATTCCTCTCGCTAACCCAGCTGCTCCGCACATCTGGCCAGTTGTAAAAGTCTTGCATGTTTGTCTAATCCATTTATTGTGCCGTTCATAGAAAACAGTGAGGAGCGGTCACATTCGGAGAGCAGTACCAGATGGCAAATAGGTCATAGAAAAGATGTATTATTGACAAAGATGTTATCGTCGCTCTACGTATCGAGGTAAATATTATGGGAACTCCCTGGTGCAGAGTCCATTTTTAGCCAGCGCTGTTGCAACTGCGAACAGAAGATAAATGATCCAGATTTATGAAGGCATGTCTGCGCTGTGATTTCAACCTCGCGCAACCCAACCGCATAACTCTCTGCAAATATTATGGGTTTTTATTTTAAGAGATTGTTGTTGTTCTTTTTTTTTTTTTTTTTACAACTACTCAACTACGACTACAATTACTATAACTAATACTACTATTGCTACTACAACTATTACTACAACTACTACAATTACTACTACTACTACTACGACTACTACAACAACTACTACAATTACTACTACAACCACTACAAGTACTACAATTATTACAACTAATACAACTACTAGAACTACTACTACTACTACAACTACTACTACACCTACAAAAACTATATAACTACTACTACTACTACAACAACTACTACTACTACAACTACTACAACAATTACTACAGTTACTACTACAACTACAACAACTACTACTACTACAACTACTACTACACCTACAAAACCTATACAGCTACTTACTACCACAACTACTACAATTACTACTACTACAACAACAACTACTACTACTACTACTACACCTACAAAAACTATACAGCTACTACTACTACAAATACTACTACAACAACTACAACTATAATATATAACAATTACTACTACTACTACAACTACTACTATAGCAACTACTACTACTACACCTACAAAAACTATACAACTACTGCTACTACGACTACTACTAAACCTACAAAAACTATACAGCTACTTGCTACTACAACTACTAAATCTACTATTACTACACCTACAAAACCTATACAGCTACTTACTACAACAACAACTACTATTTCTACAACTCCTATTACAACTACTACAATTACTACTACTTCTACTACTACTACAACTACTACTACTTTTTCTGGTAATTTTCTGATTTATTAGAGCTTTATGTAAATAGGATATTCAGTATTATAAAAATTGAACACTGTATTTTTGGGACTCTAGCACACACTGCATTGTAAGGCGTGATATCAATAATGTTGAATTCTCTCGTCTATTTTTATACATAAGGCGCACTGGATTATAAGGGACATTAAGAGAAACAAATCTCTTAGCCCAGGCGTCCACGATCCATTGGGATGATAAACTGCAGTCCCGCAAACTAAATATAAGTATCAAGTAAAATATACAAATGATTAATGTTTGCCTATAATCTATAATGTATCATGTGTAATGTATAATCTATTATATGCCTATAATCTGCCATCACTGCCATCATTTGTGCTGGATATTTTGTTTGGCATTAATAAAAACATTTTAAGCAGCCTAAATTTGCAGACATGGTCTTATCTCGAGCACATTTAGACAATTCCTTTCCGCTTCTCCATGTTTGGTAGAGTTTAAGAAAGTGAACGTCCGAGGGGGAACAGGACAAAATATCACAGATGCGGGTGGGTGCTTAGTCAGGCTGGTGTCACCTAGTGCCTCTGCGCAATTGTATTTCTCTCCAACAACTAGGTCAGGAATCAAAATACGACGATTTCCGAGATCGAGGATTTAAAGCCAGAACAAAGAGAATGTTTGGTGAATTTTATAAAGGGAAAAGATGTTATTGTCCTTCTTCCAGGAGATTCGGGAAAAGCTGAATATACCATCATGACCAAACAGCAGTGATTGGTCAAATAAAAAAAAAAAACACCCGCCTACCGTCAAGCGAATGAATCCTAATACTGCGAAGTCATACGGATTCCATGAAGTGAAACTGTCCAATGAATCAGGTGGGAGCGGGAATGAAAATTACAATTCTTTGTGGGCGTGGGCAGGAGCAGGACTGAAATTTTTTGAGTGCTGTGTACCCCATAAATTCGGTTCGAGGTCAGTAAGCACAACCAGAACTGATACATAAGGCACACTGGACACACACTTTTGTTTTTTGATAAAAGTAAAGGATTTTAAGTGCGTCTTATAGTCCGAAAAATATGGTAATTATGCATATGGGTCCAGTCAAGTGATAATGGAGGGAAACAGGGGCAGATTTTTGACATTCAAATGTCTCTTATTCAGAAACTAGAGGAACTATTGAAATAAGTAAAGTATCAGAATGTAGGAAAGAGTTACACTCCAACAGGGTCAAGTTAAACCTGTGATATTCTTTCAAGTTGTTGACAAAAAATTTTAAAACTCATGTCGGTAACAGTGGGAATGAAATATGCAGCACTTTTTGGGCAATAAATCCAAACAGTGATAACTCTTGGTTCTCACTTCCATATCCTTAACAAACTGGTTTGAATATTTGCTTCATATAGTTTTCTACCATATGGTACAAGATTAGGTTGAAAAACCTCTTACTTTTTGACTCATGAGATTTTTTATTAAGAAAGGTCATGGTAACGGAGGGAAAAGTAACGGAGGGAAAATTGTGCAAACAAGTAGAAGGTGCAGGATTTTACATCATTTGTCGCTTTTTTCTTCCAAATACTTTAATATTACTTCAAAATGAAAGGAAACTATTTCTATAAAATATGTCAGTCCTTCCAAGCAAATTTTTATCATTTTAAATACCTTTTTTTTTTTTTTTTTAACCATGTACCTTCATCAACAGTTCAAAGATGGAATAACACAAGATATGATGAAATACATCCATTTATTTACATGATTTTCAGGTCTTTGAAATTTGGGAAATAATTTTTGTTCCATGTTTCATACATGGTCTGTTTAAAACATATGGAACTTTAGAACCAAAAATGGTACAGAAAAAAGGTTCATAAACAGTTTCATAAACTAGAGTACATATGTATCTGTTCAATACATTTTTATATCAGATGTATTAACTTGAATTTTTGGCCTTGCTGTTTACTTCTGCTTGACCGGGCCCATATAAAAGTGGAAGATTATGGTTATGTTATGATGAAAATTTTACTTGTCGTAGTAGTTTTCAGACCTCATCCTTTGACTCCTCCTTTACTAATTTTACAGTGTAGCAGTAATCGTTGTAACTTTTCCCATTAAGTCATTAAGAGTAAGTCTACAAGTGACAAAAACTTCATGTAGAAAATATGAAATGATTTGAACATTTTTGCACCAC
This sequence comes from Boleophthalmus pectinirostris, assembly GCF_026225935.1. Taxonomy (NCBI): domain Eukaryota; kingdom Metazoa; phylum Chordata; class Actinopteri; order Gobiiformes; family Gobiidae; genus Boleophthalmus; species Boleophthalmus pectinirostris. Next base: position 3,050,051 of record NW_026571152.1, read on the forward strand.
TCCTTCAGACATGATTTAGACTTTTATTGTGTGGTCTCTTTTGAGAACACCATGTCTTGTATTAATTAATGTTTCACCTTTCCACTTACATTGACCTCAAACTGAGAATCAGACATTACTTCCTACAGTGACTTGAATATTTTTAGTAGTCCGACTTTAACTTCTTCACCTTCTGGTCCAGTGCCTCCAACAACAGCCTGTCTCTGTCTATAAGTGGAAAAATATAAGATAAGATCACTTGATGCAGCTCATTAAAAATAGTCAAAGCATTTACAGGAAGCACCCGGTGTTTTGATGTTTAGTTCAAACATGCTGTCACAGTTTTAGAACGCTGAGACTTTGATGAGTGTGAGCGTGGACTTTAAAACCACACACTGTCAAAGCATAATCACAGCACAATGAGCTGCCCTACAAAAAGAGACAAAACATGACTGAATTCAGAATAAAAAAATAAACTTTGCCTCATTGTGGCAGTTCAAATTCATTAAAGATGCACAGTGTCACTTTGCAGATGTAGAAAGGTCTTAAGCAACACTGCTATGTTCTTTATGTGTGCGTAGGCTTCTCACTAGGAACATGTGCTCCATTCTTGGGCCAGGACTCTGAAAAAAGTATTCCGAATGTGATGGTTTAATAAAGGATAAATAAAAACCTCAAAAACCAGGACACAACAAAACTTATTTAACTGAACTAAACTAAATTCTAAACTCTGCCGTCCGCCGTCTCACCCACACCCGCCTACGAGACCGTATCACCCCCGTTCTGCAAAGACTTCACTGGTTCCAAACCCAACAGCGCATCATCTTCAAGATCCTCCTGATCACCTCCAAAGCTGTCCACAACCAGGCCCCTCCGCACCTCACAGACCATGTCCCGCCCCACCGTCCCTCCCGCTGCCTCCGGTCTGCTGACTCTCCTCCAACCTTCTCATTCCCACTGATTCCCACTTCTATCAATGTGAGATATAAAAATAATACCAAATATAAAATAGCTACAACCTACATGTCAAACTAGAGCTACTGGCAATGGTGAAAACAATCTGCATAGGCTCATGGTATCTGCACTACTGTCCTATAGAGACTTGAGACATGAGGGACAAGGACTGAACCAGGACTGAACCAGGACTAAAACACGATTAAACCAGGTCTATATCAGGTCTAAACCAGGGCTAAACCAGGACTGAACCAGGGCTAAACCAGGACTGAACCAGGACTAAAACACGACAGGTCTAAACCAGGATTAAAACATGACTAAACCAGGTCTAAATCAGGTCTAAACCAGCGCTAAACCAGGGCTAAACTACAGCTGAATCAGGAACCGGAATATCTATTTTTCTTTTTTAACCCTTGTAAGGTCTTCTGGTCCGTGGGACCCGTTTTCAGTTTTTAACCTCAGAAAAATTATACAAAGAATTATTTTTTCAGCCTGAGATTATTTGGCCTTGGCTCATTTTGAGTGAGGAACATGAATCAGAAAAAAAATTAACTGACCCCCCCTTGCTTCCACCCCCTACACAGTTACATTACATACAGGGTCTTTGGGTCCACTGGATCCGGAGCTACTGAAAGTATGAAAATCATAGCTCCTCATTTCCCCTTTCTCCTCTTTGGGCCTGTGTGTGTTGTGTGTGTGTTGTGTGTTTTGTATGTGGTGTGTGTGTGTGTTGTGTGTTGTGTGTTGTGTGATGTGTGTGCACCCAACACTATCTGCACCCACATCTCACCCTCTGTCTGAATGAATAAATGAATGAATCCAGGGTTCCCCATAAACGTCTCTGTCAGTGAGAATCTCAATCACAACTGATGATGATGGTGATGAACACCATGGTGGTGATGTCAGACTGCGATGGAACTGATTCTAGAAGAGACAGAGGGTTTTGATGGTGCAGCTGAGGAACATGTCTCTGAGAATGAAGATCAAATTTGTGAAAATTCAGGGTCAGAGAGTGAGTTTGAAGAGGACGGGGACAGGAGGGTGAAGATCAGCCAACAGAGTCAGGAGCAGGAGCAACCATGAGCAGCCAGCAAAACACAAGCAGACCTCAGCCATAGGACCAGTCTGCCAGCAGCTGGTCCAAGGACCAACTTATGAGAGGTGAAGCTGGTGAGCAGCCAGACATAGGAGGGGACAATGTATGATTGAGAAAAGATGGAAAAATTCAATGGTGTCCCACTTGAATACAGGGCCTTCACACAGCTGCCAACATGATACTGAAGGCACCAGGGCCGACACGCTCGGCAGTCACACATGTAGATGACATCAGGTCTTCTTTTGACATTTTCATGCCACCCCAGATCAAGAACATGATCATGAACTGCACCAATATAGAAGGAAGGAGTGAGGAAGGGAGGAAGGTTTTTGATGAAACTAATTTAGATGCCTACTTTGAGATTTTTATCCTTGCCAGTGTTTTCCATGTTTTTCTGTGCTTTTGTGTACTTTTACACTTGGTGTTTCACCAAGTGTAAAAAGTACATCTGCAATAGACACAGTGAAACTCTGCCCCTCGTGTGATATAGTCTGTCATGAAAATGTCTGTGTTCAGTGGAACTAATGTGTTGTTCAGAGAGATGTGTACATTGTTTGATTATCATCCAGTCATGACTGTTATATGATGCATTTCTTGATTTTATTCTATTTTAATAACTCTAACCTTTACAAAAATGAGTGGCCTTTTTATTCATAAATGTAATTTAACAAAGGTAAAGGGAGTAAATTTAACAATAAGTTGTTAATACTTCTTCCAAATGAGATGAATTAAGCATCTGCTGAGAATTTTAACAAAAAAAGGTTTAAATATGATGATGTAAAAGCCCCAAAGTGCAATGGGTCCACCAGACCCAGCAGGACTCCCTGTGTAACAAAAAAACGAAGACCTTACAAGGGTTAAAGAAGCATTTTATGGAGAAAATTATTCCCTGATTGTGGGAGAGATGGACTGGTGTGGGTAGTGTTGTGTTTTAGTTTTAGTTTTTCCTCGAGTGAAGCAGAAAAGAGGGAGCCACTGTCTGTGTGAATGTTCATGTATGCTGACAGGCCTGGAGGTGCGTCCGCGTGGACTGTCGGTTAGCCGTCACCCGATCGAACTTTGGAGACACCCTACTCCACGGACTCAGGGTTCTTTCTTTTACTTTCAAATCAAATATTAGTCCCAGTATAGTCTTGTAGTCCTGGATTATGAATGGCATTAATGTAAAAACATGATTCCACATCATTTTGAGTAAAAAAAACAAAACAGATATTACTGATTTTTACTGGGCTGGCACCTTTATGTTTGTACCGAAAGTGAGTTCAGGAGGGGGGAGTGATAATGTCATGAATCGCATACCCTCACTTAAAAAATCCTCACTACACCACTGCATATCACCAAGATCCTCCTGGTCACCTACAAAGCTCTCCACAACCAGGCCCCTCCGCACCTCACAGACGCCGTCCAGCCCCGTCGTCCATTCCCACCCCCGCCGATCAGCGACTCTAACCTCCTCACTCCCTCTGTCAAATCAAAGCACCAGACCTTGGGGAACTTTCTCCCCTTGTACATCAGAAACTCACTAAACACCTTCAATAAACTGCTCCAAACACATCATCTCCTCACAACCCCCACACATAACCGCTCCTTATTACTGTTTTTGTGTGTCCTGTCCTTGTTTTAATGTTACTTTATTGTGAAGCGTCTTTGCGTTACCCTGAAAAGGGCTGTAGAAAACCCATGTATTATTATTATTACATTCTACCACTCTAGGCCCAAGATCACATGGTATTGTGCTGCACATTTAAAATGACACACTCCCTGCACTGAAACACCTGAGGCCCTCACTTCACATGTTTCACTATTTGACCATCAGTGAAAAACGTTTTACCTCCTCTGTTCTGAAAATGTCAACGCACACACATATCCAAGTATCAGAGTATCATACACACATATCAGAGTATCACACACACATATCAGAGTATCATACACACATATCAGAGTATCATACACACATATCAGAGTATCATACACACATATCAGAGTATCATACACACATATCAGAGTATCATACACACATATCAGAGTATCATACACACATATCAGAGTATCATACACACATATCAGAGTATCATACACACATATCAGAGTATCATACACACATCAGAGTATCATACATCAAAGTATCAGAGTATCATACACACATATCAGAGTATCAGAGTATCATACACACATATCAGAGTATCATACACACATTAGAGTATCATACACACATATCAGAGTATCATACACACACACATCAGATATATCATATCAGAGTATCAGATATCACACATAGATATCATACACACATATCAGAGTATCATACACACATTAGAGTATCATACACACACAGAGATCAGATATCATACAGAGTATCATACACACACAGAGTATCATACACACATATCAGAGTATCATACACACATATCAGAGTATCATACACACATATCCAAGTATCAGAGTATCATACACACATATCAGAGTATCATACACATATCAGAGTATCATATATATATATCATCATACAGTATCAGAGTACACACATCAGAGTCATCATATCAGAACACACAGTATCATCAGAGTACACATCAGAGTATCATACACACATATCAGAGTATCATCACACATCATACACACACAGAGCATACATATCAGAGTATCATCATACACACATATCAGAGTATCATACACACATATCATCAGAGTATCATACACATCATATATCAGAGATACACACATATCAGAGTATCATACACACATATCAGAGTATCACACACACATATCAGAGAGAGTTTGATCATGCTCAGCTGGGACACACAGCAGCCAAGTTTATGGATTCATTTTAGAAAGACAAGAATTACACATGTGTTTTATTGCGGCTGCCTTCCTGCCAGCTCCTGACCTTTTCATCTCCCTCAGATCAACATGTGGAGAAACACACTCAATGAACGATGTGTGTATTTTAAGATGACACCTGGAACACCATCAGAGACGCCACAGAGGAGACCAAAGCACACAAACACACGGTCAAAACCTAGGAATCCAATTTAAAGGTGCATTGTGAAACCTTTCTGGTGTGGCACTTGTCTTCATGGATAAATGTTGTTGCTCTGCCTGAAATGTTCCACAGTATGGCATTAAACCTATATAACAATTTACATATAACAATACAAAATACAGTCAAAGTCATTTTTTTATTCATGCACTGCAAAAAAAAAAAAGTTAAGATGACTTGAATTAAGAAAGTTTTATGATCTGAGTAAATTTCACTTGACAAGTCAAATGATCTGCCAGTGGAATAAAACTTTTTGTACTTAAAATATGAAAATACATCTTGCTACAATTAAAATAAGAAAAACAACAACTTTTTGCACTTAAAATAAGAAATATTATTCCAAATATTATTATTCCATTGGTATATCATTTGACTTGTCAAGTTGAATCGACTCAAATAAAGTCAAATGTTTGTAATTTACGTCATTTTAACTTACATAGATGTTGTTTTAGTCCAGCGTACAACGATGAATGGGGTTGTCTCTCTACTAAACTCTCCAGGTAAAGCAATATCAGCACCATGGACAAAAACCCTCCACCAGAAACTTAGACACACAGTGCACCTGCATGGGTAGAACCCCTCAGTCGTCCAGGTAGAATCCATGGCAAAGGACAAATTCGAAATAAATAAACTGGAAATAAACGTTTCCCACTTGGCAAAGAAAAGTTGAAATAATGTATTTTGGGGTCATTTTTGTACGTCCAATCTCGGTCCACTGAAGGTGCAAACTGTGACGCCAGATGATGTTTTTTTGTTTGTTTTGTTTTGTTTTTTTCCCCAACGTCTTACGGACGTCCAGTATTGACTTTTGTTTTTCCTATAGTGATGCAGAAAAGAGGAGCCACTGTCTGTGTGAATATTCATGTGTGAATGTTCATGTGTGAATGTTCATGTATGTGTAAATGTTCATGTGTAAATGTTCATGTGTGAATGTGCATGTGTAAATGTTCATGTATGTGTAAATGTTCATGTGTAAATGTTCATGTGTGAATGTTCATGTATGTGTAAATGTTCATGTGTAAATGTTCATGTGTAAATGTTCATGTGTGAATGTTCATGTATGTGTAAATGTTGACGTCCTCTAGTCACATAGGTTATGTTCACACTGCAGGGCTGAACGCTCAATTCCGATTTTTTGTGAAATCCGATGTTTTTGCGAGGTCGTCCACATTTACACTTAAATGTGACTTGTATGTGATCCCCTGTGTGAACGTTAAATGGCCCAAAAGTGTCCCACATGTGACACTGGAGACACGATGACGTCAACCGCAGTGAGCGTCTCTGTGTTTACAGAAGTTGTCCAAACATGGACGCAGCATTGAGCACCTGGAGATTTTAAAGTTCCTCTCGTACCGGAGCCAGAACATGAACAACTTACTTGTTTTAAGGAGGAGATTGAGAAGGAGAAGGACGAGGTTTTTGGCCGTGGTGTTTTGTGGGGCAGCGGCAGCAACGTCTGTTGAAAGGAACGTGTGGATGTGGAGACGGAGCCAAGAGTGGTGAGTGGTGATGTGCTTCACTTCAGTGACACGGAGTTCATTAACAATTTTCACCTACTTCAGAATAGTGACATTTGTGGCTTGTTGATAACGTGTAGGTGGATGAATGCACTTTGGCTGTTCAGACTGAAGTCACATGTCAAAAGATCAGATATGTATCGGTTTCAGGAGCACATATCCAAGTGTCCTGGGTCACATTTGAAATAATCGGATCTGTGTGGTTCAGACTGTCATTAAAAGATCAGATACAGGAACATAGGGGCCAAAAAATCAGATTTGGGTCACTTCAGGCTGCAGTCTGAACGCAGCCCTAATCTCCTAGTTCAAATGTTTAACTGCAGATTGACGTCCGAGTGGAGTCAGAATGAGACGTACGAATAATGGACATAATTTGCACATCATTTAGTCCAGGTTTGGTCTTGGACCGATGGACGCGATATAGACACGACGTCCGTAAGACGTCTGATGTTTAGAGGGTTGTCCAGTTGACAAATTGAGTTTGTCCTTTGTCACAGTTTATTTTTACTGAAGTGCTGATGTCATCTGAAACCTGCCCAAATATAATACAGTACAATAAAAAAGTGTAGCAATTTTTGTAGAGTAAAGAAGTATTTGATTGAAAATATCCAGATCCCTGTCTGCTCTGACTGAGATGAAACAAAAGATTTATGACATGTCTCACGGTCATGCTTTTCTTTCTCTATCAGTTTATGTTCTACCTGTTTGACCCTGACCATGACCCCTGAACCCCTCCCTCATGACTCCAACATGAAACACTATTAAAAAAAACAGCCACAATTCAACCATCAAACACAATGTTAGAGCAAATGTGAATCATATGTGAGGTTGTTCTATACTCGGCCAAGCAAATGGGATGGATTATAGCGCAGAGGACAGGGTCAGTCCGGAGGCGGAGCCAGTGTGGTCAGCAATTTTTAGTCAACATGATTTCATTCGCATAACACATATTCTAATCTGTCCCTATAGTCAGACTAAAGTGTGTATGACCAGTTTTGGGAGAAGTACTCAATTGTGTTATTAAGTAAAAGTACAGATACCAAAGCAAATAAATACTCAAGTAAAAGTATCACATGAAGAAATATATTAAAGTACCTGCAAAAATGTATGTAAAGAGTCAAAAGTGAAAGCATTTTGCACAAATTTTGACATCTCATAAAGCTTCAAATGTAGTGAATTTGCACAAGATGAATGATGAAAGATGCTGAATTTTGTTCAACAGAAATGACTGAATTGATTTTTTCCAGCTGTCTTTATTTGTATATTTGTGTTTGCTCAAACTATGAATGTGTCAGAAATAAACCCCACAGCTTTTTCAACAAGTCTTAAACTATAACAGAACATACTTTTACTTTTCAGTCCTGTTCAAAAATGTAGTGGAGTAGAAAGCATAGATCCCATATGGAAAAAAAACATGGAAAAAAATATATATATAAGAATTTACCACTGTCTTTGTAATAAATCTTTATATAAGGTTCATATGTGTCATGTGTGGTTTACTCCTGAAAGTTTCCCCCTTTTACATTTTTCTCATACAACTATATTATGAAAAACTAGTAAAGATAAAGTGAACATTTTGCATGACATTTACAGGTAATGTGCATGATCAACTACATTTTCTTTGTATGTTCCATGTAATGTTTGTATTCTTTAATTATATGTTGCAGAAAAAAACAATCAGAGTCTGAAGGGGGAATTGAACCCAGATCGACCATGTGAAAGTCCAGTGACTCACCAACTGAGCAAACTAACTGCTGATCTCAGAGGGAACAACAGCAGATATTGAGGACAATTACAAGTACCTTGGTATTTGTAACTGATATGACGTCTTGTCAGTTGAGGCATGTGAAAAAAACAGAAGTGTGTAGCTGCTTTTTGGAATATTACAAGTCAATATAGAACTTTGTAATAATTAGGATTTTGCAGAGTAAAAAAAAATTTACAGCCTGATGTTTGTTCACTGTGAGATCAGTGGAAGATGTTTTTAAGGTTGTAATGCAAGATTTACATTACTGTGTTTACCCCCATACTGCCTAACACACACACACACACACACACACACACACACACACACACACACACACACACACACACACACACACACGCACACATGCACACCCCCACACACGGTCCTGGTTTAGACCTGGTTTAGTCTTGGTTTAGACCTGGTTTACACCAGATTCAGTGTGATTCAGATAAAACATGATCAAATGGTGTATGATTTGTCTGTACCTTTTCCATATGGGATACCTTTCCAGGTTTTCATGTTTTTCTAATTATGGCTCAGTTTCGTGGTAAAGTGCACTGCCTGTGGTGAATCTTTCTCATATTTTTACAGTTTTAAGTGTCAGTTTGTGCAGAAAAGTTGAAAAGTTTAAAAAATCACTGCTGAGCGCTAAACCTTGAATTCTGAATTTATGGCAAAGATCCCCACAGAACAGAAATCCAAATAAGTCAGGTGAAATTTACACACAAGGAACTTATTTTTATGGCAGTTAAACATTTATTTAACAAAATAAAGGTGCTGTCATAGATTTGTGTTTGCCCAATAAATAACATAGTGTAAATTAGACAAGTTTTGACTTTCTTTGCTGTGTGGGTCAACATGGAATGACACACATCTGCAGCTTGTGCCAAACACTTCAACTAAAAACTACGGAAAACTATGCAACATTTTAAACGACTTGTTAATTGACATGATACAATTCATGACTTTCAAAATGCGAGTGTTTGACCTGGTCTGACACGGGGCCAAAGTCCTGCACCAGGTCAGGTCCCCACAAATAGTTCCTGAAACGGGCGGGTTTTAACGTTCTGGAATATTACGGGTGGGTTCAGGTGAATCACATGAATGACGGGAGAAGAATAGCTGACGTGTGTCCAGGACGTCCATTGCTCTGGAAACAAGAGACATTTCTTGTCTTTTCCCAGAACGATGGACCAGGCTGAGAGAGACTTTAGTGAATGAACACATCAGCGGAGGTGATCGACTTCCCAGCTGCACCTGGTTTAGTCCTGGTTTAGTCCTGGTTTAGTCCTGGTTTAGTCCTGGTTCAGTCCTGGTTTAGTCCTGGTTCAGTCCTGGTTTAGTCCTGGTTCAGTCCTGGTTCAGTCCTGGTTTAGACCTGATTTAGACCCGGTTTAGACCTGGTTTAGACCTGGTTTAGTCCTGGTTTAGACCTGCTTTAGTGCTGGTTTAGTCCTGGTTTAGACCTGGTTTAGTCCTGGTTCAGTCCTGGTTTAGACCTGGTTTAGACCCGGTTTAGACCTGGTTTAGTCCTGGTTTAGACCTGGTTTAGACCTGGTTTAGTCCTGGTTTAGACCTGCTTTAGTGCTGGTTTAGTCCTGGTTTTGTCCTGGTTCAGTCCTGGTTCAGTCCTGCTTCCGTCCTGGTTTAGACCTGGTTTAGACCTGCTTTAGTGCTGGTTTAGTCCTGGTTTAAACCTGGTTTAGTCATGGTTTAGTCCCGGTTTAGACCCGGTTTAGTCCTGGTTTAGACCTGCTTTAGTGCTGGTTTAGTCCTGGTTTAGACCTGGTTTAGTCCTGGTTTAAACCTGGTTTAGTCATGGTTTAGTCCCGGTTTAGACCTGGTTTAGTCCTGGTTTAGTCCTGGTTTAGACCTGGTTTAGTCCTGGTTTAGTCCTGGTTCAGTCCTGGTTTAGACCTGGTTAAGTCCTGGTTTAGTCCTGGTTTAGTTCTGGTTCAGTCCTGGTTTAGTCCTGGTTTCAGTCCTGGTTCAGTCCTGGTTTAGACCTGGTTAAGTCCTGGTTTAGTTCTGGTTCAGTCCTGGTGTAGCCCAATCAGCTCTGCCATTGCGGCGTGTAAATATTTATAATCCGCTAATGACACGGCGTAGGTTTAGTCCTGGTTTAGTCCTGGTTTAGACCTGGACTATTGGGCTGTCGGACTAATTGTCTGACCCTGATTTCTCACGGGTGGGGAATGTTAACTGGTCTGAGCTGGTGCGGATTTAACTTTGATATAATCACAGGTTAACGGGAGGGTGTGGTGCTGTACTGGGCAGGTGCGGGCAGGTGCGGGCAGGTGCGGGAAGGTGCGGGTCTCCAAAAAATGGACCCATGCAGGACTCTACACTGGACCCATCCACACCGAACAAAAACTTGCGCAAAGTCCAAGGACTTATCTTTGACGAACTAAGGTTCAGTTTGTCTTACTCAGAGTATTCAAAGTGAGGGCATTATTCAACACACGAGTACAACTGAGGTCAGCAGAAAGAACTTCCAGCAACAATATTAATGCTACAAATGTGTGGAAGTGTAACAAGAACACGCCTCAACAGTGCAGCTCGTCCTGAGGTTTCACTTCCTTTTCTGCAAAACAGTCCAAATCAAATGGCACACAGTAACACAAGAGGAGGCACAGCTGCTTGGACTTTCTAACCCTGGAACATGAATGTACTTTTTGTTTATTTCTACGCCATCGTTGCAGATTAAAGACATATTGTGGAACCTACGAGGGAAAGCCATAACATAGTGCACTTTTAAAATGGAGAAGGACAGAAAGTCAGAATTCATTGGTAAAGTTTGATATTCAACTGTTCAACTGCACATGATTTGATCTGGTTTCTGGTTCATGTGTCTGTAGTTACTGAGCTCATCCACCACTGAAACAAAGTGCAACGTCTTCACCAGCCACAACAACAAAAGATTTAGTTTTTCATTATAAACAGTTTCAAAACGTGGTACCATTCTTCACATACAGGTGCAACTGGTCCTGAGGTTTTGCTTCCTTTGTAGTTGGTTTAGACCCGGTTTAGACCTGATTTAGTGCTGGTTTAGACCTGGTTTAGACCTGGTTTAGTCATGTTTTAGACCTGGTTCAGACCTGGTTTAGACCTGATTTAGTCCTGGTTTAGATCTGATTTAGACCTGACTTAGACCTTTTTAAGACCTGGCTTAGACCTGGTTTAGACCTGGTTTAGTCCTGGTTCAAAAAGTGGTACCATTCTTCACATACAGGTGCAACTGGTCCAGAGGTTTTGCTTCCTTTTTCTGCAAAAGCGTCCAAATCAAATGGTGCACAGTAACTGGAGAGGAGGCACAGCTGCTTGGACTTTCTTCTAATCCTGGAACATGAATGCACTTTTTGTTTATTGACCTCTTCCACATTCAAAGAGTTTTGATAGAATTGTGGTTTGGACAAGATCATGATATTTCTTCTCACAGGAAGTCTCAAATATGGCTCAAATTCTCCTCAGTGTTTCTTGGCTCAAATAAGCAGAGTTTTCAACACAGAATTTCTAAATGAGCTGGTGTGTAGCATCTGGCCCTTCACCCTCACACAGCGCTCTCATACTGACCAAGGGATCAACACAAATAAACAAACTGTGGAATTCTGGGGGAAAAGGAGTAAAAGGGAACAATGGGGAGGATACACACATGACTGGATGGAAGACATTATTATTTTCCTTTTTTTTATTCACGTGAACATTCGGAATGTTACAGTTAAAAGCACACTATGGAACATTTCCGGTGGAGGGTCTGTCATACAGTAGACGTTATTGCTTTGTCTAAAATACCCACAGTATGGCATTATCTGTCTCCAGTGTTGGGAAGGTGACTTTTAAAATGTATTCCCCTACAGATTACAGATTACATACTCCAAAATGTAGTTTGTATCATAATCCATTAAATTACTTAAAGTGAGTAACATAATCTGAATACTTTGGATTACTTGATATTGTCATGTTTTTTAAAACTACATGAATGTAACAACCACATCCTGAAAATTCTTGTTTGTTCTTTTCAAATTGTCTGTTGAGTCCAAGTCTCCATGTCCATGGACCTGGTTTAGTCCTGGTTTTAGTCCTGGTTTTAGTCTTGTTTAGTCCTGGGTTAGTTCTGGTTTTAGTCCTGTTTAGTCCTGGTTTCCTCCGCCAAGGAGGTTATGTTTTTGCCGGCGTTTGTCTGTTTGTTTGTTTGTTTGTTTGTCTGTTAGCAACATAACTCAAAAAGTTATGGACCGATTTTGATGAAATTTTCAGGATTTGTTGGAAATGTGAAAAGGAAGAACTGATTTCATTTTGGGGGTGATCCGGAAGAAATCCTGGATTCTGGATCACTTTGAAATTTTAGTTAACATTGTGGTAAATGGGGCCAAAAATTTTGGGATCCTCTTTCATATTCCAAAGGCTGATCCGGATCTGATCCAGAAGACTGATTTTATCGCAATTTATATAAAAAATGGGGGTAGTCCTTGGCGGAGGTCTGCGCTCTCTGAGTGCTTTTCTAGTTTTAGTCCTGGTTTAGCCCAAATTGTGAAAACAGGAAAATCCCTCCCTGTAATCCATTTATTTCAACAAAGTAACTGTAATCCAATTACCACTCACTGAAACAGTAACTGTAACTGAATACAGTTACTCATAATTTGTACTCTGATTATGTAACTCTGGTACATGTAATCTGTTACTCCCCAACACTGTCTATCTCCATAGAAACAGCAGGTGAAGCTTCCATGCTGCAACAGGAAGAAGCATGTTTAGAAGGTTCAGCAATGATACACGAGACACACGTCATGAGACAAATGACAGAAAACTTTAAAGCTCCATGCAATACTGTTCATATTCCAGGCAAAGCAATAGCATTTCCATGGAAACACGCATGGAAAAGTTACGCAGTGCACCTTTAAAAGTTGATATCTTGCTTGAGTAATTTCCTGGCCCATTGCTTTGTACTTCTACATGAAAAATTGCATTAAAGTGAGGTTTTTAGCCGTGGCGTTTTGTGGGGCAGTGGCAGCAGCATCCGTAGAAAGGAACATGTGGACGCAGAGTCGCAGAAAAGAGTGGTGGGATTGATTTGTGCTTCACTGCTTCGCTCACACGGAGTTCAGACACAATTTGGCCTGACGAGAAGAATATTTGTGTACATTTGTGACTGAAGCCCTGGGTCACATTTGAAAATATCGGACCTGTGTCATTTAGGCTCCGTTCAAACTGCAGCCTGAAGTGACCCAAATCAGATTTTTTGGCCTCTATGTTCCTGTATCTGATCTTTTAATGACAGTCTGAATGACACAGATCAGATTTTTTCAAATGCAACCCAGGACACTTGGGCTACGTTCAGACTGCAGGGCTTAATGCTCAATTCCGATTTTTTTGTGAAATACGATGTTTTTGCGAGGTCGTTCACATTTCCAATTACATGCGACTTGTCTGTGACTTCAGTGTGAACGGTAAACGGCCCGAAAGTGTCCTGCATGTGCACTGGAGACACGATGACGTCAACCCCATGCGTCAACCGCAGCGAGCGTGCTCTGTGTTTACGGAAGTTGTCCAAATATGGTCACGAGCATTGAGCACCTGGCGATTTTACAGTTCCGGTTTCCGCCTGCTTCAGCACAGAATAGTGACGTTTGTGGCTTGTTAATGACGTGTAGGTCGGATGGATGCGCTTTGGCCGTTCAGACTGAAGTCGCATGTCAAAAGATCGGATATGTATCGGATTCAGGACCACATATCCAAGTGTCCTGGGTCGCATTTGAAAAAATCGGATCTGTGCCGTTCAGACTGTCATTAAAAGATTGGATACAGGTCACATAGAAGCCAAAAAATCTGATTTGGGTCACTTCAGGCTGCAGTCTGAACGCAGCCTTGGATATGTGCTCCTGAAACCGATACATATCTGATCTTTTGACATGCGACTTCAGTGTGAACAGCCAAAGTTCATTCATCCACCTACACGTTATCAACAAGACACAAACGTCACTATTCTGCACTGAAGTAGGCGAAAATTGTTAATGAACTCCGTGTCACTGAAGTGAAGCACATCACCACTCACCACTCTTGGCTCCGTCTCCACATCCACACGTTCCTTTCAACGGACGTCGCTGCCGCTGTCCCACAAAACACCACAGCCAAAAACCTCGTCCTTCTCCTTCTCAATCTCCTCCTTAAAACAAGTAAGTTGTTCATGTTCTGGCTCCTATACGAGAGGAACTTTAAAATCTCCAAGTGCTCAATGTCCATGTTTGGACAACTTCCGTAAACACAGAGCACGCTCGCTGCAGTTGACGTCATTGTGTCTCCAGTGCGCATGCGGGACACTTTCGGGCCGTTTAATGTTCACACAGGGGATCACATACAAGTCGCATGTAATTGGAAATGTGAAAGACCTCGCAAAAACATCGGATTTTCACAAAAAAATCGGAATTGAGCATTAAGCCCTGCAGTCTGAATGTCACATACAGGAGCACAGGGGCCAAAAAATCAGATTTGGGTCACTTCAGGCTGCAGTCTGAATGTAGCCTAATATTATTTTTAAGTGAGTTTTTGGCTATTACTGTATTTTCCTCACTATAGGACGCTCTGCATTATAAGGCGCACTGTCATTAATTGATCTATTTTCAAACTTTTTTCACAAATAAACCGCACCGGACTTTAAAGGAAACACAACAGTGTGATGGGTGAGTGGTTTTGTTTGTTTGTTGTTCACGGTGACTCTGGGCTTTGTTCAGTTGTGGCGTGTAGGGAGGGTGTGTCTGGGACCAACGGATTGTCGGCGTGTTCACAGTGACTCAGTTGTTCAGTTTTGTCTAGAAGTGGCACATTGCACTCGCTTTTTCTGTTCATTTCTCCGTTTCGTTCCTCGTCAGTGTGGAGTGATGAGTGTGTCTGTGGTTGTTTTTGGCTGTGCGTCGCTGTCTGCTCCGTGTGTGTTTGTGTGTTCTGTGGGTGGTGCGGCTTTGTAGTTTACTGAAGTCATGCTGGGACACCGAGTGGATTGGGGCGCTCTGGATTGTGGGGCACGCAGTCGTTTTTTGATGGAGTTGGAGGCTTAGGAGTGCGCCCTGTAGGACGTAAAATATGGTACCTTAATCCTGTGCATAGGAGTTGTAGCATAGATGTAGCTGTAGCTCAGAGGAACTACAGAGGAGGTAAGCACTAGTGGTAGACTTACTTGGTATAATCTGATGGCAATTTTTACTGCTATATTTGACAGTAGCCATATTTCACTTCAGAGTTGCAGTACTTTGCTCATCTCTGAATATTTGACAGTGTCCTTGGATGGGTGGATTTACTGCAGCCCTGTGCACTAAACTGCCCCAGTGAAAGATGGAGCTGTCAGGAGCTCCATCTTTCTAAACTGTTACCAGAGGTTGTGTTTACATCTTCTCAAACACATTTACTTGAGTAGCTTTTTAGTATTTGACAACACTATAGACCTGTTTTCTTCTAGTTTGGGCGAAGTTCATAATTTGACTTGTTTGGACGAGGGCAGCAGATGTGACATAGAATTGTCATTTAGAATTCAGTGCTACTTCCTGTAATTGCATTTTTTCAACTTTTCTTCACACTGCCACTTGACTGATGTAAAATGCAACAAACACTGACAATATATTGACTTGTTTCTTGCACTGCTCATTCAGAGCTGACTTTGTGCTTTATTAAATGTTTTGTCCCTGTTGTACTCGAGTACATGTCTCCTCCTGCCCTGTGCGTGCCCTGCGCTCACAGTGGGACGGCACTCGTCCTTTTGTACGGGGCAGGTTTGGTTCTGTGCTCAGGTCTGATGGATGCTTCGCTTCATTAAGAACAGATTGCAGACACAGGGCACATTCTCATTCTGCGAGCACACTCCGCTGGAAACAATTAGAGAGAAGCTCTGGGAGAAACCTGAAAAATGTATTAGTGTTCCACACTGTTAACCGTTTAATATACAAAGTACACATGATAATGTCATCAGAAATAATGACACTATGGAACTGTTCTGGTGGGGAGGTCAGCCACCTGCTTGTCCTCATGGAGATGTTGTTGTTCCCTGTGAAATATTCCACTATGTGGCATTAAACAGCTTACATATTTATTGAATTACGTGTGTGTGAAAAATATGTATGTATGTGTAAAACCTGTGTTTGTCCACAGACTTCAACTTGACCTACTGATACCACCTACATGTCACCATGGAGGTAGATTAAAGCCATATTGTGGAACATACCAGGCAAAACCATAACAGTGCACATTTAAAATGGAGGAGGAGAGTGAGTGAAAATTCAGTGGTAAAGTTTGATATTCAACTGTCCAACTGTATATGATTTGATCTGGTTTATGGTTCATGTGTCTGTAGTTACTGGGCTCAATCACCACTGAAACAAAGTGCAATGCTTCACCGTCCTCAAAACAAAAGATTTTGTCCATCCATTTTCTTCCACTTATCCGGGCTGTGTCGCAGGAGCAGCAGTCTAAGCAGAGACTCCCAGACTTCCTTCACTCCGGACACTTCCTCCAGCTCCTCCAGTGGAACAAAGGCGTTCATAGGCCAGCACAGAGACATCGTCCCTCCAGCATGTCCTGGGTCTTCCTCGGGGCCTCCTCCAGGTGGAACATGCCCAGAACACCTCCCTCCTCACCCTATCTCTAAGGGAGTTCCCTGCCAACCTGCAGAGGAAACTCATATCAGCCGTTTGTATACACTTTTCTTTTGGAGGAGCTGATTTGGAGAAGCTGATCATCATTTCAGCTGCTTCACACTCATGAGCAGGTCTGCCTTACTGCTGCCAATGAACACAGCTCCTGTTCCGGTCATACAGAAACCAGACAGCCCTTAGCAAAGGGCCCCGAACCCCATACTCCCCAGAGCGCCTCCCACCGGACACCACAAGGGACACACTCGAATGCCTTCTCCAGTTCACATATGGACTGGTTGGGCAAACTCCCATAAACCCTCGAGCACCCGAAGGAGAGTATAGAGCTGGTCCAGTGTTCCACGACCGGTGGCCAGAGGCAGTCCAGAGGTATTGTCCCCGACCGCCACTTGATGATGCAGAGGCATGTCAGCCAAGACATCCCCACAACATCCAGAGACTTAAGATACTCAGGACAGATCTCATCCACCCCCGGAGCCTTGCCACCAAGGAGCTTGCCAACACCCTCAATGACTTCTGCCATGGTGATGGACGAGTCCACCTCCGAGTCCCCAGCCTCTGCTTCCTCCTTGGAAGGTGTGAATAATAATTTGCCAGAATCTCTTTGAGGGTGACTGATAGTCCTCCTCCATGGCCTCCCTGAACTCCTCCCAGCCCCAAATTTTTACCTTAGCGACCACACAGACTGCAGCACGCTTGGCCTGCTCGTACCTGTGAGCTGCCTCAGGAGTCCCACGAGCCAACATGGCCGACAGGACTCCATCTTCAGCCTCACAGCATTCCTTACTTCTGGTGTCCACCACTGGTGTCCACGACCATAAATCTCTCCTCTGAGATTTGGGAGAAGATCTTCAAGAAGTGTGAGAACATTTAGTTTTTCTTTATATACAGCTTCAAAAAGTAGTTCCATTATTCACACACAAACCTGCTTTCCCCAGCGGTCTTCCATCAGTATTAACCAGGTCCAACACTGTTTGACTTGTGAGATCAGAACAGACTGGATTTTCTCAAGTCCTATTAAAGACATAAGCTTGTTAACCACCCAACCCGGCTGGTGAGATACAGCAAAAATATATCCTACAGTTCCATTTTGGTTGAAGGAAAAATGGGAATGGAATTTTCCTGTTTGATAGACATGTCTGATGTTGATCTTGGTATGTAGTGTGTATTTTTCAGGCCAGTGTCCCAAAGGACACATAAAAGCACTCTTGATTTAAGTGGACAAGACTCAGACTAAGACCAAAACCATGCGTATGTTTTTGAGTTGGTTAAACGAACTGTGCATTTCATCGTCAGCTGTCATTTTGTGTGATTAGATGTGACAAAGTGGATAATGGGAGAATGGGCTACGGTTAGAGGGGCCTATTCATAGGGTTCAGCTTCCTGCTTACGTGACATTTTCAGGACATTTTCCCATTTAAAAGATAGAATATTTGTTTTAATTCTGTAATATATGTCAATGCACCTTGTCTCTTATCATTCTGAAACACATGGATACACTCTAAAAATCTGACATTTGATTTTTACACCAACCTCATTAAAGGTCCTATATTACACAAAACTCTTACGAGCTTCAAGCCATGTTAGAACTCTCCTACCTCCACAAAAATATACCTGGACTTGTTTTGTTTCATTCATACATGTTTGAGTAACCCTTTATTATTGGTTTCTCAGCATTTCCAAAGCTCTAGTCCACCTTGTGATGTCATGTAGTGGTAGTTTTCAACTTTTACCTTTAGTTCAGTAGAGACAATTGGATTGCTGAAATTATCAAAAATGATTATAGTGAAGGTGCTTGGAGTTTAAAACACAGTGGAGCACTCCACAACTCCAGGTATGTTTTTCGAATAAATAGAGTAATAATTACAACAACACAATCAAGTGTGAACTTGACCCTTACACATCAGCTGATTACATCGTCACATGGGAGAAATGAGTAGAGCCCATTTATCAACTTGCCTCAGCACACAGATGCAGTTCCTGATGTCATTATACGACTGTGTACTGTTTGCATCTCATTATAAAACGCTTTATTGGTCAGGAGTCAGGAAGTGCTCTATTAGCATGTTAGTTGTTGATTTGCTTTCGTCACGGCAAAGCTTCATATAAATATAACATATAAGGTAAGTGAATAATTTAGTGAATAACTTTGGATCACTGCAAAAATAAACATATTTAAGAGTGTAAAGATCAGATCCAGTGCCTTTAAGAAGTCAAATATAAATGTAACCAAATTTGACATTTCTATATATTACCATATCTCTACACTCAGAGACAAATCAACAAAAGATAGACAGACATAGTGGTTCTTAGTATTATAAAAGGATTGATGAGCAGCCCTTAGGAAATGACTAACTCAATATTATGCTCCCATAGAACATGAAGCCCAACATGTGTGTACCTGTCAGTGTGAAGTTTGTCCAGAGATAAAAGTTAAGTAGAAACATGTGTCATGAACCATCAAACGCTGACCGCTAAGACCGTCAGTATTACCCATAATCCTCTCTGAGCCAGTGCACAGAAAATGTTTAATGTTTATGTTCTAATTTATAGTGTTTACAGGTCATTTTTTACAGTGTCAGTGTTTACAGGTCATTTTAATAGTTTTAAATATCATGAAAAAGATGAACACATAAACTTAAATGATGTAACCTTTAGTTAATTTACCAAAAGTTAAGTACAGCAACTTTAAGTCAAGTAATCTGAATGAACTGACAGATGTAGTGTGTTCATACTTTGCTTTTTGTACAGACATGATTGGACCTTCTACACAGATCAAAGTGAACCCTAACAATCCACCTTGGGTCAGTAAATCTGTTGAATTGTGTTTACAGGAAAAAGGTGGGTTTTAAACAAGGATCTGCCACTGAGGTGTATAATACGGGCAAAGCTCTAAAATCTGAAACCAGTTTGGCCGAGCAGAGTCATAAAAAAAGTGATAGAAAGGAAGGCGACAGACTCGGTTCCTTCTGGTCTAGTATGAAAACCATAACCGGTCTTAACAATGCATCTGGGTCGAGACATGTTTCCCTAGAGGGTTTTAAATCTGACACAGAGTTGGCAAATGCATTGAATTGTTTTTATACTCGCTTTGAGACCTTAGATTTTGCTGATGAAGTTCAGGAGCTTAAAGGCAAGCTACGGGAAGATCGGCACTCTGAGATTTTACAGAAACAAGTTGAAAATGTATTTAGGACAACCAAGGTCAACAAAAGTATGGGTTCCGGATAATATCTGTGGTCATATTCCTAAAACTGTGCCACGGAGCTGAGTTCTATTTTTCAGGTCATCGTTAACTTGACTCTTCAAAAACAGCAAGTACCAAAGACCTGGAAATACTCTGACTTAGTGATGGGCAAATGAGTCGGAGCTCCGGAGCACGTCTCGTTCTTTCTGAAAAAAATTGGTCTGAAGCACTGCCTCGGAGCTCGTCTCACAGCAGCCGCTCACGTCACCAAAGTGTCAAAGTGTCGGTCCCTCCCCCTACTGCTTCACTCTGCGTGTCAATCGCTTCAGTGTATCGAAGTGTTTCATTGGCTCAGCGAATGTTCCGCTCTGCGATTGGTTCAGAGTGCTTCAGAGTGTTCAGCGCACTTCCGTGGTTTGACGAGCGCTAAACTGCTACAGTATAAAAGATGCACCAATATTTCTTAAAAATGTTGGGTAGTGAGGAGTATTGTGTGACTTTAGTGGTGATTATGGTGACTTTTGGCGACTTTTGGCATTTGTTTCATTTTCGATGGCATCTACAAGTGGAAAAAAAGCGATCCATGGTTTGGGATCACTTTGGCTACGTTCAGACTGCAGAACTTAACACTCAGTTCCGATGTTTTTGCGAGGTTGTTTCCAATTCCATTTCCAATTAAATGCACGAGACGTGCTCTGTGTTTACAGAAGTTGTCCAAACATGGACGCAGCATTGAGCACCTGGAGATTTTAAAGTTCCTCTCGTACCGGAGCCAGAACATGAACAACTTACTTGTTTTAAGGAGGAGATTGAGAAGGAGAAGAACGAGGTTTTTGGTCGTGGCGTTTTGTGGGGCAGCGGCAGCAGCGTCTGTTGAAAGGAACATGTTGATGTGGAGACGTAGTCAAGAGTGGTGAGTGGTGATGTGCTTCACTTCAGTGACACGGAGTTCATTAACAATTTTCGCCTACTTTAGAGCAGAATAGTGATGTTTGTGTCTTGTTGATAACGTGTAGGTGGATGAATGCACTTTGGCTGTTCACACTGAAGTCGCATGTCAAAAGATCAGATATGTATCAGTTTCAGGAGCACATATCCAAGTGTCCTGGGTCACATTTGAAAAAATCAGATCTGTGTCGTTCAGACTGTCATTAAAAGATCAGATACAGGAACATAGGGGCCAAAAAATCGGATTTGAGTCACTTCAGGCTGCAGTCTGAACGCAGCCTTAGATCTAATTCCACCTAACAAGGTCACCTCTTTTCTTATTTACAGCTGCTATTTATGTTGCTCTATACATATTATTTGAAATCATCATTATTATTGTTGTTGTTGGTACGGTGTATTCTCTGCACACAAGTATTGTCTTACACTAACAATACTTCATCGATGCTGAGACACCTGAGTGCCAATGGTTAAATTTGTCCACTAGAGGTCAGTGTTTCTCCAAGGCCTCAGACACGTCCAACCTTTTGAGACAATATTGCGACTGAGGTGTCAATGCTTCACGAGGCTCCATTCGCCCATCACTACTCTGACTGTTCCAGGTCCTCAGACGAGCAGACCCAAAAATCTAAACGACCTCAGGCCTGTCGCACTAACGTCAATGGTTATGAAAAACTTTGAAAAACTGGTAAGGTTAGAAATTTTGAGTAAAACTGTGAGTGCCCTTGACCCCATGACCCCAGGAGCAGAGGATGCCACAATAACTTTACTCCACTTACTCTTTAAGCATTTAGAGGGGATTGGAACACATGCAAGACTTCTTTTTATTGATTTTTCATCTGCGTTCAACACAATCCAACCACATATTCTTTTAGAACATTTTAGCCTTTAGCCTTTCTGACCAAATGGTGTCATCAACAGGAACACCACAAGGATGTGTTCTGTCATCCCTGCTGTTCATACTGTACACCAATAAGTGTCAGAGTAGCTATGAAAATACAACAATCATAAAGTATGCGGATAATTCTGTCACTGTGAGCTTGCTTCAGAAAAATGAAAACCAACATGGGTCAGTTGTTGAGGACTTTGTAAAGGTGTAAAGAGTCATATCTACACCTAAATGTATCCAAAACGAAAGATATGATTATTGACTTTCGAAAGCGAGCGCCTCAGAATGACGTCACACATATAAAGTGGCAGTCAATTGAGTATAAGTATCTTGGAACACTCACTGATTCAAAATTGAGCTTTGATGATAATTGTTCTGCTGTGTGTAAAAGAGGCACCAGCAACTTCAGTGTCTGAGAAAGTTGTAATTTTACCATGTAGACAGAACCATGATGACACTGTTCTATAAAAAGTTTATGGAATCAGTTTTCACTTTTTCATTGGTCTCATGGTCTGGGAGTGTCTCTGCTAAAAACAACAACTCCCTGAATCAGTCGGTTAAATGGGCGAGTGAGGTGATTGTTCATCCTCAGGGCCACTGGGACTCTCTGTACTCAAGACAGTTACAGAGGACGTCCCAGAGTCTGGGTCTGTCTGCAGGTGAGTCTGGGTCTGTCTGCAGGTGAGTCTGGGTCTGTCTGCAGGTGAGTCTGGGTCTGTCTGCAGGTGAGTCTGGGTCTGTCTGCGCAGGTGAGTCTGGGTCTGTCTGCAGGTGAGTCTGGGTCTGTCTGCGCAGGTGTATGTGAACAAGGCTAATCCAAGAGTAAACAGAACTAAATCTAGTGCTCACTGGGATGAGTCCACACTGACATGTTATCTTAGTTATCTGTTATTGTAATCGCTGGTGATTCAAAACACAAATACTGACATCACCGTAACTTTATCTGTTCAAACTAAAGATAAGAGATTCTGTTTATCTTGAGGACAGGATCCAGATTAGGCTGATAAGAGATTAAGAAATGCAGAATTTAAACCGCTCAATCTTCTTGTGTCAGAATTCTTGAAGTAAACACAGTCTGTGTGAATGAGTGTGAAGGGTGCTCACTCACACTATCAGGTCAAAAGAAACACACGGCTCAGTTCACATGTGGATCTTCAATGATACAGTGCACTATTTGTTTCATAAATAGATTACTAACCCAATGTAGATGTAACATGAACCCAAATACAGTGAGATCATTTCACCACAGGTCTCCCCAGTGTATCTCATGCGATTATAAAACATATCATATATATGTTATATAATATGGTACAAAGAATCATTTGCTTTTTGCTGTAAACATTGAGGGGACATGGAGGCAAATATTTCTTCACCTTTTGAGTGCGGCAACCTGAAGAAATGTTTGTCATTATTTAACACTTCAGAAAAAAACACTGCACTAATAGCACTAAAACAACAACTTTGATGGTACTGTAAAAAAGTTACGCAGTGCTCCTTTAAATAAATGCACCTTTGAATGTGGTGAATAGTAGTCTGTCTGTGCATGTGTGGGTCACCAATAACACTCCAAGCCACTTAGTGCTGTAGCCTTTATTGTGTTGTTTTAAACTTGAGTGTTAAAATTTGTTGTTTATCTTGATTTTTGCTTGTATATTTCTAATCTCTTGCTGTTCTTAAACAGTGAGTTGCAACACTGGAATTTTTCCATTGTGGGGCAAATCGGGTTCTCTTATCTTTAATCTATTCATCATTCAAAAGATAGAACATTTCGTTTTGAATTGTAAACTGCTGTGGAAATGGTCTTATTATTCTGAAACCCATGGATTAGTCCTAGTCCTTATTATTGTCATGCCCCCGGTTTCTTCACAGCAGACCTCTGGTGTTTCTTTACCTCCTGTTCTCTTCACAGCAACCTCTGGTGTTTCTTTGCCTCCTGTCTCCTTCACAGCACTCTGTTTCTTTGTCCCCTGTCTCCTTCACAGCAGACCTCTGGTGTTTTCTTTGCCTCCTGTCTCCTTCACAGCAGACCTCTGGTGTTTCTTTGTCCCCTGTCTCCTTCACAGCAGACCTCTGGTGTTTCTTTGTCCCCTGTCTCCTTCACAGCAGACCTCTGGTGTTTCTTTGTCCCCTGTCTCCTTCACAGCAGACCTCTGGTGTTTCTTTGGCAGTGAGATTTGTCTGTCTCTGCAGCTTCATTTGGCGGAGTCATTCTGGACTAGAATAATGACTCAATACTCTCACATCTGCTCCTCACCAACTGCTCTGGAATCACCCTCACAGAGCAGGACACACATGGGTCTCATCACAGTTACATGGACAGGGGCACTTTCCATAACCTGCTCCACAAGACTCCATATTCAGACTGCTTGAATGTGTTTGTTTTGGTAAATATTCACAGTACAATGGAAATCAATGACAATGAATCACATTTAATCAGACTCTGAGTGTCGCCAAAATGAGCTGTACTTCAATAAAACCAGCAGCTTGACTCCTGTTTTGTGCACAGCCCTACATAAAAGAGCTTTGTGGTCCACCTGCTTGTCTGCTTGAAACGTCTTTGCCTGGAATGTTCCGCAGTATGACATTAAATTCGACCTATTGTGCTAAGTTATAATCTATGATATCCGTGGATCATTATGTTCTAATTTACACAATACTGAAATTAAGATGACTTGATAAAAGAAACAATTCTGCTGAATGGAAATGGAATGGAAAATCTGTTAGAATGGAGTGGAAGCTGACGTCGGCGTAAACATCATTACAACAAAACGGCGTGAAGCTGCTGAAAGCTGGACATTATGGTTGTGAGTAGAGGGTCCTTTTCCATTTCCAAAATACAGTTGGCGAAAGAAGTGCGTACGTCACAGTGGGTGAAAACAGGAGATGACTGGCAATATGATCTTGAAAATAAGATGCTCAAACATGCACGAATCACTCCAAATACAATTTCAGAGGGTCAGTGAGAAGAAACGACTAGAACATGTTTAAAAGCTCTGAAAAGCTCTAACATATCTAACATTTATTCAAGCATTTTCTTTATTGACGTGAAAATCAAACATTGTTTCTGTGAGATTTCGGTGTTGATTTCTGTATTTAACAGGGACAGTGCGGTCATACATAATCACAGGCAGAACATGCAGCTGATGCGATGCTTAGGGCCTCATTGATCAGGCGTTTCCTCGTGTGCTAAACAGATAAACACGCCGAAAGTGGAGCAAAAACCAACAGAATTGCTCACAGAGACGCTAAAGACGTTGCAGCTCAGTTTGGCTCCTATGAGTGAATGATTCTGCAAAACGGAGCGGTGGAGGAAATGCAAATGATGTTGTTTAGCGACTACTGCTAGATTTATTACAGCTATGAGAGCAAATACTGTGAGGTAATAGTATACAAGAGACAGGTACAAACTTTTTGCAAATACTTTAAAATGACTCACAAGGACAAATGAGATAACGACATGCTGTTTTCAACGCAGCAGTAATAAAATGTACGTTCTTTACCTGCCACACTTTGGCCCTGACCCCCACACGTCTCCTCTGACCTGGAGTGTTCTGCAGCAGCTGTCCATCACGCTGCGCTTTCACACGTTTGACCCTGTAGCGGAGACTCACTCCAGTCCGGTCATCCTGGGTGAGGCGCAGTGTCTCTGTCCCGGCACCATCCGTCATCACAAACAACAACAGCCCACAGGAGCAGAGGAGAACACTTTTACCCTGGCTCAAACTCACATTTACGCTTCAGTTTTGCAGCAGAAATAAAAGGCACACTGCCCAAAGGTAAATCACACGTGACATAACCACAAACAGCACAAGTTCTATTTCACTTTTGACTAGGACTGGGTATCATTAAGAAATACAATACATACCTCGATATAGGCCACGATACGATACAGATCTCGATACAGTGTGCTTTCGGTTTGATACGATATATTTCAAATCGATTCCATACGGTTCAATAAAAAAAATAATGGCTTAAATCATGGCTGTGACACTAAAAGTCTTTGTTAAACCACGTCTTGTGCAAAGTTCATAAGAAACACAAACATTTTATTCATCAAAACAATGAAAATGTCAAATGTGTTGCATAAAAAAGTTTCCTTCCTCTAAACAAGCAACAAAACTGTAGCACTGTAACAAAATAATTAAGCACAATATAACAAAAAATACTCTTGGCGATATATCGATACAGCAGTCACCCATTATCAATATTGTATCATCACATTAAACGATACAATATACCGATATTTTTGATATTTTTGCACACCCCTACTCTAGACTGACAGCTGGGGCCCATAGAGCGTCTAACTACACTGCAAAGACAAATATTAAGTTAAAATGTCTTCAGTTAAGAACATTTGACTTTATTTGAGCAGATTCAACTTGACCAGTTAAATCAGGCATGTCCAAACTATGGCCCGGGGGCCAAATGCGGCCCTCAGACAAATTTTTCTTGGCCCTCAGGCTTCCAGATGAATTGGCCCAAATTGCCTTGCATCAATGAAAAATGAACTTTTTACTGCAAGTGTTTTGAAAATCTACCTTGATAAAGCCAATTTTTAATATTTAGTGTGTAGTTTTAAGGGTCTTAGCATCAATAAAGACTGATGGTTCCTTCATGTTCCATGGCCGAGCACCAAAGTCCATCTGTGACATGTTAGTGTCATATGAACCATCTCACACTCTGAGGAGCTCAGGGACCGACCTCCTGCTGGTGCCCAGAGTCACGACTAAACAAGGGGAGTCAGAGTTTCAGGTTCATGCAGCTAAAACCTGGAACAGTCTGAACATGTGAGACAGACTCTTCTGTGACGCTGTTTAAATCCAGACTCAAAACATTTCTGTTTGACTGTGCATATATGACTGAAAGGTTTTCATTTTCTGCTCTCTTCTCTCCAATTTATGTCTCTCTTTTTTAAATTTTAATCTTCATGATTATTTATGTTTTGATTTGTTTTTATTATGATTTTAATGTATTTCTTATTCTGTAAAGCACTTTGAATTACTTTGTGTACGAATTGTGCTATACAAATAAACTTGCCTTGCCTTGCCTTTAAACATGCACATATTTCAGTTATTCACTGTATTGCGCTCCAGTCTACGGCCCTCGATCAGCCCTCTGCTTCATCTGTGTTTAGATATGTCGCCCTTGATGAAAAAAGTTTGGACACCTCTGAGTTAAACGATCTACCAGTGGAATAAGTTTTCTTAATTCAAGCAATTCCAGATTTTATTTCTTATTTTAAGTGTAAAGAGTTTTTTGTTTTCCTTACCTGAACTGTAGCACTGGTAGGTCATTCTTAGCCATGTTGGCACCACCTAGTGCCTCCACTCAGTTTAATTTCTCTCTAGTGACTAGGTCAGGAATCGGAATAAACTAAACAGTTTGCGAGAACCTCAGAAGTGCAAGTCCAGTAGCAGCGATTATTTTAATAAAAATGTACCCACGTACCGTCGAGCAGTGTTGGGAAGGTGACTTTTAAAATTTATTCCCCTATAAATAACAGATTACACACCCCAAAATAGTTTGTAACGGAATCCATTAAATTACTTAAGGTGATTAACGTAATCTGAATACTTTGGATTATTTGCTGTAGAGAAGCAAAGACCAGGATATCTTCACATAAGATGGTTTATCTGCTAAAAGAAAATGAAAAGCCCAGACTTTACTGAACCAAATTAAAAATATTATTGATAGAAGAGGAAGAGACATGTCCACGCTGCATGATTTAGTCCTGGTTTAGTTCTGGTTTAGTCCTGGTTTAGACCTGGTTTTAGACTTGTTTTAGACCTGGTTTAGATCTAGTTTAGATCTAGTTTAGACCTGGTTTTAGTCCCGGTTTAGTCTTTAGACCTGGTTTAGACCTTTAGACCTGTTTTAGTCCTAGTTTAGTCCTGGTTTAGATCTGGTTTTGATCTACTTTAGACCTGGTTTTAGTCCTGGTTTAATCCTGGTTTAATATAGTTTAGACCTGGTTTAGAGTGGTTAGAGTGCATTTACCGAAAAAAAATAAAAAAAAAAAAGGGATGGATATAGCCCAAAATGTAAAAACAGGAAAATCCCGCTGTGTAATCCATTTATTTCAACAAAGTAACTGTAATCCAATTACCACTCACTGAAACAGTAACTGTAACTGAATACAGTTACTCATAAT
Organism: Boleophthalmus pectinirostris; assembly: GCF_026225935.1. Taxonomy (NCBI): domain Eukaryota; kingdom Metazoa; phylum Chordata; class Actinopteri; order Gobiiformes; family Gobiidae; genus Boleophthalmus; species Boleophthalmus pectinirostris. The sequence continues at coordinate 3,078,189 of NW_026571152.1, forward strand.
TTGTGCTCTGATTACGTACACTGCCGTCGAGCGAACGAATCCTAATGCTGCGAGGTCAGACGGTTTCCCTGAAGTGAAACCGGCTGATGAATCAGGTTAGATCATTCTGCTTGTCAAATGAAACTGACTCAAATCATAATAAAACTTTCTTAATTCTAGTCGTCTTAACTTGACTAACTTTTCTATTTTGCAGTGTACTTCTGATTCAGCTCCTTCTCTGGTTGGGCTTTTCCCTACACAAAACATTTTAAAAGGACAGTCTATAAACAGATAAGATTAAAGTTGTCTCTCTTTAGATCTGACCTATAACTTGACCTGAGATACATTATACGTTTAAAGCCATACTGCAGAACATTCCAGGCATAGCAATAACACCTCTGTGGAGCCAAGCAGAAAAGATGAGATAAGGTTTAAGATACTGTGGAATGTTGCGAGCATAGCAATAACACCTCCATGGAGACGAGCAAAAAAGAAAAACTTACCAAAAAGTTTTCATTTTGATAGTTAAAATGCCAATCTCGTCGTCTCTGGGACACACCAAACCTTCCAAAGTATTCAGATTAGACAAGCACAAGCACGAGACCTTCATCACATCCAGTGGGGAAACGGACTATAACGAGCCCACGTCATGGCAGCACCTCGGGGTCACGGAGGTCATGGTGGATTCGGACAGAACCTCTCTCGAGACATTTTCGCCAGGTAAACAAAAACACGTATGCACGTGGACGACGAGCCCACGTCATGGGGGCCACACTCATGCCCCAACAGGCTCACGGGTCAGGCCGGCAATGAGGTCTCTGATATATGGTGCATGAACCCACATTCATTCGGACATTAAAAAAAAAGTTGGGGTCATTAAAAGTACAGGGAGTAAGGAGCTTTGGGTCTGAAGCAGCACAGAGGGGAGACCCTGAGGGAGGGAGAGCACGCCGGCACCCGTAGGAGACCCCACACCCAACCCAGGTCAGAGAGGGGCCACTCTGAGGCAGACACTTCGTGCTGTGTTCTAAGTCTGAGTTCAGCCTGTCTTCCACCCTGTGTCTTATAAAATTAAATGGCACAGGTGTGTGAGTGTGTATGGGTGTGTTAATGTGTGCACGTGTATGTACTTCCATCTATTTTAGTCCAAAAGGTGATAGGCTACCCAAAGAAAAGTGTTAAGGAACCCCATTTGTAAAATGGAGAATGACCAGGTGAGTGTGGTGCTGTGCATGTCCAGAGGACAATGAGTAGGTTTTTCCAGTGTGTCAGATTATTTGTGGCCGCAGAGTTTAAAGACATTGCTCCAGTCAGGCTGCTACCCCCAAAGAGACCCCCCGAAAAGCACACAGCAAAGGAGAGTTAAAATATTTAGATAGTAAAATATTTCAGAGTTGTTTTTAATACAAAAAGTGTTACTTCAACTATTAGAAAGTTAAATGAGGATTCATGTTGGGGTTATTTGCCAGAGTTGATATGGTTGAAGTTAACTCCCTCTAGTGTTAATTCAACTTCTCTTCATGTTAATTCAACTTTACTTAGAGTTAATTCAATTTCTTTTTGTTTTAATTTAACTTCTCCTTGTATTAATTCACCTTTTAGTGTTAATTTATCTTCCCCTAGTGTTAATTCAACTTCCCCTAGTGTTAATTCAACTTCCCCTCGTGTTAATTCAACTTTACTTAGTGTTAATTAAACTGTACTTAGTGTTAATTAATCTTTACTTAGTGTTAATTCAATTGTACCTAGTGTTAATTAAACTGTACTTAGTGTTAATTAAACTTTACTTATTGTTAATTCAACTTTACTTAGAGTTAATTCAACTTTACTTAGTGTTAATTAAACTGTACCTAGTGTTAATTAAACTGTACTTAGTGTTAATTAAACTTTACTTAGTGTTAATTCAACTTTACTTAGAGTTAATTCAACTTTACTTAGTGTTAATTCAACTTTACTTAGTGTTAATTTGGCTCCTCCCACCCACCATTTCAAACTCTGGTGAGAGAAAACCCGTTTCAACCAGTTTTGTGCATAATTTCATTTTAAATTAACTAAAATAAAAAATAAAATAAAACAAAAAATGAATAAAAAAATAAAGTAAAAATAAAACACCTGTGTGTTGTTTCGCTAAATCAGCATAACTCTACAAAGTGTTATCTGTTTACTCTCAAAACCTGAATATAACTCTGGATTTCAGGGTTAAACAGGAACTTTGGTCCAGTGTTACTTAACTGACAGTTCCAAAAAATGTTAAATTAACTCTAGAACAGATTGAACTCATATAAACTCTGAGAAAATGTTAAAATTGATTCTGTGAGAGTCAATTTCAACTCTCCACTTTTTGCTGTGCACCCGCAAACCCCCCACCAGAGGACTGTTCACAGGAAATGGGGGCAGGGCAACGTTCAACAGCTAAAAACGATTCTTCACACCTCCACAACCAAAAGGAGTCCTGCTGTCCGGTAACGATGCTCGCAGAGAAGTCGGGCATGGTTGTTCGTGGAGCGCTCAGGTCCCAGCACTCACACACAGAGGGACGTACAGTGAACCACGCGGGGTTCAGAGCAACTTCATCAGGGGACCGTTGCCTTCAAGACAACCTCCTGCTGGTGCGTGTCGTCTCGCTCCTCGGGACAGAGCACGGCGGGGCAGAGGGGGCACTAGGCTTTCGGGGCTGAGTGGAGTAGGGGGCGGTGCGGGGGTGGAGGGGGAGGAAGGGGGTCCCAAGAGAGGGAGCGGAGGCGGGAGGGGCCGACATGTTCGCTCCTTCACCAGGTAAATGGACAAAGACGTCAAACTGCTTCACCTGGATCACAGACAGTTTCAGACAGAGGGATCATTGCCTAATTGGGAAACAGACTTTGTTTTTTGTTTTGTTTAACATGAACTGTAATCTGCGCTCATACTGAGCAATTACTCAATACTGAGACATTTTTTTTTAATTACATGGACATTAGCAACTTTAACTGTTGTAAAAATGTTAAGAAAAAAAAAAAAAAAAAAGCCAATTCTACCACAGAATTCTGAGCTGCCCCTGACCTCTTAATGATATTGTTATTGTGATCTTACGTGAACACAACCAGTTCAGTCCCTTTAGTCCAGGGGTGTCAAACATATGGCCTGGGGGCCAGATCCGGCCCTCCAAGACTTTTAATCTGGCCATCAGATGATTTTCTACTAAAATATTTAAATCATATTTTCTATTAAAATATTGGTAATTTTCTGTGGTGTTTATCACAGCAGCGTCTCCAGCGTCTCTGTACGTGGCCCCTCCCACCAGAGCAGCACAAATGAAGACTTGTCTCTTTCCAAACGCTCTTAAAGGACGATCGTTTTGACTGTTGACCGTGACACCCTCATCAGAAAAATGTCCAACATGAGAAAAGTGGAGCTGAGTGCAGGATTTTCCAAGAAAAATTTACTTATTACCTCCGCCAAGGAGGTTATGTTTTTGCCGTCGTTTGTCTGTTTGTTTGTTTGTTTGTTTGTTTGTTTGTTTGTTTGTTTGTTTGTCTGTTAGCAACATAACTCAAAAAGTTATGGACCGATTTTGATGAAATTTTCAGGATTTGTTGGAAATGTGAAAAGGAAGAACTGATTTCATTTTGGGGGTGATCCGGAAGAAATCCTGGATTCTGGATCACTTTGAAATTTTAGTTAACATTGTGGTAAATGGGGCCAAAAATTTAGTTTCTCAATATCTCGATTAATTATTGACCAAACCCCATGAAATTTGACTCAGGGGTGGACAATGGGATCCTCTTTCATATTCCAAAGGCTGATCCGGATCTGATCCAGAAGACTGATTTTATCGCAATTTATATAAAAATGGGGGTAGTCCTTGGCGGAGGTCTGCGCTCTCTGACTGCTTTTCTAGTTCCTATTTACATTTACTATACTGTACTATTTACAAGTTCATGTTAAAACATCATGTTGAAATTGTATTTTTCTTAAACTTTCAGGTTGTTCATAATATTATAATATTTTGTAAAAGAAAGTTCATTAATTAAAAAAGATTTCTGTAATAGATTTTTGTTTCTTTGCACAAATATTTGAACTTATTGTTATTTTTGGGGTTTATATGACATGAGTTTTCTGATCCGGCCCCTTTGGGATCAAAGTAGGTTGGATACGACCTCCGCACCAAAATGAGGTTGACACTCCTGCTTTAGTCTAATAAACAGTATTTTTCAACCCTTTTTTCAGTAATATTATAGCTTCAAAAGATTTCAGAGCAATCCACCCACTAAGAATGAAATGAATATAGTGCAAATATTTTCCTTGCCCCTGTTTCCGTTTCTTCCTGTGGAGCAGTAATGTTTGTTTTTCTTTCTCAGTTGGTTCAGAAGTGTGTCAGGACTCTCCCAATTCTTGTAATTATTCATTTAAATGTGTGAATTAAGTTGACTGAAATGGGAGTTTACTCGGAGGCACAGCGTCGTACCTCAGGACACACTGTCCCCAGCACACAGGTTTAAATCAGCGTGGGACGTGTGGGCGGGACGTGAGCTGTGCCCTTTGAAGTGTTCCTCATGAGACTGATGACAGAGACACGTCAGGAGGATGTAGGACTGTCAGCTGCAGCGGTCCGTGCTGCTGAGGGATGATAAAACATGAAGAAAAGCCATTTTAGTAAAGGTCGAGTTCAGATCAAACACACACAAACACACAAACACACACACACAGAGCCTCACACCACAAATGTCAGCAGCTCATGTGGACGTGTCTCTGTCACACATCAAAGACATTTGAATGGATTTATAAAAGACTCTAACTGTGCTCATATACTGCAAGTCTCTGAAGGATAATATGCAAGTAGATTCTAAAGCAGCTCTATAGATGCATCACGAATTTCAGACTTCCGGTCACTGCGCTATTCATACTGGGAAGAATTTTTCGAAAAAGTGAGCATCAAACCTCCATGTTTGTTTAACCAGTGGGATGTGTCTATTGTCAAAGTCGACTTTTCTAGTCTTTTCATTTCACTTTTGTTTATTGTTCTGATATTGTCATATTTTAGTTTTGGGATTTGGAGCTCATCGTCGAAAATTGTGCTGGCTTGTTCCGAGAGGTTGTCGTAGACAGCGAGAGGAGGGAAACCTGGGAATGTTCCGGGCACGTGTCAGGAAGGAAGGATGGGCTGCTTTGGAAGTGGATTGGGACGAACTCCATAAATGCAAAAGTGAATCAGATGTGTGTGACTCAAACCTCTGTTCAAACTGTTTCCCAACGGAATTAGAAAATAGTTAAAGGTGAAGGTGATGGGCAGGATTGATCCACAGGAAGAACCAAAAAGGAAACATTTGACTGACTAAATCGTCCTGAGTTTGCAGAGAACATTTTGTATGTGGAGCGACATCAAAGCAGGATCCCGTTTGTTAAGTGAGAGGAACAGAAGACAAACAGACTGAGCTGCACTTTCTTGTTCTTGTGGTTTTACATCAACATCACGTCTTGGTCTCTTTGCAGTGGAAGGTGTTTCTTGGTGAACAGCTGGAGCCTTTCACTTTGGCGTTGACTTTTTAAATTCTTAACCGAGGTTGAGCGAGGGATCGGGGTTTTGCTTTGTTGTAGCTCCACATACAAAATGTTCTCTGCAAACTCTTTCTTAGACAGTCAGAGGTTTCCTTTTTGGTTCTTCCTGTGGATCAATCCTGCCCATCACCTTCACCTTTCACTATTTTTCAAATCCGTTGGGAAGAGAAACAGTTTGAACAGAGGTTTGCAGTCACACACATCTGATTCACTTTTGCATTTATGGAGTTTACAAACAAATTTCTCGAGCCATTTTCCGCTGTTTGGATCCAACAACCACACAATTAAGGATGTACCAATCCCAAAACTAAAATATGACAATATCAGAACCAGAAACAAAAGTGATATGGTTCAAAAGACTAGAAAACATCGACTTTGTCAATAGACACATCCCACTGGGAAAACAAACATGGCCGTTTGATGCTCACTTTTTCAGAAAATTTTACAACGCATTCTGGGATGACCGGAAGTCCAAAATTCGTGTTGCATGTATTCTACAAAATCAACATTTCGGAGCTTTTAACCATGTTTTACTTGTTTGTCCTCCTCATTCCCCCTCTCAAAGTTGTATTTGGAGTGTCCAATGAGATTCATTTGGTCTTCCAATATTCTATGTTATGTTAACCTAATAACATAGAATATTGGAAGACCAAATTAATCTCATTGGACTATTACGCTCAAGTCATGGACAACAATGTGTCAAGGAGTTCCGGAAATTAGAACAACTGGAATCAAAAAGGGCACGTTTCCGTAACCATCTCCGATTCAACCTGCGTTGCCGGGACGAGGGAATTACACCACCCAGCCTGAACCTCAAGAATCCCATCCCAAACCAGAATGCGGAGAAAATTGTAAAAGGAGCAGGCCTCGCACTGCTGAAAGAAAGAATAAGATGCACCACGAATAAGGTAAACGACATAGACAATAAACTAAAAACGAGCATGGCTAACTTTGCTAGCAAGTTCCGGTTAGACGAAGACACGCAAAAGCTAACAACACAACAACTATTAAGGACACACGAAAGGATATTCTTAGAAACAAAAATTAGACACGTAGAAAAATTAGAGTCGCTAATCGCGCGTAAGAATAAAAACAATGCGAAGATAGACGGTTCAATAACAAATAAATGGGTAAAAAATTTATCAAAGCGCCCACTTTCACAGACAGAACTAAATGTATTATCCCGCGGATTAAACTAAGCAGTAACGCCAGAAAAAATTCCATACGAAGAATTCATACTCGACACCGAACTAGCATGCCAATCAATAAAAGAGCAGGGAGAAAAAGCAGAACTAAGAAACGAAATAGCAGGGATTCTTAAAACAGCAAGATTGCCACCAGGAAACGTAAATAAAGATGAAAGGAAAGCAATACGCGCGCTAGCTAAGGACAAAACAATCACAATAATACCCGCGGATAAAGGAAGAGCCACAGTAGTCATGGACACAGACAAATATGATCAACAGATGGAAAATTTGCTAAAAGACACAAATACATACGAACGGATTAGGAAAGACCCAACTGAGGAAAAGAAAAAGGCACTTAAAACACTCCTAAAACCCTTGTTGGAGGAAGAAAAAAATAGATAAGAAAACTTACAATTACCTAATACCAACCGCCAACATCACACCACGAATATATGGCACACCCAAAATACACAAAAAGGACACTCCACTTAGACCCATAGTAGACAGCATCGGTTCAGTAACATATAATCTATCAAAAGCACTAGTAGAACTCATAAAACCATTATTAGGCCATACCCAGCAACATTGCAAGAACTCAAAACAATTGGCCCAGGAACTAAAAACCATCAAAGTACAAACCAATGAAATATTAATATCCCACGATGTAGTATCCCTGTTCACAAAAACTCCCATAAACGTCACATTACACATAGTTGAGAACCGCCTACGGACAGACAAAACACTACACAAACGAACCAACCTGACAGCTGAAGACATAACCCGGCTCCTTCATTTTGTTTCCACATCCACATACTTCAGATTCAAAGGAAAAATATACAGGCAGAAAGAGGGCTTCGCCATGGGGGACCCCTTATCAGCCATCATGAGTGGGTTCTTCATGGACGACCTGGAGGAGAAGGCCATAAGGACAGCACCAACAACATGCAGACTCACTATGTGGAAAAGATATGTAGACGACATACTGGAAAAAATTGAAAACGGACACACACAAGAGCTAACAGACCACCTAAACACAATAGACAGCACTGGCAACATCCAATTCACACACGAAGAAGAAACAAACAATACAATAAATGTCCTGGACATGAACATTACACACAGGGAAGATGGCAGCATAAAAATCTAAATACACAGAAAACCAACCCACACGGACCAGTATCTCTTATGGACATCAGAACATCCCACAGCCCACAAACTCTTCGTTGTAAGAACATTGTATGACAGAACCAACATCATAACAGATGAACAAGACAAACAGGAAGAAGACAGACACATTCACAATCTGCTAAGGCAATGCCAATACCCAAAATGGGCAATAAACAAAGGGAAACAACAGGTTAAGGAGAAAGAAAAACAGAAGCAAAGAAACAAAAACAAAACAGAAAAAATGAGCACAGGCAAGGTAACATTACCATACATCAGGGGTATAACAGAAAAAGTACAGAGGGCGATGAAAAAACACAATATCAACACACCAGTGAAACCGTACAGAAAACTCAGACAAATACTCGTCCACCCAAAAGACAAAATAGAACCGGAGCATAAATTGAATGTAATATACGAAATAGCCTGCATGTCCTGCAATAAAACATACATCGGGGAAACAGGGAGGGCGTTCAGTACACGAAAAAAGGAACACAGAACAGAATGCGAGAAGGAAACAGCGAAGGCGTGCACACGAGCAACAAAACACAAAGCAGAACAGGAACAACTCAAATCGGCCATTTCTGACCATTGCAAAAGAGAGAACCACGTTATGGATTGGGATGGAGCAAACATCATTGGGACAGAGGAAAACAAACATCGCCGCTGGATTAAAGAAGCAATCGAAATAAGGAAACGTGCCCACAGGACTGTAAACCGGGACGAGGGGCTTTTTTACTTTCACACCCCTGGGATGCTGTCCTGAGGAAGTGGGACTGCAGATGGCGCTGTTGTCCTGCCTCCACCGGTAGGAAGACAGCGCCAAAACCTGTTTAAATCAGCTGACTGGACATGTCACAGCAACATCACGTGACCACTCTGAGGAAGACGCTAGTGAGCAGTCCAAACTGTCAGGTATGAAATAACACTCTAGGTCTGAAAAAAAGAACCTAATAACATATGTATTTGGAGTGCTTCGTGCATGTTTGAGAAATCTACCCTCGTTCTCCCCGCCTCTGGAACACGTCCTCTGCTCTGTACTTACTTCGTTCTTCAATGTTATTTTTTAATTGATGATCCTGGTAGGACGCGGTAGAAAAGTGTGCTCATTTTGCTACACATGCACTGCAAAAAAGCTTGGCCAAAATGTAAGATCTAAACACATAAATCTATCAGAAAATGACTTAAAAGTAGTGAAATGATCAGTCCATGCAGCAAGATGATTTTACTGGACAAGTTATCTTAAAATAAACGACTTCTAGACTAGAATTAAGCAGCTCTGGTAAGTGTTCATGGGCTGGAAATAAGTTTATAGATGCTAAGCTTTAGATAAACATACTTGAGTATCAAGGAAATCTGCATCACTGAATCTCAAAACAAGCCAAGTGTTGCAGGAGAAAACTTTGCTAAATGGATTGTAGCTTCTTTTAAACATTTATTGCCTAAGAGTCTGTTTACAAGAGAACGCTTGCGGGAAAAAATGTGAAAATATTTTATCAGAAGTGCCTTTCGTTTACATGGTGATGGCGTTTTTAGGGCTTAAAAAAGCAAAAATCTGAAACCACCCTCCAGAGTTGACAAGTTGAATACCGTCTACACTGCCCTAGATGCAAAACTCTGGTCAGATCGGCTCTCGTCGCATACGCGTTTACGTCACATACATCACCACCGAGCCGCATGGCATGCATACACAACTGAATTCCAAGCACTTCTGCATCACCGTATGCACGCAGATTTCCTCACAAAAACGTTCATCTCTAAACACGGAATAAAAAGTGAAGAAGCGACATAAATTTAAAATTTTCTGACTAGTTGACTCATGGAAGAAATTTTTGTGACAATTTTTTAAGATTATCCAACCAGATAATAAATCTGAAAACAAGATGAATAACCTGAGATTGTTTTAAAATCTTGGCCAGATCACAGAAATTTGCAGTGTGGACAAAAAAAAAAAAAAAAAAAAGCTCTGTTCTAGTGTGTGTGCAAGTATCCATAGAAGGGGCCTACAACATGCGGCGCTTTGTTGTGATCACGTTTACGGCGACGTCAGCGCAAACTGGGCTTCACAGTTTTCTAATGCAGAAGTCAGTGTGCTTATTTCTTTTATGAAGTTGTTTTATATCAGTATATTGATTTAAAATGTGCAAATTATAACATAAAGATCAACAGGAGCAATCAAACAAGAGCAATTAGAGATATCAACCTGGTCCCCATGAGGCGTCGGTGGGTCAGTTCATCACCACAGAATCAGTTTATGAGGAGTCCAGCCCATATTAAATGATCATTATATCCACAATGTAATGTGTGTATGTGTACAGGCCCATGAACATTAGTGTGATATTGGTCACACATGAGAATGTCTGTGTTTACTAGTGTGGAACCAAAATGTCATTTTTCATGAGTTGTGTGTACGTTAGTTGTGTGACTGTAGATCAGTGTGTTGTGTTTCACCAGGAAAACAAGAAATGGAAATTATTTTTGTTCCAATTCAAATTTTAACGGCTACACTGAAAGAGAAAAGAACTGTTATAATTGGTGATTATCTGCAAAACTATTCATATTTTACTATATACAAATGCATAGAATTATAAATAGATAATCATTTTTCTAAGATTTTGAGACACTCCTGTTTCTCGAGCTATATCCTTCGTGGAGTTATGACCAAAAATGCATATTTGACCTTGGTTATCTTAACCTTCAAGTGTATGGAAGATAATTTGTTCCATCAGATTTTGAATTTTAAATACGACTTTCTCACTTTGAATTTTTAACTCTAAAAAAAGATGTTTAACTGTTTTTATTCTGAATTTTAGTGGCTGAAATTTGAAGTTTACTTTCAATAAAAAAAAATAAATAAATCACCACAGATATTTTCAAGCCCTCAAATTCACCAGTCGAAATTCATAATGTAAAATTCGCAGTGAAAATTTTCAAAGCAAAAATCAAAGATTCCAAGGCAGAAGCAATTGATCATGTGAGCGAGGAGGACAGAGGCTCTTTCCTATTGGCTGTTCTCATCTGTGGGCGGGGCTTATATTTAAGAACTCAAGGAGATGAGGTTTCGATGAGGCTCATTTTGACTGATCAGTTCGCGTCACTGCAACATTTCCTGTTTCTTACTAAGTTAGATCGGATCACTTTGGATCGATTGCTTCTGCCTTGGCATCTCGGATCTTTACTGTGAATTTTCTTCACTGCGAATTTTACACTCTGAATTTTGACTGTTGAATTTGAAGGCTTAAAAATGCTGAATATTTAAAAGGTTTTGTTTTTTTTTTGTTTTTTTTATACACTGAAAATGTACACTTAAAATTTCAGCAAACAAAAATTCATATAATAAAATAATTCAAACATGTTTTTTCAGAATAAAAAATTTCAAAGTGAGAAATTCAACAGCATTTAAAATTAAAAATTTGATGAAACAAATTATCTTCCATACAAGTGAAAGAATGATACGTAGGGTATTTTTACTACTGTTGAATGTCACAACGTGTCAGATTTGACCTGAACAGTAAGTAAGGGTTAAACTGTTTTAAATCAATGTGGTTTACACAGAACTGAAAGTAAAATGAGAAGAACTAAGAGCATAAAATGTGTTCTGATTGTAATTGCATCAGAAATGGTCTTTAGGGGCTCGACATGTAACTTCTCTGGTGAGGGTTCGCCTTCTACTTGTCTCTGTGGAAATGTTATTCCATAGTCTGGCATCCATCAAAACACCAGGTGACGCCACAAGACAAAGTCACACGGGTCAGATCTGTGGAGAGGCGACTCCACTCACAGTAAACGTGCTTGTTTTTCACTGTATTTGTCTTGAACATTATAAGCATTCTCACAGTTGAATGAATGCAAGCTGTTTAATGCCATACTGTGGGACATTCTATAATAAGCAATAACTTAACCTTCCTCTTGTGTTAGGGTCACCACCAACCCGTTTTAGATTTTAAATGTATAAAAGAACCACATAGGGTTAATTTATTGCATCAAGGCTTTTTGACTTTGTCAGGAATCTCTATTTCAACAAATAATCAAAATACCTCTTCAGTAAAAGTCAAGTAAGACTAACAAACTTGGTAACACTTTATAATAACTACACCTTATTTAGCCTTAATAAAGCATGAACAAAGGCTTAATTAATAATGATTCACACTTAGTAACTACTTAATTACTACCTTAATTAGCACTTGCACTTAATTTGCCTGTGCTGTAAATAGTTTTTCATAATTATTTCATATTTAATTACTCATGAACTAACCATTTGAGCATTTATTAATCATTAGTAAACAATGAGAGAATGATTTACTAATAATGCAATGCAATGATAATTCAGGCAGCTGTTATCTGTTAGATAAGTCTTTTTGAGAGTTTTTCTAAAGTGAAGACTAATTATGATTTATTAAGCATTTACTAAGCATGAATCATTATTAATTAAGTCTTTGTTCATTATTAATTAAGTCTTTGTTCATGTTTTATTAAGGCTAAGTAAGGTGTAGTTATTATAAAGTGTTACCACAAACTTTGATGTAGTTATATTATTCTCTTGAGGTTCATTTGACCATTTTCGTTGTATTGAAATAGAGGGGTATACTGACAAAAATAGGAGCTGAAGCCCCCACCAAAAAACATTAAAACCAACATTTTCATGGAAAAGGAAGCCTAACAAGAGAACCAAGAGATGAGAAACAAATTTGATGATAGATAATTGCTAATTAAGTGTATTCTATAGCTGATTTAGGACACGGGTCAAAACTGACCTGTTAACATAAGAGATGGTGATGGAAAGCTAACACAGGAGGAAGGTTAAGAGGCCTATCCTACACAGAGCACCTTTAAGTGACATAACATCATACAGGCTTTTCACACTTTTGCTCAACTATTATGTGGTGTTTACATGATCATTAACAGTACATTTACACTGGATTACTGGAGGATCCAACATGTGCTACTAGATGTTACTTTATGAGCATTATTGTAGAACGACTTCCTCCTCGGTCCTCAACGTTCAGTCCACCGCAGCAGAGCAAAGGGGGCAATTAGTTGAATGATAGAGTTTATTTTTAAATCTGACATGTACAGAACAGCTAAGCCCTCAATTTGTTCTATTTAAACCCTTCCCACTTCTGTTTGTCTGTGTTTACATACAAAGCCCATTCCCAGATCAGAGCTCTGGAGTCAGGTTACGTCCAAAATGAATCCCAAAGCAAAACCAAAAGTGTCATTTGTCCAAAAGACAGAGCCCGAGCTAATGAGCTGTGGCACCGGCGACAGCGTCCAAACATAACACGAGTATTTTGGAACTGATGCTTTGAGATTTCACAGTAGTGGTCTGCACTGCTATAACAGACTGTATGTGCACTTCAACATATCGTACTAAGAACTATTTCACTGCAAACATTCACATCACACATGACATTTGTGTTATTGATGAAATCGTTCAGCTGTAAAGGTCTGTCAGTTTAGGGAGTATTTTTGTATCATTTGACATCCCTGTGCCATGTGTCTTGAGCCAGAACAGATTTTATAAGCAGCTCTGGCGGTCAGTTCACTGTGAACTGTCTGCACCAGATTAGTAAGCATTTTATGGTGTGATGATCAGGAACTGCTCGTTAGCATGCTAATTGCTATAAACTTTACCGTCGTGGCAAATACACCAGCCTCTGAAAAGTACAAAGTCAGTCAACAACGTATAAGGTAAGTGAGGAATAACTGTGCTGTTTTGAACATTGATGTACTTTCAGATTGAGTCTTTTTAGATCAGTCTTGTGGTTTGAACACAATGTAAATAATGAGTGATTCTTTAAAGTGCACGTGACATGTGTTGAGGGTTTTCTAATTTTGACTTACTTAAATGGGATTATACCTGTTGTAAATATAAATTATAGTTTTACACAAATCAAGAATCAATTTTCAAAGAAAAGTTGAGAAATATGTTATATAATACTATGTACTGTATGTTACATGAAGTAGAGAGTTTGTTTTAGAGAGTTCTACTCTTCACACGGGGACAATTCTGTCCAATTCTGTCACAAGTTACACTTCAAAAATACTATTTTCTGATTCTTTAAACGTGATAAAGGCATTTTCTTTTCTCTGTACATTAGAAGAGTTGTACCTCTGTGTACTTACTGGTTCTAGGTAACATCATCATCATCATCATCATCATCATCATCTTTATTCCGGACTCATGGTCCATTTAAAAAACAGACAAGGACAGTGACAATACAAAACAATAAACATTCAAGGTTTTAAAAGACAGTCATACCAGTGTCTCCACATGTTGGACTGATACCTTATTGCACTGAATCTCAAATTTGTGAGTGACATTATTATTTCATTGTCTGATTTGTTCAGTCTGCAGATAAAACTGTACATTAAAATTCTTCGTGCAGCTTGCAAAGTGTTCACTCAAGCAGTAACAAACATTTCAGTCGCACTCGTCCATCGTGGCTCCTCAAAAGCTCCGTAAAGCCTCATTGTAGGCACCTGCAGTCTTTGCAAACTGGCTTTTTTTATAATTAGTCCAGAGGTGAGCTGTACAACGGTGTACAATAAGATCTAAACAATAACAACTTTACATCATTTGTACAAGAACCAAACTTATGCATAAGAGTATTTGCCTGAGCATAGAGCACAGATCTGGAATTCATCATTTCCAACTCAGAAGTAACATTTGAAATCTAAAACAATTGCAAAACAGGGGGAAAATGGTAACATTTGTATTGAAATGGTAAATATAATGATCTTAAGTGTGCTTTAGTAAAGTGAGTGGTCTGAGGTGCTACAGGAGCTCTCAGGGTCTGTTTGAGATGGTTTTCTGTGGCCCAAACTTCACTTACATTTCAAACATCCTCATGATTCACCAGCATGAGTGAGATTATAAATGCTTTTCATAGCTCTCAGAACTACAATCTCTGCCATGACATCATCACAGCAAAGCAGTAACAACTAGCATGCAAACAATGCACTTACTGATTAATGGACAAGAAACACTTTCTAATTAGATCACAGGTGTCAAACATAAGGCCCGGGGGCCAGATCCGGCCCTCCAAGACCTTTAATGTGGCCCTTGGGTGATTTTCTACTAAAATATTTTAAATAATATTATCATAAGAAAGAGTTCATCAATTAAAAAAGATTTCTGTAATAGATTTGCGTTTCTCTGCACAAATATTTGAACTTTTTGTTATTTTTGGGGTTTATATGACATGAGTTTTCTGATCCGTCCCCTTTGGGATCAAAGTAGGTTGGATACGGCCCCCGGACCAAAATGAGTTTGACACCCCTGAATTAGATGCAGACAGCACAAAGCTGATTTATTTTGACGTCAAGAGCTGCTTATACAATCTGTCTGTACTGTGACAAGACACATGTTGATCAAATACAACCCATCCTCACAGAAAAATGTATAAAAGAAACACTGGTCCACCTACAAAATACAGATCTCACAGTTTGGCCTCTGAAACTGTGACATTGTCTCAGTTTATTTGTGCCATTGGTTTCAGTGGGAATCATGTGACTGATTATCTTGCAATGTTAGAAATGAAAACAGTCGACCTTTCTCACATTTTTTAGCTAAAAAGCCTTTTACCAAACAATTTAGAAACAAAATGAAACATGTTTTTTTTTTTTTTTCCCAGTGAGAAACGTGGGATTCAGTATCTGTAGACATTGTCATTACACAAGCTGTAATCAATAAGTCTGATCGATGATTTGTGGAGCGCCAAAAGAAATCTGTTTTTATTGATACGGTTTACTTTCAATAATTACTTTCAGTAATTTACTTTCAATAACAATTTACTTTACAGTTCACTGGATGAGCCTGGTTCCACAGACAGTTTGTTTGTAAATCCAGTCTGAGTCTGAATCTTCTAACATCACAAGAAAATGTACAGTCACATGATTCACAAATAAACTGTCAACAACAACAACAAACAATGTCACAGTTTATCTTTCCAGTGTTTCTTTTGTACACTTTTCCGTGAAGATGGTCTTCAAATATGTGAGAAAAATCAGAAACACGGCACCTTTAAGCTGTGGACGATTTTCCATTGAAAGTGAGTTATTTTTTGAGTGTTTCACTTGTGCCCATCGTGTCCTGGGGCCAGTGTTGGGGAGTAACAGATTACATGTACCGGAGTTACGTAATCAGAGTACAAAATTATGAGTAACTGTATTCGGTTACAGTTACTGTTTCAATGAGTAGCAATTGGATTACAGTTACTTTGTTGAAATAAACGGATTACACAGAGGTATTTTCCTCTTTTCACATTTTGGGCTATATCCCCATTTTTTTTGTTTTTGTTTTTGTTTAGTTTTTTTTTTCTTCAGTAATTCCACTCATTGCCGGAACTAGGTCTAAACTAGAGCTAAACCAGGTCTAAAACAGGTCTAAACCAGGACTAAACCAGGACTAAAACAGGACTAAAACCAGGTCTAAACTAGAGCTAAACCAGGTCTAAAACCAGGTCTGAACCAGGTCTAAACCAGGACTAAACCAGGACTAAATCCAGTCTAAAACAGATCTAAAACCAGATCTAAAACCAGGACTAAAATCAGGTCTAAACTAGATCTAAACCAGGTCTAACTAGGACTAAACCAGGACTAAACCAAGTCTAAACCAGGACTAAAACCAGGTCTAAACCAGGACTAAATCAGGACTAAAACAGGATTTAACAGGACTAAATCCTGCTGTGTGGACGTGTCTCTTCTTCGTCTATCAATAATATTTTTAATACGGCAAATCAAGTAATCCAAAGTATTCAGATTACGTTACTCACTTTAAGTAACTTAATGGATTCCATTACAAACTACATTTTGGGATATGTAATCTGTAATCTGTAGGGGAATACATTTGAAAAGTGACCTTCCCAACAGTGCCTGGGGCTCACACGTGGATGTATCAGCAGCACATACTGGTGAAGTACAGTGGCACATTGTTTACTACAGTCCAGCCTCTGTATTGATTGATTTTATGGATTTCAAAAGTCATTAACGTCATAATGAAAGGAACGAACACAAATGTCAAGGGCTCATTGTTAATTTTGTATCACTGCTGTCTGTAGGCAGAGCAGTTACAGCTACTCAAGTACATTTATGAAGCTCTTTGTAATCTGATTACAATTCTCAGAGTCAATGTGAAAGTTAAAGTGAAGGTTTAAGTTCTGTGATAACATTAGTACACAAGTGCATTCTAACTGTTCAGGCTGGAGGGTCCACTACCTGCTTTTATCCATGGACACGATATTGCTTTGTCTAGAATGTTCCACACATAAATTTCCATTGGGAGAAGCAGGTCACACAGGAAACTACTGCTCAAGTAAAAGTAACTGTCCAGGCATTTTAATTTAAAGGACAATACATTAAATAATAATAAAAAAAAAACAAAAAAAAAAAAACAGGATGAACCACAAGTAACCAAACCTTTACTATAGAGTAAGAGTACAGGTCATTAAACGCCAACTCCCCGACTGAATCCCCCCTCCCGACCATCTCAGATTTGACTAGTTAATAAAAGTTAATTAGTTTATAGAACATATATAACCTCTCGCCTCCCTCTTTTTGTTGCATCTTTGCACAGGATCGTAACAGAGACATTTCTATTTCTGCATCTAAAGACTACATATAAGTTATACGTCAAATAGAGTTTATTAAGAACGAAATGAAACATTTTGTTGAACTGAAGCTGTGTGTCAAATATTCAGAGAGTTTTCTTAGCTTCTAAAAGTGCCTTCATAGTCCATGAATGCTCTGCATATATGCAGACACCACATTTTCAAAAATGCATTTAGCAAAAATAAGGCAGAAAACATTCTTTAATGATGGATCTGTTAAAAACAAACATCTAGTCTTTCTAAAACAGTTCATTTTATGTTGGTGGGTCATTTTTTTTGGTATAATATGGTAAAGATGGCACCAAATGTATTTTTTCCATTTTTATTACTTAATATCTTGTAGATCATCACAGAGGCTCAGTTTTAAAATACAAAGTCCATATCATGTCTGTTCAATATCAAACCTGTGTCTTTGAAATTGCACGTTCCACACTCCTTCAAAGATGCAAATTTGAGTAAATTCAAGCCCCCAGAAATCTGTGATAAACCAAAAGCACATGTGTAAAAGTCCAGATTCTACAAGTGCATTTGACACATTTTAACCCTTGAAAATTTGAAGGACCGACCTTAAATAGTTTTTTAGATACAGCAATTTGAAAGTGGCTCCTCGGAAAACTCTGCTCAAAACACGACAGGGCAGAGTTGACTAAATATTTTTAATGACAAAACTAAGGAGTTGGGAGCAAAAATGTGTGACTTTTCCTGTTGGAAAGTGTGAAAAAGTTTATGAAAAAGTTACTCCAGTAAAAGTATACTACTCACAAAAGAGAAGTAAATAGAGACAGAGGACAGTTTTGTTTGGCTGAGGCACAAAAACCTCGTGCTGAACTGTATTTTGATGCTTGAATGGGAGTAACAGTGCATTTTTAATATTGTACCAATTTATAAAGAGACAACCTTGTAATAAAAGGCTTTGGATGTAGGCTTCAAACTCCAATAAATGTTCAACTATTGAGGGATTATAGCTGCCCGTATCTGCAGAATTTTCCCATTCACAAGATAATTGCTTTAATTTATTTCTCATTATTCTGTAACCCCGGGATACGACCATCGTGGTTAGTTCCAACACAGAATTTGGTGGTGCATGCTGGGATTGTGTGATATTATCTTCCCGGCCTTTATCATGGGTTTTCAGCTCTATGACATATACAACATTTTGAGCACTTTTTCCCTTCAAAGGATATAA